>NC_051178.1:202747447-203047447 GCF_013339695.2 Rhipicephalus sanguineus
CTAACTGGTCGTTGACTACCACCAAAGCATTTCACCTTAACTAATCTCTTTCTGGCACACATACTGAAAAGAAATTAGTAGTAAAATCGGCGTAGAAGCGGTGTATTATCGTGCGTTGTCTGAAAAGCAACTTTTAATCGTAAGATGCTTAGGCAGGAAAGGGCTTGATATACTTATCGTGCAAGTGCACTGGACGACAAAGCAATGTTGTGAAACAAATTTGATTATCTTGGGCACAATTCCTTCTTCTTTTTTTTCTGCCAATGTTCTTGTCAGAGCGGGAGTGAAGAGGAAAGAAAGAAACTGCAGGGAAACGCATGCCAGCAAATATAGGGCGGGTAGAGCCGGAAAGACCGATACAAAATTTTTAAACAATAGCTTCATTAGAACCTTATTTTCTGTAGTCGTTCTTGCCCCGACCAATGAAAAGAAACAGAACCAAGATTCGAGGAAGTGTATTTCATGCTCACTCCAACAACGCTCTAAGCCGTTCGTGCCAGTGAACCGTGCTGGGACAGACGCTGGTCTGCTTCTTTCTTTGCGTGCGTTAAAATTCATGGGTGTTCCAGTACGTGAGCTTTCGCTACACCTGCCACCAGGCCACCTTTCCAGGCAATATAACTCTGCTTACCTAAGCAGCCGTACGCATTTTCCTCCGAATAAATTCTTCTCGCGGATTGGGTTTCGTAATCTCGCAAGGAAAATGGCATTTCGTGTCGAACAATATAACAGTATCAGTGAATACCAAGTATCAAATAAGCTTCTTTTCAATATATGGCAACTCTGTGAAACACGACAATTTCAGAAGCTTGGGCCGCCTCACTGCCAACACGGTCAAAGATGTCGCTATTCCTCGGATTGCTCGAATGGCCGTCTCGAATTTTCTTACCGCAGTCAAGACGATGTGCGTCGGAGGGGTCGTTTGGAATACAACAGAAATGCGTGTCTTTGATGCGTACGTTGTTTGCGTTGGCTTCTGAATAGCACCGCCTGTCCCGATTGACATGCGTTATTGCGTGCAAGCGCTGCACTGCTTTCAGCTATCGGACACTGCGCGCCCTTATTGTCCTGAAAAATCGCCATTTGGCAGATGATAATTGTGCATTGCGGAACAGCGCAAAAAAGGACAAAATATCAGAGAAGGAGACACAAACAAGAGCTGACAAATGAACCTTTATTCCTAAAAACAAAGCAAGGCAAAGCAAGAAAAACATGCATTACGTATTTGGGTGCCCCTCGTCTTCCTTCTCTCTCTCTCTCTCTCTCTCTCCCCCCTGCATCTCTTGCGCAGTCTCTGTATGTCTTTCTTGTGTATATCGGCTTTTTCTCAGGAATAAATCTTCAGTTGTTAGCGAGCACTCGTTTGTGTCTCCTGGTCCGTTGTTTTGTTCTTTTTGCGCTGTTCCGCAATGAACCATAACCAACTGGCCCAGCTTACCACGCTTCATAACTGTGTTTCGGCATCAGTGGTGATTATGGATGAAAAACAATTGAATTTAGCGTTGCGAAATTGAAGCCACCGCGCTATAACTTAACCGAAACTTTAAAGAGTTAACGGCAAATTCTGGCAGGTCGATAATATCTCAGAAGAGTTTTGGCGGAGTGAACAATAAGTTGACGCAAAGACCAAATTTAGGCCACGGCTTTACTCCATGGACTAAATTCTCCAGGTTATGAAAGCAAGCTTCAGTTGCATTTCCAGCATGCCAGTATATGTTCGCTCTGCACTGCTATAATTTTTAATGCAATACTTAAGGTGACTTTTTAAAGATGCGTTGTTGGTTACCGCTATGTTCGTACGGGGATAATAAGAGGAGATAGGCTTGAATCTCCGATGAAGTGTGCGAGTCGAGTACGTTGAACACCATAATAGACGGAAGTGGCACACTTATTAATTGTGATGAGTGCACACAACATGCAGCGAAGGGCTCGAACCAACCAATGAGAGCACCTACATTGTTTAAAAACCGCGAGCCGAGTGCCTGCATTGGCAATCGTACCGTTATTTATTCAGTGCATGCGTGGGTAACGCATCCCGTTACACCATGGGCGTTATGGTAGCAAAAACGTATGGGACTGCTCGTGTTCGTGTTGAACCCGCAACCTTCTTAGTGCATCGTTCAACTCTTGCTCATGTATCTGTAAAAACAGAGCCCACTACAGAGAAAAAGGATAAGGTGTCCAGTCACAGATTTTGTGACTCTTGTGTGTAGAATGAATTCTCTGCAATGAAAATCATACAACGAAAATCATACTTCAAAAAAATATAGTCACAACAAAAGGTTCATTTACCTCGATGAAGCGAGAGAGACGAGCAGTGCCTTACCGTTTTTAAAAGTCTTATCAACAAAAGGTTTAACTTCAGTTGGTAAAGGTGACTGTTTATGCTATGCCTCCGCTAAACAGAATAGTGGAAAAAGAAGAGAGACAGAGGAAAGATAGATGCACACGTGTGTCTGTGGAGGATGGAAAACAGTGCTCGTGTCAGCTCCACTTATCGAAGCTGCGCCCTCATTTGCATTGCATAATTACTAACTTGTTTATCCGCTCATGTATTATTTGCACACTCATGTATAACGGTCGCTTCGCGCAAACACCACCTTTCTGACAAACAGCGCGCACTAACATACTGTAACGCAATCCTGAATGCTACTTTCAGAGTTCGTGCTTGATTTCTGTGACGCCGAAGAAGCAAATGCCGTCATTCGATCAAAACCTAAGCAGCGCTATGCTTTAACAAGAACGCTTGTAGATCTGAAGACAGCATTGGTTAGCTTCGCTCACAATCGCCAGTGAAAATACGGAAGTGAGAAAAGACATTACACACGAGCAAACACAAGATTATACAAGGTACAGAGGCACTCCTACTGATAGCGCTCAAAACCACGTCGTGATCTATCATACATCCATATTTTATACCATAGTCTAAAATATTTTGATCGATCATACATCGAAGCAGTCATGTTCGCTTATCCACCTTACCTTGGTTGCGAAAGTCAGCTGTAGGAGAAGTGTACTGTGCTGTACATATCTACACGTCGATTGTCTAGCTCAATTTGTTCACAAATACATCATCAGTCTTTTCAGGTTACGCGAGTGGTACGCCTGCTTAGTTTCGTGCACCTCAATGGTCAGCGAAAAGGGTGAAAGCGGCCCATTCTGATGTCGACTGAAGGAAACGTAGCAATAAAACTGAAGATATCGACTGAACAAAGCAGTAAGAGAGAATGACGTGTCGCAAGGAGGCGCATTTACTTACCGTCTTCGTCGATGGCTGCTAGTGTAAGCACCATAAATGTCAGCACAGCGAGGGAACTGAGAGTGGCCCAGAGGCCCACTGTCTGAGCGATGCCGTGGGCAGATCTTGTCCCGCCCGCGGCAGCGTTCGCGAACAACGTCAGTGGAGACATCGTGGCAGCAGGTGCAGTCGCAGTAGCGGCACCCCCGACTGTCTACAGCCCCCCCATGGGACTATCTCGGTCGTCGACTGCAGAACCAGTCACAGATGATGCGCGACCCAAAGCACGTCACATAATCCGGCGCAGTTTTCTTGCACACTCGCGGACCTTTTTTCTCGTGGGGGATAGTCGATCCCGCAGGAGGAGGCGATGAGACACAGTTAATCCATTCGTCACAGTCTTGCGTGTAATCCGCTGACGTCAGCCCCGGGATATCTACTCCTCTACCCGAGGCATGACATAGACGGCGGGGTCGCTAGACTTGACCAAGAAAAAAAAAACAGATAATGTAAAGCGATGTAGCTCCTCCTCTAATAACGGCGCACTCTTCTGTTGGGTATGAGCCCCACTCCTATTATTTGCTGCACGTTCACCGTTAAATTGCGCGAAGCGCGGGTACGAACTTTCTTTCTTTTTCTTTCGTTCCCGGCGGTAGCTCGGCGACGGAATCTGGGGCGCTCTCGGCGCTGAGCACAGCCGCGTTCGCTCTAACCCGGGGTCCGGACTGAGGGCCTGCGCCAGGCGCCGCGAGAGAGCGAGCCGGTCACGTGACGTGGCTCCGCCTCCTCTCCGTGCTGCCTCTTCTCCCGTGCCTAGTTTTTTTTTCTCTTGCCACTTTGTTTCTGTCTCGCGCGCTCTATGTTTCCGGTTCCGGCGGCGGCGCTTAGCCCTTCCGGCTTCTGATAATAACAACATGAAAGTGCTGATGAGAAAACGGAAACTCCGTGGTCTTTCCATACGTATCAGAGCGCGGGAGTTCACTCTGGGGCTTCAGAATATCATTTCAAGGCGGGTGGCCCTGACTCAGTGTATTATTTTTTTCCACTGATATGTTAAACTGTTTAAAAATCTACGAACAACTCAAAGCAAAAGAAAAAGGTACTCTACGGCTACGCAATCTCAATTACAAGGGTACTTTAGAGAGTAACTGCAGTTTAGATGCGTACGTTTGATGGAAACACTCGAAGGAGGTGTTTAAAGGTGGATTCCTCTTGCATTGCAACTTTTTTTTATGCAGTGCACTTTTCTAGCTTGTGCACTGTCTGTCGTAGACCTTTTTTGTTTAGTTTTTTGCGTGATTTTGAGGAAAGCATGCCCTGGGGACTCAAGTACCGCCCTGCTTACGAGTTCTACACACGTCCGCACGTGCGCGTGTAGTCTTCTCTATCTCTAGTTCCGGTTTTTCGTGGAAGCTCTTACAGCGGAAATTTGTAATGTATGTTTGTATACCCGGTACATATTGCATAGGATTAGAATGTATACGATGAGTAAGGGGGCGATATATCTTCTTTATATTTCTTCAGATCCTTGTTGGGTTATGAATAATGACAAGAAGGGCACCATTCTTTAATGCAAATCTCGATGAAGGATCATTCTGGTAAGAACAGATGTTAAGGACCCATGAAAGAAATGAGAGTTGTTGTCAGCTGACTTATGTTTTGGTGAATTACGTTAACCGAGGTGTGACAACACAGGATGAGCATTCTATGAAATAAATTTCAGGTCATTGCACACATAGCAAACATTGCTTGCAGTACCAGTGACAGAACTTAAATAGAACTAGCGGATTATAATACCAATGCCTCTTCTGCTGTTATAAACTACTTGGCGAGGCAAAAGTCCGAAATACGCACCGGCGTAAAATCCAACAGGTGGTCCATTTAATCTCACCGTCACATAGGAACACTTGAGAAATAAAATAGAGGGGCGATGGAAAGAAATGCGAAGAGCCCGGTGCGTTAGTGCTCAGCTGTTCGAATTTGTTTTCATCGCGCCCTTACCTTGCTGGCACTAAAAAGACGCTAGAGTCATCCTTGAATGTATCATAGACAACCACTGTGTCTTTTTATCACCAGTCAGGCTACAACTGCTTGAAAAGAAACGCGAACAGCGGAAAGCGTAGATGCCGCACTGTTCGCGTTTCTTTCCATCGCGATAGTAAACGCTTTTGAAGTACTTAAAGGGGTGGTGCCACCAAATTTGTGGCTTGTGCGTTCTTTGCTGTAAGCGTTTCCTATAGCTCCAGGAAGCATGATGCAAGCACCAAGATTCATGTATTCTCGCTAAATAATGTAATATCGCCTTTTAATGTGGAAAACTTTCGGTTTCGGTTTCTGGGCGCCGAGGTTGGGCAGTGACGTAGGCTTGGTCACGTGACCACACAAGGCTGTGACGCACTTAGCCAGAAAGTGATCGAAACTCGGTGAGTGATGTAGCAACCGATGCTTTGCCGGTACTATAGTGAACTAGAATATATTCTAGTTAACTACAGCCGGTACGTACGTTGCGGAGGTGGCGGAGGTCCGGAGGTCACTCACGTCACTACAGCAGATTTGGTGTGACGTCACTGCGACTTTCGTTGCCCATCCTACAAAGCTACGTCAGTGTTGACGCGCTAGCGATGGGTCTCGATCGGGAGAATGGGCATTTAGGTACACTTTGGAAGTGAATTAAAATACATTCTAAACGTTTGCTGTGTCCGACCCTTCGTGTGGAGTGTCCTTGCATACAGAGGAAACCCACAATAGGCTTGTTATAGCCTCGAAATTTGATGGCACCACCCCTTTAACAAACAGGTGAGCCTTGCAGCGCACTTTCTTCTGGTCAAACACTCCTCATCATTCGGCCTCATGGGCGTCTTACATCGTTTCTTCTTTAACAACGAGGCTGTTTAAGCTCGCCGTGATTTGTCTGCCGGAAACTAAAATGATCATCATCATGAACATCGACACGCGCTCTCTTCGTCCTCTTCTTTATTTTCGTGCTCTTCTGCTTCGCTCCCAGACATAAGTCGGCAAACTCACTCATGAGTGGCCTCACTCAGGCTCACTCAGACTCAGATAGGGCTGTGAGTCTGAGTGTGAGTGATTCTGGGTGAGTAGTAAAATATTATGGTGAGTTTGAGTTCGAGTGAGTCCGGTTGAGAAAAAGTTCAGTAAGTCTGAGTCCGAGTGTGTCCGTTTGAGGAAAATTTTGGTGAGTTTGAGTCCGAGTGAGCCCTGAGATCAAAATATATTTCTTGAGTGAGTCTGAGTGAGCTCCAGCTTTTCTTTTTTTTTTTTTTTTGCCGACCTATGCTCCCAGAATACGTGCGCCGATTTCTCAGGCATTCCCTGTAATAACCCTGGTGGGTATAAGAATGAGTACAGAAAGAAAGAAAGAAACAGAGAAATAAATAAATAAATAAATAAATAAATAAATAAATAAATAAATAAATTAAGAAGAAAGAAAGAAAGAAGGAAAGAGAGAAAGAAAGAAAGGAAGAAAGAAAGAAAGAAAGAAAGAAAGAAAGAAAGAAAGAAAGAAAGAAAGAAAGAAAGAAAGAAAGAAAGAAAGAAAGAAAGAAAGAAAGAAAGAAAAGAGAAATTCTTAGCGGGAAAAAATTCCTCACAAGGCGGTATTCGAACGCGCGTACCCTCGATCCGAAGGCAGGTACGCTTGCAGAGCCTTGTATAGTATAGTGTAGCAAGAGGGTGGAAAAGGGAAGTGAGCGGTGAGGAGGAGAGATGTGATGGTAAGGAGGAGGGGAGAGAATAAGGCAGAGCATGCAAAGAATGAGAAAGAGAGAAAGAAATAGAGTGAGAGATAGAGAGAGAAAAGGATACAAAGAAGGAGGAAGCAAGCGAGAAACAGAGGGAGAGAGAGAAAAAAAAGAAAGAAATGGAAAAGGAACAAAGTTAGAAAGAGCAAGAAATAGAAAGAAATATATAGCGAGAAAATTAAATAGAAATAAACACAGAAAAAAGACGCAGAAAAAAACAGAGAGAAGAAAGAAATAGAGGAAGAAAGAAAGAGAAAATTTGCAAAACTTAGCAAAACAGCAAAAGCCAGGACTACATAGGTGCCCATTAGATACGCTGTTTCTTTAGCATTGCGCCTCCAGTGGAGGCCACTCTAATTCGTTTTTTTTTACTTTTTTCATCGGCACAGCTTAGGATGACAGCGTTACTACTTGTATTGCGCATGCTGCAAATTTCTTACTCTGCCTCGCTTCGTACAATGGAGAAACTAAAAACTTTCGAGAAAGAATTCAGCTATACACGAGTCATCTTCGTCAACTACGCAGTGAATGCAGTGCGGTGTCAGAGTAGTGCGAGCCGTTTGACGGTTGGATTAGTCCCCAACGGTGCGGTAGTCCTGAAAAAAAAAACGTAAGCTTCGACGGCGGCCCCTCCTGGAATCTTGGCATATAAAACACACACGGGAAACATCAACCGGACCACGGGTACACTGCACTCCGTCTACTGTCAATGCTTACAAGTCTCCGCAAACCTCACATGTATGTCAAGAAAGCGTAAATAAGCGCTGTACACCGCGGGCCTTCTTACCCATAGAAAAGAAGCCGGTAAGCTTTGAAACGTCGGGTGTTTTAAAATAAATGTTGGTTGGAGTTCTTTTTCCTTGAAATGCTGTCAAAAATTACTGTATGTGACCACCATTACTCAGCAAACATATTTACGGAGTAGGAAAGAAATGGTGCCCTGCGTACTAAACTTTCTTCTCTTGATGTTTTGTTTCGCCTTCTTCCACTGCGGGGTAGCCAGCCACGCTCAGTCATGGTTAATTTTCTGGATTTTGATTTCGTTTGCTTCTCTCTCCCTGTTTATCTCTTTCTTTTTTTTCTCTGTCGTTCACGTGCATACGAAAATGCGCCTAAAGAGTTCCTTTACTCATTGCGAAATTATTCGAAGATTATTAATTAATTAATGAATTTCACACAGCAGTGGTCATATAGTGGCATCCTAAGGCTGCAATATTTCGAAAAGGCAATATGAATAATTGACAGCACAACAATAAATACATTGTATGCACTAACTTTACTGCACCGTCGTGCTACGACGATCACTGTGGTTCGTTGGTTTCAAACCTAGTGAAGACGAAAATACATAGCAGACGCCAGCGCAGAATGAGTGAAAGAAGAAACGTTGAACATACGCCGACCAAGGTGAAAATACATTTACTGTCGTTTCGGCTCCCAGAGGGTAACTCACGATTAATGTGAGATTCAGCGAGTCTTTTTTAACATCCTGGGGCCGAATTCACAAAGCTCACTGACGAGCAAATTGTCGCGTAAGAGAAATTTTGTCGCGTAAGTCGATTCACGAAGCGAAAAAAACGTCGTAAGAGCCGTCGTTATCCCATCGGCCGCTGCGGTAAAGCGCGCTGCGACTGTCAAGGAGCATGCCAGCGATGGTGATGCAGTTGCTATATTTGGTGACGTCACTGAAAAAGGCTCGTAAGTGGATTCACGAAGCAAAAAAATTGCGCGGAAACAGCGTGGCTACGAGAAAATCCCAAGAGTGGTCCGGACCACTCTTACGAACAATATGGCTGTTTAGAACGTGCAAGTGCGGCGGGTAGCTGGGTGCCGCGGCTGATTTTAAGCTAATTCATGGCCATGTAAGGCTACTTGATGATTGCTGGTACGTTTTAATTTATTTCGGCGCTTTGAGTTTCGTGTGTTCTTTCGCTTGTACGCTATGGGCAGTATTGGCACTCGCAGTCGTCCAATAACCTGAGACTCGCAGAAATTAAAGAAGCCTATTGGGTGTCAATGGCGAAAAAGTATGCATGCAAAGGCTTGTGATTGGATTAAAACCAAAGTTCTACATGAAAGGTCGATGAAGTCGAAAGCGGCGCGGTATTTGGTCAACATTTTTTTGTTATGTTGTTGTGTTGCGTCCTACTTCCTCCAATGAGACGTCCAACTTATGATGATGTACGCAGCATTGGTCGAAATTACCACCAAAGACGTTCAGAGGAGCACATCAGCTGCACGTTATTGGAAATAAAATTGAGCGGAGCATTTCAGTTAGCCATTAAAGCCTATTATGTGATTCCATAACTTGTCTAGTTGGATTGGCTTTAAGTGACCAATAGGCACGATCTCCGAAATGCAGCTGTCGCTATGCATTTTGGGCCGATCCAGAGCGAGCTCGTACATTGCAAATCACAGCATATTATAGATGTGCGTGATTATGCATCAAATCACAAACAAATCGAGCTTTTCGACCTTCATTGTTCGGAAACCGAAACGGAACGCGTTTATATGGCAAGTAGTCAGAAAAAATGGCTCCAGTAATTTGAAATGACATCGAAAATAAGTGCGAATGCTCACAATTCTCGAGTATAAACAAACCTTTGCCGAATTCAGATCCCTTTGATTATTAACTGCCATTTAACTTGGCGTGAGAATATCAATTAAAGGTGGATTCACCCACTCATATATGTATTTTGTTCTCAGAAGCGTCAGCGCGACCTGGAAATCATCGCGTAGACAAGGCGAAACCCCCGCTGCAGGCTCCTATCGTAGCAGACGACAAACGCTAGCAGACGACAAACGCTAGCAGACGACGGCTTGGGCGAGAGGCGCAGCTTGTGATTGGTTGGGAAGCAGTACTCTCCACATCAGGTCATCTTAAGACGTTGACAACACACTTCTTTCATCGCGCGCTCCTGCCGTGTTCGTCATATCTTCCCCCTCGCACATAAGAGAAATTTTTATCTCGCCGTGAAAAACGCGCAAGAGCTTTTTGTGAGCTCTCTTTTGCCCCTGCTAGAGTGTACTAGAACTGTCGAGTGGCGTGAACGCGCCTCGCCGCCTGATGCCTTCCGCGTCGACCGTAGCGGCGGCGCTGCACTCGCTCGGTACTGAAGGCGCGCACCGCCGCGCGCTAGAAACTGGGAGCGTGCGTCGGCGGCGCCCGGCTAATCGGCACTGATGCGGCTTTCGTTGCGTGTCTATCATTATTAAGCGTAGGACTTGTCGTCCTAAGCCTTGATGGAAGAAACTCTAAAGATTTTAATGGATGCTTGCTTCATATATTTGAGAGATACTGCAAGTCAATTCTTGTAGCCGAAGTGACTGCTGGAAAGTACGCAAAATATAAAAATGAAAACGTGCTGACACCGACCGTGAAGATTTACGATCTCGGTGTAATTGAGCCGAACTCATTGCTGGGCTAGTTAGAACAATTGCGTCAATTAACTAGACCCTGAACGAACGCCAGAAGAAAGAGACAGAGGAAACAAATCGCGTGCCTTTATTCTAATTTCTTCTGTCTTAATGCTTTCTTCTGGTGGTGCTTCGGCGTCTAGTTTATTCCGAGTAACTGAGCTGCTGTAATGGAATTCAACTGTGCTCAGAAAGCTGTGTGCTGATATTCTGCCGAAAGCCCACCGAACATTTACCGCGCGTTGGCGAAGCTGCGTGTACGGTGTGTATCTTTACAAAGGCGCTGTGTAAATGTGACTTTTTCTACATTACGAGGGCTCAAAGGTATTGGAACTCAAAGGTAACTCGACTGGTACAAATAACGGTCGTCCTCAGGGGCGTTGCACGGATATTGTTATTGCTAGGCGCCGGGTGGGGAGGGGTTATTGTCCGTATTTGTGCGTGTAAATATACATATGCACATATGCTATATAAAAACATAATATCGCAAAGCATAGAGCACCACCGCCCCTCCTGGCTTCCCTTTTGACACTGTACAAATAAAGCAATCAAATTATAATACAAAACATTGCCAAAAAAGAAGCTTTTGTAATGACATCGTTTAGAAGATCAGGAAAAGTGCAATATAAGCTGTTCATTGAAGAGGAGAACTGATTGTAGTGAATTTAGGCGGAATAACCGACGGGCTATATTTACATCTGCGCATTTCAATATGCTTTAAATACGCCCTGATGCATGAAGTTTGCGCTTCGGAGGTGAACGCGCGCCTTCGGCTCGGCTACCTAGCACGGCACCCTGGTACGCGTTAAGCCCTCAGAGGGCACATAACCGATCCACAGTAACCACGGAAGCACGCTGTTGAAACAAGGTAGCTTTTCGACATTAAAGAAAATGCGCGAAACTGGCAGAACTCAGCCGTTACTAATATAAATATTGTGATAGAGTTATTTGTACTCAGGTTACTCATGAAACAGTCGAGCGCATTGGATATATCGTAGAGGCTGCCGGCAGAAGAATTGTAGGCATAACGTAGTTCAGCGCAAAAAACAGGCAACAGACGAGTAAGAGGACAAGGACACAGCGCATGTCCTTGTCCTCTTACTCGTCTGTTGCCTGTTTTTTGCGCTGAACTACGTTATGACTGACTCGTTCCAACTCGCCCAACAAGCAACGTTGCTAAATTGTAGGCTTTCGTCGCTGGTTTGTTATTTCTTCGTAGTCAGTGTTCGTAGTCACTTATAGTGTAGCGCGGCTCGAAGTGTTGCTTGCAAACCGCACTGCAATCAGTGAGCAGCTAGGTGCATGTGCGCAAAATTCGATTGTCGCCTTCTTTCGGGGTCGACAGGCTCCAAGGACAGGGAATATCGCGGCGCAATTTCGGCACCCCTGCATATTCACTCGTGCACCATGCACCTAGCAGGCGTTGAGACACCGATTAAAGCTCAGTAATGCATTAAACGCGCTCAAAATGCGCAATTACACTCTTTCGTAGGCTGCGACGCGCGCGCGCCAAACGCAGACGCTCTCCACAGCTTCAGTACAAAGTGACTACAGCGCCGCCGCTACTATCGCCCGTCGGAGCATCACCCGAGATGCGGCGCGGCCGCTTCGTTCGTTCCACTGCCCCCTTCTAGTACACTGTACCCCTGCTGCGCAGTTCGCGAAAACAACATGGCGCCGTAAACTGTGTGTGTCGGTGCCGATTTTCGCAAACGCTAGGGTTTTTTCAGCGTTCAACTGGATATGCTGTGAATACCGCTGCTTTTTCGGTGCGCGCAAGCCGTGTGAAGACCGACGGCAGTGTCTCTTGGTGTGCGGTGAAGCGTATCGAAGCCTGTGCCTCGGTGTGTTTATGAAGCGGGGATCGGCGCCTGTGTACCGACGGTAACTAGCACTCGAGGAGCCTGCAGTGCGTGTTTGAGTGTTGGTAACAGTTCGTTTGCTTCGCTTTCCAGTGTCTCAGTAAGGTGCAGTGCGGCATTTCGAATTGACAACATTTCGGCACGTTACTTGAGTGATTCCGTGCTCGCACGGTAACGCATGAACTACGACTACGCTCTGTATTTGGTTGTTGCATCGCCACGGGTTAGCCCGTGCGCTTCTATTTTCTTGTAAGCAGTCCAGGCAAATGCAATGTTCGGGAGTGAAACGATGTGCGTTGTGAACAGTGGTGCTGTGTTGACATTTCCAAGACTTGTGAAGAGGCTGTGCCCGTGTGACAGAAGATTAAAAGCGTTGATAACCGCGTTTCGCCCTACGAAGTTGCGATGGTGCTTTATGAGGGCTTTAAGGATTTGGCGCTGGGCTTGGCGCTTTCTTTTTTAACTCGTTTCTTCTCCTTGTTGGGATAACTGTAATCCGAACGTCATAGCGTGTCGAACCGAAGTCGCGCGCCGAGACATTCTGCTGTAAATGTGGCTGCTTTGGCAGTACGCCTTGACTGTTCTCCGGTGAAAACTGGGACTTGTACCTGGCAGCGAAATCACGTGGACGTCACGCTTCGCTTCGGACAGAACACACTTCTCACTGGTGCCTTGCCTTGGATGAAGTCGTAGACCAGCACCGGCTAACTACAGGTTTTCGAGTCCATCTGTCCTGTCGTTCTGCACGGCACTGGAGCCTTGACTACAGCGGCCCACGGCGATTGGTCACGCTTCACCAGTGGACGTACACGTCTTGCTAGCCTTGCATTTCTACGTCAACGGCAGCTTCCAGTCCACAGACGTCTTTTGCCTGTGGCTGCGGAGCACATTCGATTCCCGATGACGCTGACGGCTTCTAATATCGTTGTGCCATCGGTGAGTTGAACTTGCGCAACTAATTTCGTTGTTATTCGTGTAGCTCTATAACGTACGTTTGTAAGTTTTTCATCCCAGCAGATGTAATGTCACGCCATGTTAAGTTCCAGTACGAAAAATGTACTACTACCGCTTTGTATATACGTATATATGGCCAATATACATATATTCGAATATGAGCAAGTACACCAGCAGTGTTTATGATTTGGGTTAAGCAGGTTATTATCTGGTCATTAAGAAGAGCCTGTCTGTTTACCACGCTTGATAGTTGAGAGAAAAATATTTGATGCGAATTTATTCTCCAGGAGCCATGTAGCACTTCTTCAGGGATTCCCTTTATATTTCAAAATTACTTGTACAGAAGATTACTGCTGTGGCAGCACTATACTTTAACAGGACATATATATCTTACGGTATGTAAAGCTTACATGTAGCTTCAGTTTGTTGCAGATTGAATATGGCATATTTGATAGCTCTGACTAAGTGATAGTTTTTGTGCTACTGCCAAATATGTATTAAGAGCGCTTTCAATGATAGTTTTTTAATATATCCTGTTTGCCTCTTCACAGATTGCAGACTTTCGTAAGGTCCTGGAATCCATCGATTGCAAGCACTGGCAAATCAAGCCACCTTATGACTTGGAGCACATGTACAGAAATAGGAAGGACTTGTGCTCCCTAAATGTACAAGTCTTTTGCAACGGTAGGGGTGTCATCATCCAGCCGACCTCAAAGGGGCCTGGAAGCACGCATGGCAGCCTCATCTGGATGGACTGTGCTCTGCCTGGGAGCTTCAAGGGCAGAAAACTGGCTAATGGCTGGTTGCTAGGTTAGTTTTTTTAAAGTACAGATGGTAC
This sequence comes from Rhipicephalus sanguineus, assembly GCF_013339695.2. Lineage (NCBI taxonomy): Eukaryota > Metazoa > Arthropoda > Arachnida > Ixodida > Ixodidae > Rhipicephalus > Rhipicephalus sanguineus. The sequence goes on from NC_051178.1 coordinate 202,761,515, forward strand.
AGTAAACACCGGTTAATGTACACACCTTCACAACCCAAACATTGTTAGTAACAGTGGATGCTTGTATTATTTTCGCACACCAATGCTAATTGGACACTTAAAGGGACCCTGCAACACCTTTCTTAGTTATATTGGAATAGTCTCATTATTGACGTGTGACTCTTCACGAGTCATATGCCGCAAAAATTTTTCGAATCCGTAAAGTCTAAGTGGTGTTACCAAATTATAGAGATCACGTTCCGCAGCTTTCTCCCTCAACTCAACGCTGCGAGCGCGCGGACAGCTAGGCAGCGAGTCGAGGGAGGGAGCGCAGACGAGCGAGGCTCCGCCCGAGAGCGACGGCGGAAATTTTTTCTTCATTTTTTTCTCTCTGACGTCTGGGCGAAACCACGTGGTCTGTGCCGCCACTTCCGGTCGGCTTGCGTCGTTCTCGTCGAGCGGAGTCGATCGCACTGTGTATCGCGCGTGCTTGAAAACTGCGCGTCGGTTTGGTAATGTTGGGTGTGCACCTCGAGCGCCGTAGTGTTTTCATCGCTTTGCCAACCATGGAAGCAAGCCTGCGTGCTCGTTTGGAACGAATGACAGCTGAGATCGGTTTCGGCCCATACTCCGATACAACGCCTCGTAAGACGGTACTGGCAGACGACCCCGAAGTGCCGCCATTACCGGACGCCAGCATTGTTATCGGAGACATGCTGCACGGCTGCCTCGGTCGGTCGTGAGAACGTGCCGACGATGCAGTTCCCAGCTGACGAGGCAACACTCGAACGGCTGCCACTCTCAACGGCAACCGGCGATGGCCAAAAGCACAGAAATATTCACGTTTTCGGCACTGCGCATGACGAAGAAAACGGAACCACGCAACTACGAGCAGACGAGCTGTCGGTGAGACCGGAAGTGCTAATATTAATGTTTGTTCGGTGTTTTTAACGCGATAACAGAATATAAACATACATATTATCTACTTATTGAACTCAAAATTAACAACGAAAGTAATAATGAGGGTGTTATCGTGTGTGTAACATCAGCCAATGGTGGAACTGCCGACAATCGCATCATATTTTGCGGACTAATACATCATTCATCAGAGAAGAGGGAGCGATTTTCAGCTGACTTTGAGAATTTATTGTAAATTCCAGGCCGTGCGCATCGCTATAATATTTGGCTCGCGTGTTCTCGGGAGCCTCGACTACCGATCGGCAGCGCTTTTTGAGCATGCTCGAAAAGTGTTGCAGGGCCCCTTTAAGGAGAAGCAAACTATGATGGAATTGACAATGTCGCAAGTGTAAAGTCTGCAGCTTATGAATTTTACTTCATACATGTGCGACTGGAAAGTTGTGCTTTTGAAATAGCACAAATACTTTTATTGCTTATTGAGCTCTTGTGCTTGTGACGCACTCACTGTATCAAGTGCTCTGTATGGAAATAGCAAGTGGGTGAAAATCGCCTGGCTGTTCGCAACATGCAGGGAGAAAGAGCTCAGGCAACACAGGAGCAGTAAATGCGCATTTTTTTAAAAAGCTCATCTTTTTTTCAATGTTGTTGCATATGTTGCATTTCCGTCGTACATGTTCTCAGCACAATTGCATAGTCGCACGGTTATTTCTACAAATCGTATTTGACCTGAATACACGCTTGTTGATCTCTGAAGGTGACTCTCCCTATGCCTGAGAGCCATGGGTGCTCACCCTCCTGTCCGTGGCTGGCCCAGCTGAGCAGCAGTGCAGTGCAGCCCCCACCCATGCAAGACAAGTCATACAGTGCACCTTTGGTGTTCTGAGCACGACACAGCATATCCGTCCGGCATGGCATTGACAGCAATAGTGATGATGGTGAGTGTTTGTGGAAACCATAAGAGCCTATTAACATGCATTTGTGGATAATGAGTGCGTTTGTTGCTCACAATCATTTCTCCTAATCAAGTGCATTTTTTTTTCAAAGTCTACTTTTGGTAGGAAGAACGGCTTTGAGAAACAAAAACACACATAATCCGCAAGTGCTTTGTGCTTTCTAGTCTTCAAAATTGTTCCTGCACACTGTATGATGACGTGGCTATGTTAGATAACGTTAAAGTGATGAACAATAGCTGTTGTCTTGTAACATAGCAATACATGAGTACACTGTAAGAAAAAATAGAGTATTTTTTAGTATTTCTGCGACACAACAATAACGTAGTCTTGCTTGCTCGGGTTTTCTTTTTTGAAAACCTGGCTCTTGGCACTTTCCTATCAAGAATATTGTCACTCTAATGACGCGCGGTGGTAACGCGAGGAAAGTACGTGAGATGGATGACGATTGTAGTTGTGGGGTGGCAACACTCCCCAAATACTTCATTTTTTCTTAGAGTGTAGCACAGTGAACTCATTTGTGGTGGGCTTCTTGCACCTAGTGTAAAGTCGAAATAGAAGATACTTTATTGGCTTATGTCTCACTATTAGGCAGAAGTTTGTTGACTTCAAAATGAACATCGTAGTTATACATTTATATCATAAAATATTTTTTCAAAGACTTCATTGTTGGTGGCTCTATGTTCAGACCTTTTTTGTTGTTTTTAATATTTCTTAATACTTGTCATCGGCTTCTGAAAATACGAGAGCTGGAGTTTCTAGCACATATCAGTTGTCCAGTTGTACACATAGCACGGTTGTAACAATCATCTGCATTTTTCTATGTTCCAGCAGTACCACGGGATCAGGTGCCTCACTGTCATCTAATTGTACAGTGTATCTCGGACAAAACGCACAAGGCCAACAAGTAGACAGCGACTACCAGTTGCTGTGTCCTGCTGTTCAATGTGCACGTCAACAGACAGAATGCATTGTGATATCTGGAACAGTTTGAATTGTATGGTGAGAATCTGCACAGCTGCAGTTTAATTGTTGAGCAGTGCATCATTCAGCAATTCTTTGCACTTGAGGATTCAAAATTAATTAAATTCCGCATTTAATATACAAAACCTTGACATTAATGTACAGTACACTGTAGTAGTAGTGTGCAAATTAATTTCGGCTACCTTGAATTTTTAACATGCTCGTAAATCAAAGTGCATGTGTGTCTCTGCATTTCACTGCCATTAGAAACAGCAGCCATGGTCGGCAACCAAAACCGTGTTTTCATGTTTGGTAGTGCAAGAATGAAACCATTGAAGTGGGTAATTTTGCACTTGGTCGATATAGTCGTTCAGGATACGCGCATTAGTATAGCACAAATGATTTTCTGTTTATATAAGCTCTGGAAAGTCCTTCTCCACGGATTATTTAGATGCAAGAGGAGCGTCACTATTCCTAGTACGTCCAACAAGTTTTAGCACCTGTGTAATGTTATCCCGTCGCCTGTCTGTCCTCTTCAACAGTGACCCTCTCTGCATGTACTGTGTAAGTTTTAATTTTTTTTTCATATAGTGTTTGTTGCCATAGGTTTCTCCATTATGTAATTGTATACTCTGCAAATAGTTTATCATCTATACAGCTTTGCTCATTTTACAGCTGAAAGTATTTATTGCTTTTTGTAGGGTGATTATAGCATGCATTTACTTATGCCTTTTGTTGCGTCTGTACAATGGTTTAGCCTGAAGAAGGCTGTTGGTATACTCTAATCTTGAAACTGGCGACTTCAAACAAATTTCTAGGCTGATAACCATTACTACTATCATCAGATAAGCTGTGATTGCTCCATGAAAATGTATTTAAGATTCTGTAAACTGTGCCAGGTAAATGTTTTTAAATGATTTTATTGTTGTCCATGTTTTATGCGCCCGATACATAATTACTTCATCGTGGTACATTATAAAATGTTATTCTGCACATTTCTGCTGATAAACATTGCAGCTGAGGCCAGCAGCAAGATATACATGCAAGGCACTGAAGCTTCACATCACATGCCTTGTCCAGAAGTGCACTGAAATTTTTTTTCGAGCGGAATGAGAGACTGCTATACAGCAGTCTCTCAATGTGCACACTTCTAAACCTTTTTGAGGAGTGTTTTCAGGAGAAGCAATAGGGTCTTGACATGTCAACAACAGCATTTTTTGTACCGAGGAGCTTAGTAACAGCGAATTGTTTTATTTATGTATTGGTCCAGAATTTGTCCGACCTGTGCCAATTTTTCAGCCCACGTCACCTAACATGGCTTGTTATAGTGTTGTCAATGTGCCCGACTATGTAAATAAACTATGTGTCATATTGCAGACATGTACCAAAATGTGATGCATTGCGCTTTTCCTTGGCATCACATTGTCAGGGGCTCTTATATATCGTCGTGGGCTGCCGCCCACCAAACGTATAAAAATTGCTTGTGAGTGGCCAGAAGCAGGAACTATGCATCAAATTGTTCCAAGAGGGTTCGAAAAATGCCGAGTTGGCACATAAAAGTGGTGAGAGATTTCTCTCGTACGTTACTGCCTTGAAACCTCATGTGCTCAAGACTGAGTGTATCAGCATTCTTGTTTTATAGCAGTTCATCCTATTAACTACACCTCAACGTATGTATGTATGTATGTATGTATGTATGTATGTATGTATGTATGTATGTATGTATGTATGTATGTATGTATGTATGTATGTATGTATGTATGTATGTATGTATGTATGTGTATGCATGTATCTGAAACAAAAACGTTATTTTGTTTAATGTAACTTTTATAAGAATTTTGCTATTTGCTTTCTAGTTCTCCTTTTTCAATCTCATTTTCATTTCTCAAGTATGTTTCCTACTGTGCAAAAATGAATGTAACCTTACATAAAATGTGTGCATTCAAACAAGATGTTTCATTTTCCAACGTACAGTTCTGAGCAAGAAGTTGAAAACTATGCAACCAACCAGCAAAAATAAGTTTATAGGACAGTTCCTCCGTGTAACATTGCTTCTACAGATTGCGTTTGTCGAATATGTAGAATAGAGTAGTCGACTTCAAACCAGCATAACCAAGCTTTCACTCGAGTCGTGGCTGTACATACTTTTACATATGTGCGTGGTATTTCTACGTGTTGTCATACCTGTTGCCAATTACTATTTAGGGCACAAAACTAGTCAAGCTGAATACGCGGATTTCTGTCTGTCCACCTGTAATCTATACTTTAACTGCTGTTGATAAACAATAAACTCGGGTTTAAAATTTTCAAGTACTTACAAAGGGAAGAGTAGCCCTTAATGACGCAAATGAATTTGACGTAATTTTTTCGCAGGCCTACTGCTTTGCCCTCTCCTCGGAACTCGATAGCCTGCTGGAGTTCTTTAGAACCATTGACAGAGGCATTACACGGAGCTGCGCAACACGACAGAGACCGAGAAAGAAAACACATCACTGTGTGTGTGTCTTTTCTCGCTGTTCCTGTCGTTTTGCGCTGCTGCGTGGAATGAATTCCACCCAACTAGCACGGAAACATGTCCCTACAAAGGCAGTCATCTTGGCCGCAAGCAGTTTGGCCGCCGCGTGTCTATTGATGTTCTTGAAAACACCGTGACGTCTGACCGGCGCTCGAATAGCCAGAGTCGTGAAAAGTAATGCCCAGGTATGATAATTGGGTTTCGGGACTGGGCGCTCTTGCGATAGTAGTGGTTAGAGAAAAAAAAAAGTAATCTTAGTTCTGTGATCCGTGAGGGAGCACGGCGCAGCGTTTTGGGGTCTAAAGGGGAGTGAAAGAAGAGAGCGGAAAGGCCACGTTATCAAAAAAAGAGTGCCCGAAACACATACCCTCAGGCATTGCTATCTGTTTTTCCATAAAAAAGAAAATGGGGGACGCTTAAGCTTCGCCTTTAAGAGTTGAACGCGATAGCGATATTCTGTTCCTAGTGCGCAGTTCGAACACTACGAGTGTTTAACAGAATGCGCGCACTAAGGCGTGTGCCTTATGTAATGGGTAGCATGCTTTAAACCAGGAGCAATTATGCGCGAGAAACTTTTTCGAAGTTGCGATGCACCCACTACGTGGTGTTAGGAAATACGCGCAGTAATGTATGTGCCTTTTGTAATGGGTGGCTGTCTTTAAACCACCAAGTCGTTATGATGTTGACATGGTGTGACGCCCGATGGCAATGTACGCTTGAACCACGCAATGATACTACTGCGATATTACATCTCGTGCTTTGACACCTGTATACAGGACGCGTATTTTTGTGAAGCATGAAAGTTACTTTCAGTGCAGCTCCAAGCAGAGGCGTGGCTGTGTGGTAGAACACCTGCTTGCCACGCAGACGGCCTGGGTTCGATTCTCACTCGGATCCATCATTTTTATTATTTATTTTATTTGCAGCTTTTTCGATTTTTCAGTCACGGACAAGATGATGATTTTTCGCTCACAACCAACGGCCCCGACGCCGACGGCGCAATTTCTGCGATACAAGCTCTTTAACGCTATCGCGTTAATACGTGAGTGCTTGGCGACACTGCGAATCGAACCCAGTACCTCCCGCATTGCAGCCGGACGCTGTAACGACTCGACCACCGCTGCAGTGTTTCGCAAGAGAGCTTGCCACTGTCACACTTACTTCATTGTATATATATTATCTTTCCCTCGAAAGACACCGAATGCAAAATGTCCGGCGAAAGTCGATCAAAAAGAGAAAAAAAGAACTCGGGATCCGAGTGCATGTGCCTAAGGTGACTCGAAGGTTAAAGCCATTACGTGTGGTTATATTACCGTGCACTTTGTATCGAGTGCGACATCACTAATCAACTATCGCTAATTGACTGTCACTAATGTCACTTTCACTAATTGAATATTCCATTTGTTTCGATTATCGTCATTTAAATAAACTTTCACTAAACAAATCACTGCTCACTTAATTTGCTTCGATTCTTATATATAAGCACAATCACACTTTCGCTCGCTTTTCTATGGCTTTCGCTCCCATAGACGTTAGTAAGTAACGCGACCGCCGTCTCTTTTTTTTTCTTTTTGTTAATCGTGCAAACGCGCAGCACGCGCGCCCTGTGAATCCAGGCGCACGTGTAGTGATGTCACTTCAGGCCGAGACAACTGAACGCCACTTCTTTTATGTTTGCTCACGCAAACTCCGCAAGGACGAAGTGACTGCGCCGTGTTTTCTGAAAAGCATTAGCTCGTAGAAACCTCCCGACGAATCCTCCTCGTTTTACGTGTTCACATATCTAAGCGTATACGATCGCTCTGGCATTCCGGCCCTGTCAAAATGCTGCGGTTAATTGAACTTGCGGCATTACGCGCATCATGCCTTTGTTACTGCTGCTTTATATTTCTGTACAAACGTTCTCCGTAGGCTCAAAAGCCGCTCCTATGTCTTGTACTGAGATCTTTGTAAGAAATGCAACATTTTACGTCTAGCTACAAAACACCCTAATGGCAACGACCATACCGTGCTCGAACATGCCTAATTAGTTGAGTGGCAGCGCAGCTTCATGAAAATGTAACTAAACTGGTTGTGGTAAACAAGGGGGGGGGGGGACGTTTCGCTCACACCTTCAAACCTTCAATGTTTCAATTTATGCGTGGTTTATAGATGCGGTGCATCTGGAGCGTTGTTCGCTTGCACTTGACGAGATAGCAGACGGACTATTAACGCCATCGAGCAACTAAATTTTGGTTAGCTATGGTCATCCATGAAACGCGAGCACTTGGCTTCGCGCAAGACCCCAGGACGTCTGCTGCAACGCGTAAGTGCTGTAGCAGACGCACGGAACTGGCAGCTGAGATACAGCGAAAATCAGGCGAAAATACATTCGCTATCATCGTGTACCCTCGATGCTAGACGCTTCGCGTGCTGCCTTGCTAACACCTGCGCGCACTTCTTTCTTTCCTTGTCGTTTCATCGGCTTTCGCGTTGCCTCCTTGCCCTCAAAAGTGGCGAGTAAGTTAAATTCGTACCATTGCTATCGCATTCCCTCGAGATACGAGAATTCGTGGCTAAGAAATTGCGCAGGCAAGAGAAAGCTTTGTGAATTCGGCCCCTGGATTCCAGTTTACTTTGAGTCAAGCGCAGAGGAACCGTACCCAAGTATTTCTCTTTTTGACTGTCTGATTATGGGCGGTGAACGTTGATATGTGTGTGCGCGTATCACTTGTTCCTTCTTTCTTTCTTCCTGCCTCTATTCTTTTTCTCCCCTTCCCCCTCCGCCCACGTAGGGTGGAAAACCGGGTACAATATGGTTAACCTCCTTGCCTTTCATTTGCCATTGCCTCTATCTCTTGTGAAGAAGGCTCCTTTGTTGGAGCCGAAACGTCAGTAAATATATTTTCACCTTGGTCGGCGTATGTTCAATGTTTCCGCCCATGTTTCATCTCGAGCTGGCTAGATTTCGTCAAACGCTCGACTTCTGAATGAATAACAGTAGCAGACATAATGCACATCCCTCGGTGTGATGTATGTGTCTCTTATGCTAACCCTTGCACTTATTTCATGCTTGATGTTAACTGGACTCTTCGGTCGTTTCGCTGTCACCAACGTCCTCTCATTACCGACACCATGAATGCTCCAAAAAGCTATTTCCTTCCGCAGGCGCAATTTATTCTCTGGCAAAGCATAATGAGCTCCGCGATGCCAGCACAGCACGAAAACAAACGGCAATAGAGACGGACGCGTTTGTCTCTCGGGTTTGGCTGGAATCAGCACAATCTAAGACGCATTTGTACCACTGTCCATTCCCACGGCCACTTCCCCCAGTGCCCGGCAACCATACCCGAATTGTTGCCGGAAGGAATGTACTCTTCGCACTTGCTCCCGCAAGAACACAAAAATGCGGAAGTACCAAACAAGAGGACTGGAGACCAGTGCTTAGATACAGAAAAAAAAACTAAATGTATACGGAATGAGAGGCAAAAGAAGAGGCTGCGAAAGCGGCCGCTGTCGCGAACGTGCAATCCAGCACTGGAGTGCTGGAAGAGAAGACGTCAGACCTGGAAACACTTAGTCGTTCAGGCGCAGAGGAAGCAACACTCGTCTGTCTATGTGAGTATGACAGTTCCGTTTATTTCTCTAGCGCTTCCGCTAGAAGCGCGTTTTCGTACGTGTATTCGCTGCTGCTCGGATCTCGCCGACTGACCAGTGGAACATCATTAAGCGTCAACGTAACCACGGCTGTCTGCGAGTGCTTTATATTTCCGCTTGCATTACTGTTTGGTACGCACGAAAAGTTGGCAGAAACACATAATCATTCGGTTCATGCTCGCTCGCCTGTTACATTACATTACATTACATTACATTACATTACATTACATGCACTAGAACGCACACGAGCACGCAAACACACGTGCAAGTACGACGAGTGCAGCTCTAGCCACAGGGACGAAACTGAACGCGCACCTTTGCCTACAGCAGTCCGTCGTCTTGGCCGCTTAATGCCGAGTCTCTACTGAATTCTTAACGCGCCTCGAGCGGCATCAACAGAAGCCAACGGGGAAAAGAAATCCTTTCTCTCATTGACTCAGTGCAGCTGGGACGGAGATCGACGCGGAGGAGGGCTACCTACTGATCCCACATGGAGCTCCCTCGCCTCCCAGTCTCCTCTCTTCATTCTTTCTTTTTTTTTTCGGGTGCGCAAGGCTTCCCCTTTCTTTCTCCGCAATGACGAGAATCGCTGGCGCACGCGCTAGCTCGCCGTCCCGGTTCATGAATAAGCTGAGGCCGGAGGAACGGCTGCATTTTGGTCTTCTTCTGGGAGCCATTGAGAGAAGCCAAAGCCATAGGCAGGGCCCGAAATCTGGGGTGTAGCAACGCCCCGAGGAAGTATGCGCGAACACCGGCGCCTCGGCAGTGAAGGCGCTAGAAAGGAGGACTTCTATTCACATCGCCAACCTCAAACCGGAGACCCCTAGTTCTCGCTGCAGCGCGCCTAGGTTTCGTGCGTATGTCGACGGAGTCGTCGCTAAAATTGGGAGATCGGATTTAAGCGAACGCGAAGAAAAGGTTGCGGGCGAGGACCGTTCCGGATTTCTCGAATTGGCTTTTTCGTCCGCGCGCTTTGTACACGTGGACGGAGAAGAGAATTTGCTGCGAATCGGCTCGCTAAAGGGTTGCCGCCGAAGGAAACTTCTTGCGTTTCGACAGTGAGAACAAGATACAAAGTTTGTGAGACGGGGCACTCCGGTGATGGTTAGGCTACAGCCATGGCACAAGCTGTGTGTTGCTGGGCACGATGAGATGAACTACACGCGTTGCCAGTTTACAGAATTATGCCACGTGGCATAAATCGATTGAACAAATTTATGCCACGTGGCTGGTTTCCTCACATGAGGCTATGTACTGTGATCTTTGCCCATCCCCTTCATTGTTTTATGTGGACCGTTTTAAAAAGTACAAGTGCTACAAGATGTGAACAAAAATTAACATTGCGAACATTACCACATTGCATTTGCTGAGCAGAAGTGATGACCGAATGGTTCTGGAATCTTGAAGGAATGAAAACTTGTCGATCAAGGATTTTCGGAGGAGTCAATTTTTCGACAAGGGGGCTTGTCATCGTTACGATGGAGACGATTCTTGTTCAATGATTCCTCTTCACCTGAAGCCTTCATCTTACCCGGTGTGTCTGGCCTGTAATCTTGAAAGATGAGAAAGCATCGATAAGAAAGCAAATCGTTGAGGCGCTCAACTTTCGTAGTCGCGCTGCGTTATAACAAAGGAGCGCTGGAAACTAAAATTGGCAAACTACTTTTTCTCGTCAACACGCTTATTATTTGTGTACAACAGAAATTATGGCTAATGCAAGTCGTAATATCGTAGTATGTTTGGAGAGAAAAATTGTGTAATTAATGTAACCAATGCAATTAGGACTGTAGGATTAGGAATGTAGGACTGTAACTAATGACGACGCTGCATATTTTTTGCTAAAAATACTGTGCATATAGCTGAACCGAAAAGCGCGCACTGAACAAGACTATTCCTGAGAGCGTAATCGGGATCGTTTACTCTTTTTCGAAGAGGCCGAGAAAAAAATATCGCGACGTCAAAAGACAAATGTTAGATCTCCTCCCGCACTTTGCACATGTCACATTATTATTCACGGCCCTTCGGGTATAGTTGGCTTTTGTGAATGGTAGAAGACATCTCTTGTGGTGCATAGCGCTGCGAGACGAAGAAAATAGGGACCGACTCAATGCGGGAAGACAGCAATAAAAAGGGGCAAGTATATGTCAGCGGAGGAATGAAAGGAATTAGGTCTTGCAGGCATTAAATATGAAAGTTGACGCAGTACTCGAAATAATAAAAAGGGCCGAGGACACTACAGAACGTGACGCCGAGGATATAATAAAACATAAAGAACACGGAATAGTTCGCTCATCACACGCGATAAGAACTAATAAACAGAAAAGGGGGAGTGGGTGGGGGTGGAGACGCGAAAAGCGAGGAACAAGAACCGGCGAGGACACCAAGAACGTGTCAAAGATAAGAGTAAAGTTAAAAAGAAACGACGACAAAACGTCCACTCAAGCTGCTCTCGGGGCTGGCTGGTCGTTTTCGGCACGGCACGACCCAGGCCAGCCACGTATTTTGCTGCGGCGAACACTTCCGAGCGCGGGCGGTGTTTGTTTTGCGGGAATAAGCGCTTTCGGATGCCGCGTTCCAATGCGACATGTCCGACGCCCAACCCCGCGCTCACAAACTGCGGCGTGCCAGCGAGGGAGACAGCAGGGCAAAAAGGAGGGAACTTTTATTCGTCTGCTTCGTGAGACACACAGCGAAGGAACAAACAAGAAATGTAAAGAGATGGGGATAGCAGGGAAAGGTACAGAAGGAGGACACGATGCCGCGACAGGCCGAAGCAGAATGGGACTCAACAGCAACAAAAGAAAAGGCAAGGCTTCTCGAAGGCCGGAATAAAGGTGGGGACTTCGGACGAGACAGCAAAGGGAAAGGACGCGGTCGCAACCACTGCGTGCGTGATCAGACTTCTCGATGAGCTCCGGCAGTTGTAATTCCACGCGCCGGCTCTGAGCAACCGGCTCGCTCCTTTAACGCGGGAACATTTTGCTTTGAGGCTTATTTTGTTACACGTTTTACGCCCTGGCTTCGTTTGCTCCTTCTTTTTTTCATTTCCCCGTTGGTTCGTTAGCTTCGCATTCAGAGCTATACAGAGAGATCCGTAAGGCGTCGCAGCATGATAGGCCCGGTTCACCGACGCGCGCGCAAACGCAAATTTTCGCTGCGTGAGCGGTTTTCCTGTACACAACGGTTACGTGGCATTAAGGAAAAGTTTCGGAGAACTCACATGCTGCGTCGTTTTTCGACTTCCTTGCACGTTCGCGGCAATCGAAGTAACAAGAACCATTTTCAAGATGATATTCTATGCATTATTTGTTTGAAATTTCAGATTCTGTGCGCCTACTCTAAACCCTAGATTGTGTCAGCCGTTACAATTTCTTTATTGCAGATCACAAAATCGATCTTTCATTTGTGTTATTCTGTATAGTTCAATAACTGTAGGTAAATAAAAAATGACGCAAGATTAGATCCTCTTTAAGGCGGACCCCGGAAACAGAAACTAATAAATATCCCATAAACCACTTACATCGATACCATACGCGAACACACTAACCTTACAAGTAAAACGCAGAGATAATTAAAATACAGAACAGATAACCAAGGAGGCGTCTGAGATCTACATGCGTCAAATAACAGAAGTTCCTTCACCTACGCTGTACAATAACTACAACAGTGACAGAAAGGAATGTCATAGTACTTAAATATTACCTAAGCGCGTTGTTCCATAAGGCACCATTATTATTTGAAATCACGTCACTTAAAGAACATATGGAAACACTTGTCAACAGCAGATATCAGTATTCAACACCAGCGGACATAAGCCAACATTTAGCCAGCACTAGCTGACATTGTTAATCATTTAGCCATAGCCGACATTAAGCATCAATAGTTAAGAATATCCGACGCTAACCAGTACTAGAGAAGAGAGAAAGAGAAGAAGTATAGGAAGGTAGGGAGGTTAACTAGACTATACGTGCAGTTTGCTACCCTACGCATGGGGAGGGGGATAAGAGAGAAAAGAAGAGACACATTTCACAACACACTCACAGTGCCGAGTTTCACAGGCGGTCGCTCAATGAAGTTGCTTTCAAATACTGCAGGAGGGTTCGTGTGGCTTTCTGGGCTGATGTGCTGCGCGACCAGGCTGTAGCGTTTATCAACTCATTCAGCCATTGCAGTGGCACGGCACATTCATCCATGTGCGAAAACTGAAACTGTGTAGAGTCTATTGAACATCTCTTGTGCCACTGTCCGCAATTTGATGAAGGTCACCGGACTCTCCAGCGTGCCGTGAGTCATAGAGTTTCTTACAAAACTTACTAGAGGGAACTCTGGCGCTAGTGTCTATGGGAGCTGGAACGTATGGCGCTTGAACCAGCATGTGAATGATGGGTAGTACAAGGATTTGTCTAAACTTCGTTCTTTCGGCTCCATTTGGCTTCGCGTCGCCTGCATACGCTTTGTCGCAAAACGAAGTTCAGCAAAAGTCCGCTGTTCTACTTCACCACTTTAACCTTTTTTAGGCTCACCAATTCAAATATACTCACGAAGTTCATAGCGGTCTGTTCTTTTATCCCAAAAGCACGTCAAAACACAACAATAAACAAAGCCACAAGCGAGTTCGAAGTCGTAAGCACGAAGATTAGGCAAATCCGTGTACTACCAATCATTCCCATGGTGGCTGAACGATCGCAGCGCCAGAGTCCCCTCTAGTTAATTTTAGGAAACTCTGTGCGTTGAGTGGACTCGACGATCGGCCCTTTAATGAACGAAAGGTCTTGGGAGCCTAACCAGTACTAACCACTGCTGGTAGTATACAAGCTAGTGCAGTACGCCCAGTGATGGTAAAATGAGAGCAAATGCAGTAGGCCAGAGGACCCGTTATCGTTAAACGCTATGCACTATCTCCGTGATCGACCCAGAGTTTTAGAATGTGGCACCCAAAACCTTGCGCGCGTAAGCGAGTTTGGTTGTCATCAAAACACATGCGTCATACGTAAACCTCTCGGGTGCGCCCGCTATTTTTCTTAAATAGTGCGTGCGTAAAACTCGAGGCCTGCGTACTCATTCTAAAACTGTAATGTAATGCTTACGCAAAAGTGTTAAAGTCGCTGCCTGTAAAGCGTGTTTTGCCTGCAAGGCAACTAAGTATATGTAAGAAGCAACCTTAAGAGGACATCAAAGTGAAAAATATATTAGTATAGGCAGAAAAATTATTCTTTCATGATACACTTATATTTAATTTTTGCCATTATTGGTTAATAATTAGAAGATAAAATGAAGGTCAGAGTTTCACGTATGAATTACTTGCCGAAACTTCAGCACATGAACGTCAGTGAAACGTCACAAATTTCCGGGCCTTTTTCCGTTGTTTTGCCAGATTCGTTCAAGATATTTTTAACAGCGGAGCTCTTTAAGCCGAGCGTTGGTCCGTGACGCGAGAACAGAAATGAGCGGCACGCGCTCTCTTCATCCTCTTCTTCAACTCCGTCCTCTTCTGCTTCGCTCGCAGAACATGTGCGCCGATTTCTTCGGCGTGGCCTGTAATACCTCTCATGGGTGAGAGAACGAATACAGAGAGAGAGAGAGAGGAAGAAAGAGATACAGAAAGAAAAAAAGAGATAGAAAGAAAAAGACAAAATTGGCCGCGTATCTGCGTGCTTCGCTGCAAATGTCGTCTAAAGACGATAGAAGAGGCGCTGCGTGAGATTTGGACGCCATCTGGCAATACGTCGGGAAACACGAGTGCTGTGTTGCGGGCTGGTACTCCCGGCGCAGCGGCAGGCGAAGACCGGCGGTGACCAACGCGACCGGTGGGGACGCCGGCCCGCTCGAACACGCTGTTTGGCGCGATGCGCCGAAGGAGAAGAAACGTCCGCACTCAACGAGTACTCTCCACACACTCTTTTATTTACACGTCGCCTGGGTAAAACAGCAATGCCAGAGCGGCGCCCCCTGTCATTCGTACAATGGAATACTGAACCGAAACCGAAACACAACATGAGCTTGTGCAGAGGGCACGGAGGAAGACAAGTTTCAGCGCAGTCGCATTTTCAGCGCCCCTTGAGAAACTAGGGTTGTAACATTGTAGGGCGAGTAGGGCCAGAAGGACCGTCACGACGAAAACCTGCCTCCTCAGTCGTATTCGCCTGGAACGTTGGTGTGGCTTCGCGTTCCCTCCTCTACTCCTGGCCTTTCCACAAAGCTACTGCCTAAGTACGAAGGCCCCTACCGCGTCCTACGTCAAGCATCCCCAGTTAACTATATGATTGAGCCTGTTCAATCATCTACGGGCCGCCGTCGTCGCGGCCGCGAGACTGTTCACGTCGATCGACTGAAGCCGCATTATGACCCACCAGCTGTACCTGTTCCTTAGGTCGCCAGGATGGCTCCTTTTCCGCGGGGGAGTGATTTGTAACATGGTACGGCGCAGACAAGAACGCCTGCGAAAGAAGACGAAGACGGTGGCTGTTGGCGCTCGCGCTTGCTCGGCTTGGAGCGCTGATCGCTTCAGCTGTGGCAATCTTTTAATAAACGCGTTACTGTCTCAACGTTAAACGCATACCATCAAGGTCTTTAAAATTGCGTATCTATGTATTTTCTGTTAAAGGAACACACCGCCTAATGCTTACCTAGTGATGTTGCGCCTCAGATATGCGTAATGTTTGCTTTTTGATCAACAATGTACACAAGTATGAACCTAGTCAGCCGTTCACGATGGCTGGCCCTTGGGCAAGTGGTTCAACTTTGGCCGAGTGGTTGAATCGAGGGACGTGCCGACAAACAGAAAGACAGACAGAAAGACAGACAGAAGGACAGACAGAAGGACAGACCAAAATTTCTGCGTTTAAGTTCCCCAAGAAAGACTATCGTCTTTAAAAATCCTTGGCGGTCATCCTCCCGTCCACTTTATGTGGTATATATGGGCATTTAAACTTAGGAGTGTTAGTCGGCACCGATCGCAGCCATGGCGGCGAGTGTGGAACACTCTTCATGCTTTCAAGTAGTATGCGAGGGATTATTGGTCAGCTGCTTGCTCGCAAAAAAAGCTCACGTGCTACGTGACGCCAAGAGGCAGAAAAAGAGTATTTATTCCACACTCGCCTCCATGGCTGCGATCGGCGCTAACACCCCCAAGTTTAAATGCACATATATACCCCATAAAATGGACGGGAGGATGACCGCTGCCGTAGCTCATTGGTATCGGACGCGTTATTCGAAGGTCGCAGGTTCGGTCCCTGCCAGCAGCAAGTTATCTTTTTGTCCACTTTACTTTCTTCACATTTATATCCTAATTACTACAAATAACATCCCCTATACTTTCCTTGGCATTATTGTCTGTTAGTTCTCATTAATATTGTGTTTAAAGGGACACTAAAGGAAAATATTAAGTCGACGTTGATTCTTGAAATAGCGGTCCAAAAACCTCGTAGTGCTACTTTTATGCCAAGGAAGTACTTATTTTGAATAAAATTACGTTTTAATGGTCCGCATCGCGTTAGCGCACTTCAAATCACCCGCCTGAAGTCAGACTTTCATACGTCACTGCTGACGTGCCCAACGTTGCCCGCCTTTACCGCGCGGCCGCCGACACTAGTAGCAGCAGAGCGAAAGTAGCGGGACCCACAGCAGCAACAACGGCCATCGAAGTCATCGAAGCTTGCCGTAATCGCCGTAATGGATGTGGACGGATAACTTGACAACGAGTCATTGGCTCGCGACGCTGGGCTCCAATTCAGCGACATGAGCTCCGATGAACGCGGTATCCTGCTGAGGGCTCGTAGTGCCGGCGTACTTGCATGCGGCATTTCGTCGAACTTTCTGTCAGAGCGAATTTCACGAGCGCGCCAAACACCCGCGGCAGTACGCGATTCCGAAACTACCACTGAGACGCGACCGCGTGAGCGAAGCAGGGCTCCGGGCGAAGCGCAGTTCGGCAAAAACGGAAAATTTGAACCACGCCCGCCGTTCCCCATGGCAACGCCACAGAAGTTCTTTTTTCCATTAATCAAACGGAAACGAACAAACAGCATTTTATTACCTCTTTTGATGCACGGAAGATTCTTTTTTATTGGTGCTAGTTTGATTACTAGTGATTTATTGTAGGCAGACTCTCATTCGTCATCGGGATCACTTCGAAAATGTCCCACTCGTGGTGCTCATCATGTGATACATTTGACTTAATTTCTCGGTAAGTAGGGCACTGCTGTTGATAATATTGCCGTTTTAGAAGTTGTCATACATTGAGGTTTCACTCTGACATAAATTGTTATTTGCCTTTAGTGTCCCTTTAACAAAAAAAAACGAGCCCTTAAAAGCCATCTCCTTTCCTTCATAGTATAGTATAGTACAGTATAGTATAGTATAGTATAGTATAGTATAGTATAGTATAGTATAGTATAGTATAGTATAGTATAGTATAGTATAGTATAGTATAGTATATTATAGTATAGTATAGTATATAGTATAGTATAGAAACGGGTGAGAAAGCGAAGTAGGGTTGCGGAGTAGAGATGTGATGGTGAAGAGGACGAAAAAGAGGAGGGGAGAGAGTAAAGCAGAGCATTGAAAGAATGAGAAAGAGAGAAAAAGAGAGAAAGAAAGAAAGAGAGAGAACGAAATGGAGAGAGAAAGAACATAGAAAAAGGAAGCAATCGAAACAGAGAGTGAGAGAAAGAAAGGGAAGAAAGTGAAAGAAAGAAATAGCAACAGAGAAAAAAGCTAGATAGAGGGAGAGATAGAAATAAATGAATAGAAATAAACACAGAAAAAAAGGCAGAAAAAGACGGAGAGAAGAGAGAAAAAGATAGAAAAAGAGGAAGCAAGAAAGAGAAAAAGCCCACCATCTCCCGCTAAAGGGGACCATGAGGCAATGCGAAGCAGTGTTTCGGCATGTAGAGCCCGCGTTTCAGAGGGGGAGCGGAGAGGGGAGGGGAAAGAGGCAAAGGGGAGAGGAGAGGGGGAGAGGAGAGGGGGAGAGGGGGACGGGTGAGGTGGAGGGGAAAGGGTATGTGGAGAGGGTGAGGGGGAAGGGGATGTGGAGAGGGTGAGGGGGAAAGGGGGAGGGGAGAGGGAGAGGAGGTATGTGGAGAGGGCTTGCGAATGCTCAGTGAGGATGGCCACGCCGCACACCACCACCGGATTGAACTCCGCTGTAAGATGCTTCACATCTAAAATAAAGAGGAACAAGGAATGCCGCCCAGCTCCTCACTTCCTTCAGGCTTGGCACCACTAGCGCGAAGCTGCCTTAACTTTTTTCTGAAGCTTGCTATGTTAACACTTTGTGCCCTTTAGAACACGAAGCAGACACCTTTTAGCGACAAACTATCGTGTAGGCCCTAGCAGACGCCATCAAAATGTAGTACGTCACGGCGAGTATGTGCGGGGATTTCAAGGAGTCGTCGCCACCTACATTTTATTTTTGCACTTTTTCTCGCTCACCAAGCGTCTTCTCGCGGCTAGAGTGGTGCTTTCAGTATTGTGAAATTGTAATTTACTAATACGAGAAAAACCACTTTCTCTTTAGTGTCTTTTTAATGAAATCGCGGTATCGGCCTACTTATCACAGAGCATTACGTTACAGGCGGATGGATGGACGCACGGTTCTCCAAGGCTAGCGACTACAGAAAGCTTACACGCTTTAGGGCTACTGCCATCCTTAGTCAATTTACTAAATCCTAGTCAAGGCTGTTAATATTTTCACTAAACTCTTAGAACAGCAAGTCATGGCATTGACAAAGTATCTTAAGAAAGTTATAAAAAAAAAGAAAAAAAAACATGTTATGCGCGACCAAGCGCTTTGATGAAAGGGGAATTCCATGCGCCAGCGCCTTCACACACGGGTTCAAAAGTACGCGTCCGGTCAGATTGCTACGCAGAGAAGTACATAACTCAGGTTTTTGTTTTCTTTTTTTTCGAAGACTGTTAAAAATATTATTTTCACAGTGCAGCTGTTGTCTTGTTCTGCAGAATCGGGGAAAAAAACACAATACGACGACGCTTTCAGTGTTCCAGATATTTAAAATGAAACCTGCCTGTAAAGTATTTTGTGAATTTTCTACAAATTAACTCGCACAGTTGCATTAAATTAATTTCTCTTTATTAAAAGCGAAGCTGTTTAAGCTCGGAGAAGTCACAAACAAAAATTATCATCATCACGCACTCTCTTCGGCACGCCCTTTCTTCATCCTTTTCATCTTCTGCTTTGCTCCCAGAATGCAATAAGTCTGGCGGTCTAAAGAACTAGTACAGAGAGAGAAAAAAGTAAAAGAAAGAGAGAAAGATAATCAAAGAAGGAGAGATAAGATAAAAAGAGCGTGAATGAGCCAGAAATAGATAGAGAGAGAAAGAAAGAAATCGAAATAAATAGAGGCAAAAAGGAGAACGAAAAAACAGACAGAAAGAGAGGAAGAAATACAGAGAAAATTAAGGCCACCGGTGTGAAGCTGCTTTAATTTTTCTGAATTATGTCATAACTACGGTCAATGACCTCGAGTCCACATTTAATGGCGTCGAGTGTCTACACTACCCTATGAGACCCAAGAACACCTGTTTATATTGTAAGTGGGAAATGGAAGTAAATAAAATGTGCTTCCACACCTAAAAGGACGTTGCAGCGACGTCTTTTTAGGTACTGCTGCCCCTTAAGGGCGAGAGACCTGACATAAACTACTGCGTCGACAGGCTATCGGTGGAAGAACCTTTATCGAGTACTGTCTTCATGAAAGCAACAACTGTTGCTAGACAAAACGGGGGGAAATCTCTGTTTGAACAAGCCTAGCACTTCTATTGCAATTTTCTATTAGTACTTTCTTTTCCTCTCGATGTCATTGGTGCAATCTTCAGGCATTTGCCGGGCTGAACTACCGGCATTAGCTGGACAGCGGTCATCCACACAGAAATACAAATGAAGAGCCGTCTAAAAATAATGCCGGTTTAAGCCAGCGAAAGCGAATGCTGCGTTTCGCAGAAAAGCGGAGTTGTCGTTGACCTTATATTTGGTGTTTCGAGTTCCTGTATTCATAAATCTCGAATAGAACCCGAATACGTTCAAATGGCTAAACACACTAAAATAAGAAAACAATTTGGGGTGCCTTTGGAAAAAGAAATTGAAAAAGCCTGCATACACTACTAATAAATAAATAAATTACTTTTCAAAACTGAACGTGCTGTCGGTATTAAAGAGACTGGAAATAATAAACTGGATTTCAGTGATGCTGTTCACTACAGACAAGCGAGCACCACGTCGTTACGAGCGGGAAGAGAGTTGCGTTTGTTGAAGTAGAAGAATGTGATGCCACAGCGCATCATAGCATGTTTAAGGTTTTCATTCATAGTGAGAGAGAGAGGGGGACACAACTCCACTGAGTCAAATTGGATCTTTCACGGGCATGTGACGTTCAGACGGTGTCTGACGGCCACCTCTTCAGCTTTTTCCATTGTCCGGAGTTGGATTTTCTGTGCCTGATTAGAAAGATGAAATTCTTAGGCTGCCTAAAAGCATGTATCATCTTTTCCTGGGTTTACTTATTTATTTATTTTTGCATCCTCACTCCTGCATGTGGTGCAATTTAGTCTATTGAGCTTCGGATGTACATAAAAAGGAAATACTCGTGGAATGCTGCGGTGATGAATGTCATAAATGGAGTTGGTTAGCATCAGTTGCACCAAAAAGCAAACAAACAAGTTGAATCCCATAAGGGTGCCTACGCGATCGCCACTGATGTATAGCTTAAGGGTCATAGAAAATGTATTTGATCAAGCAGGACGCAGTGCTAGTCTTGCCTGCTACAACTGCACTCTGGAATAAAGGGACGCGATGACGATGGACTCCAATAAAAGAGAGAGAGACGGCGAAAAATACACAAAGAAAACCTCATAGCGCGTCGATTTCGAGAGCGTTCAATTGTTTGCTGAGCGAGACGCTCTGTGGGCGGCTTGTCACACGCACAATGCCGGTGGTTTCCCTCCAAACTCAAGGGGGACACATTTTCGCTGTGTTCTTTTTCCTTGCATTCTTTCTTTCGCTCAACGCATCCCACGTTTCCTCGCTCCCAAGACGACTGTAACGAGATTACACTCCACTGGCTCTCTCTCTCCGGTGTTGGTTGAATTCTGAAGGACGTGAGGAAGCCAGGGGCGACGCAGTTAAGTAGAGAACAGCTGCGGAAAAAAGGAAAGGAAACCACAGGGTGGAAGAAAATTGAAGAGGGTTTGAAAGAAGTGAAAAAAAAAATGTTGCAAATCGGCACGACCGCGGGTACTCTCTGGTGTGCCACAGTGGCATCAGAGTTTCTTTAGGGTCAAATCGAATCTATACCTTCTTCTAATCCACAGAGACGAGAACGGAAAGGAAGCCCGGAATTCCAGCTTCCCAATGGAGTGAACACAAGATGATGAAAAAAAATAATAAAGTGGGAGCGAAACAAAGGTAATGTTCTTTAAACAAGCCTCGCGGTGACCGCAAGAGGCCTAACAGTGAAACAACACATTCCTCGTCTTGTCAAGAACGGTATAGAAGCGGAGGAAGGAATTTGTGTGTCTTTGTTCTAGCAAACGAGGCGCTTCAAGAATAAAGTGTGGAAACAATTGCCCTTAGCGGCATGCTGTAGTTTAGATAGGGAGAAAATAAACCTATAGCCAGAAGCATTAGCTAATTTAAAAAAGAATGTGCTACAATTGAACGAGTCAACCAGAAGCGACAGGTCCTCGAAAGAAGACGAGCGATAGAACTGTTTATTGAATTGAAGTCGGGGCCAACAGGCTTTGCTATCCTAGCTATGTTTCTTTTATATCTATTCGCGAAAGCAGAGAGACTTTTTAGAGAAAGCCGGGCCTCTTTTCAGCAAGTAGATTAATCAAGAAACTTCACCAAGTGGTCGCAAGACGGATGCACAGCAAGGAGATTTAAAGTCGATAAAATTGCTTAACGTAAATTTTAACGACACATTGCGGACAAGAATACTTTTGATAGGACTAGATTAACCAGAGCGCACAGCGTTGACAAAACGTTTTGTTTTCAGAGAACAGATACAAACACTTAACGACAAAAGATGTCAGGAATCCACTGAATTGAAGCCCGAGCAGAGGTATCAGCCGCGGTTGGTTGGATGGTTATTTGGCTGGATCGTTGGTTGTTTCTTTTACTAAATATATAGCTCGTATCCGCTAAAGAAATTGCTTAAAATGACGAATATGACTGGGAGGACGGCGAGTTAAGTCTAGAAAAAAACGCTCATATGAAAAATACTTCAAGGATGAAGCGTTTCCCGTTTTCCGTCTTAGCCTACGGTACTACTTGACCAGTTATCCAGTGGTGCCGTAGTTGTACGCTCAGCGTTACGTGCTTTAACTTTGGGTGTGCGAGACTTACAACCCTCCGCTATGCCTTATTTAATGCGAAGCATTTCTTAGCGAACCAAGGACACTTTGATCTATCTATCTATCTATCTATCTATCTATCTATCTATCTATCTATCTATCTATCCACGTATGGGTGCTCTCGTTATCGCGTCCTTAACTTGGTGTAGACCAAAATTGGTATAGGAGGTTAAGAGGTTTGATGAATATGACTGTCTGGTCATGACACGAATAACGTGAAAATCCTGTAGCGTGCATCGTCAAACCCTTTCCTCCAGACACGTGTAGCACGTACCCGTACATACAACGGGCCGCGGTATGCGGGCATGCGCCACAGGTGATTCACAGTTTATGTCTACCCAGGAACGGCAAGAACAGACATTGGTAATTTAAATTCGAGGGCGTGAAGAAAAGCTGACATCAGCAACGTTGACCCAACGAATGCAAAGAATAAAAATCAGGATACCAGAAGGAATCGAACCCAAGCGTTCTGCGTGGCAGTCAGGTATTTTACCACAGAGCCACACAAGGTCTTGAAACTGCTTTGGAAAAAGATCTTATGCAGGCTTAATGTCGGTGAAACGTCAATTGTGGTTCCAGTGTTGGCTCCGCTTTTATAGCAGTCTTATAAATATTGCGCTTGTGTTGCTATTATTCTGCAAGCTATATTCAAGCGTTGCTCAATCCCGGAGGAATACGCTAACGAAAGTTACGTATGATATTCACATCATCGCACTGTAAAGTGGATTTCGTTCGGATAATACTGACGTCTGTGTTCTAACGTGAGTGGTGATGTTACGTCAGACCCCATGTTACCCTTTAAACACCAGTGTAGTCGGCGTCCCTGGTAAGCCCACGATGTGCACACAACTACTACACTTACAAAAACACCTCGATACACCTCGTCACGCTTGGCTCAATGTAAAAAAAATGCAGCATAGACAATTACTCGCAGACTGCTTCGCATGAAACCGATTCCCACAGGGCGTGGGATGTGCCGAAATTTTACGTTTTCTATCCGTCAAGCTCGTAATAGTGCGTACGCCGTGCAGCTTAACAGGAACGCTGTAGTGAGTTTACAGTGGCGGACGCTCAGCGTTCATGCCAGTAGCGGAATGCAAAGCACCGTCCCGGCTCCGCCACCGACGCGATTGGACGCAGCGTTTTCCGTGTCACCTGCATTTCCTTGTTCTTTTTTCTAGCCAAATGCACTTTGCGTCTCTGGAGGCCCTTTGCCTTGCTATCTCATCGAAATAAAGAACAAATACTTCGGCTGCTGTCGCCAAAAGTACGCGATGGTAAGCAATTTTGAAAAAAATGCTTATTCGTGCTCATAATTTGTGACGCCCAAATTCACCGGGAGGAAGCCGAGCTGGTTCTAAGCATGCTTACGTTCTAGTCACCAGCAATGAACTTATCTGCTGCCGTCATAAGTGCAGAATGACAAGCAATTTTGATTCCTACTCGTAATGCAAGTATGTGATGTCAAAATTTCCTCAGGGGGAAATTTCGACATCACATACTAAATAACACGACAGTGCTTGCGCTCTAGTCGTCTTATTTGCGTTTATTCTGAGTTTGGTTATCGTTAACCCGACTTTGTACACTGACCTATAATAATTTTTTGATTTTTCATCCCCAACCGACACTGAACTGTCAATATGAAGTCTATATCTATTTTTGATTACTCTTTACTTATTTATTTTTTCCCTCCTTTCAGATAAAAGTAAGGTAGCACCATTTCGTGCCACAAAATATGTGTAAAGCTTAATCTGACGCGGCGAAACTTTTTCTTTTATTTGGGCATGCTTATGTTTGTTATGAAGGGCACAAGAAACATTTTTGATTTGATTTCTCGACACTCTATAGTCGGAAAGAATGTCTTCCGGTTCGTCATTGTGAAGAAAAAGCTAGCCACAAAAAAACAAACAAACAGACGCAAAAATATTTGATCGACTGCGGTAAGCCGATATCTCGTAGTGTTTGGCGGCACATTTTTCTTTCTATAACTTTCTTTTATTGATTTCGTCTGTAGCGGTGTCATATGTCACGGGCGTTCGAAGGGGAAAGCGGCGGTCTCGATATAAGGACTCAATAATGTCTTAGACAATGCGTTTTTTGTGCGCGTGTGTGGCTGTGTAAAAACAGGACGCAATTTGTTTTTGCCCCTAAGGAGAACGTCGGGACAACTTTATCACATTTCCATTTCCGCTTTCACTCTGGGCATAAATTGCGCCTCTCGCTCCCGATACCGGAAAGGCAGGCTTGGCATTCGAGTCAGGCGCCACTAGGTCGAGATTGAAGGAAAAGACACTGTAGTGTTCTGACGTCTCCATAAATGACATACATATTTCACGACTACGTTTATTGTTCTATGTTTTTGTTCCACATTTGCTTTTGAAAGAAGTTATGAATGATGTAAGTATCGAACAGAACTTACTTTTGCTAATGTAGCGTGAAAATGTAAGATGAATTATACCGCTGATTTAGATCAGAGGTAAGCGCCCCTCTTTTTTTTTTATATGTGACAAGAAGTGAGACCGCCGATATAGCGCTATCATGAAAAGATCAGATAGAAGTTTCCAAGGGAACGGAACAGATATCCTACACTACGAACAAAGCAAATCATAATACGAAATTCCAGCCATGAAAGCAAATGAAGACGCAAAATGATATTCGAGTGTCGGTAGAGGGTACAATACTGGAATAAAAATATCATCTCAGTGGATATACAGTGGGTTTCAGCGAACTTGTGAAAAGTGTATTTTTTTTTTATTTTGCGCACTCTAAAAAAAACCTGAAAAGAAAAACAAACAGGGCAATCATGTCTGACGTTCATGAACAAGCATTACAACTTTTCTAATGAAGACTTTTCGCTAAAGTTACTATTTTAAAAGTTAATTAGCAGTCTTTACCAATTTCCCAGCTTGGCGGATTGGTTGTTATCTTAATATAGATGAAATATGCTGGCATCTCTGAACAAGTGCTGCAACTTTTGTATTGAAGACCTTTCGCTGGAGCTATTAATTAAAATATTAATTAAATAATCTTTGTTGATTAGCCGTCTTGGTGATTGGCAGAAATATCCCGACGTGCTGCATAAGGCTCAGAACAATACTGGGTCAATTCGACACGCGTAGCGCATATGTTCCTTTCTTTCATAATAGGTGCACGTTAGCTCAAACGCCCAGTAAAGCGTCACTAAACAAGTTAAATTAAGAGCTATTGTTCGAGAAGTTGGGCTAAAATGAAACAGAAGAGAGGTACTGGATGGATGGATGCAATGTCTATTGTGAAATGGGGAGGCATAGGTCCTCTGTAGGGACAGGCTACCATGGAAATGCTTGCCTATATACGGGGTGTCCCAGCTATCTTTACCCAAGGGTTGAAAAATACAATATTAGAGGCAGGCGAGTTAAATCAGTTGGAAATTGCTGACAGTCATCTTGCGCACTGCTGGCAATTTTTGTTTTGTAATAATTATTTTTGTTAACTTGGAATATTTACCTAAATTCCTAAATATTCAGTTTAGGCAAGAAATGCGACTTGCAAAGTTTGAGGGTGTCTTCAGAAACCCCCATTGCATTATTTGCGGTAAAGAAAATCTCACGTATACTATTTTTTCCAAGCTGCAAAGAAAACCCGCGAAATACAAAAAGAACCACGTGACTAACGCATTCGCGCGGCAGCGAACGTGCTGCTCTCTCGGCCGTGGTTTGAGCGAACGAAATCAGCTGCGGCCGCGACTCGCCGGCTCCGTTGCAGTGGTAGGCTGATAAGTTAACGGTGACTTTTGTAGCGTTAGCTACACTTGCCTAGCCAGAGCAGGTTTCGCGGGGGTCATCATGAGCCGTGCTGCGCATGCGCGCGCGACTCGCCGCTGCTGCTCTGCGCATTCGAGAGGGGTGACCTCGTAGCCATGGCGCGCGCAGCTATTAGATGCGAAATATCTTAAGGCGGAGCTCAATCCGGTGGTGGTGTGCGGCGTGACCACCCTTACTGCGCATGCGCATACCCTCTCCACACACCTCCTCTCCACTACCCCTCATCATTCCCCCTGTCATCTGCCCTCTCCCATTTCCCCTCTCCACTCACCTTCTCCCCTTTCGCCTCTCCACTCACCCTCTCCCCTTCCCCTCTCCACTGTCCCTCTCCCCTCCCCTATCCCATTACCCTCTCCACTTCCCCTATCCCCTCCCCCTTTCTACTCTTCCTCTGAAACGCGGGCTAGACATGCCGAAATTCTCTCCTGCGCAACGCCACGGTGAGCTCGAGCGCATGCGCGTCCCCTCCCCTTCTCTCTCCTCTCCTACGCTGCCCCCTCTCGCCGGCCTGTCGACCGCGTTCCCCGCTCGCCCTGCGAGAATTAACGGCCAGGCTAGATGGAAGATACGACGCGCGTAGCGTCGCTCTTCGCGTTCCACGACGCGTGCTCGGTAGCATGCCCAACGAACGCCAACGGAACGCGATCGTGCAAGCGCTCCGGCTTCGCATCTACTCATGGTCCCCTTTAGCGGGAGATGGTGTATTCGCCTTCGCTGTGCAGTCGCCGTCTGACAGTGCGCTGGTGCCGCTTGATAGCGCCTCTGACTGGCGTTTGCAGGTGGGTAACGCCATGGAGAAGGAGAGCGCAAATGCTGCTCAACAGCGCAGAAGAGCCGAGAAGCTTATGTCATCGGATCCCGAAGTAGTTCCCTGGCAATTAGCGCTTCAGCGTAAGAAGAATGAACAGAGGAACGCTAAACGTGCTGCGGAAAGCTAAACGTGCTGCGGAAATCTGGAAATCTCAGAATAATCAGCTGAACCTTTGCTAACGCTACGTATATCCTGGCATAGCCGAGCTAAGCCACTGCAAATTTTTTGGCCCGCGCTCGCTACAGCTTGCATGGTCATGCACGCCAACTGGCTGACGCGCGCCAAGAAGCCACTGCCAACTTATCGGCTTACCGCTTCAACGGAGCCGGCGAGTCACGGCCGCAGCTGATTTCGTTCGCTCAAACCACGGCTGAGAGCATGTTCGCTGCGCGCGAATGCGCTAGTCACGTGTTTTTTGTTTATTTCGCTGGCTTTTTTAGCAGGTTGGAAAAAATGGCATACGTGAGACTTTCTTTGTGGCAAATAATGTGATGGTGGTTTCTGAAGAGGCTCTCGAACTTTGCAAGTCGCATTTCTTGTCTAAAATCAATATTTAGCAATTTGGTTAAATAATCCTAATTCAAAAATTATTTAATTACCGAAGATTTCTGTAATGCGCAAGGTGGCTGTCAGCAATTTTCAACTGATTTCACTCGTCTGCCTCTATATGTTATATTTTTTAAACCTTGGCTAAATATAGCTGGGACACCTGGTATATATGTCCTTGGTGCGTATATACTACTCCAATGACAGAGTTCACATTTGAAATTATAGTTTCACACGCATTATTTTGGGTATGACGTGGCCTGGTAATTTAGGCCAGCCGGACACGGCCTCCCCTTGGGAATTCTTCCATTTTTATCTGGCATCCATCGCATGTCGCAAGTAGGTCTTTTTAACGCAGGAGAGGTTTGCACGCCGGTGCTACGCTAGTATTAATTTTGTACAGCCCTTCTCGGTTGGTGAAGTATATAAGACCGATATAGCGTCAATGCGGTCTATGTTTTCGTCGATTCCGATCTCTTACTTCGGAGACCACGCTCTTGCGTTATCCTTTTTTCATCCGCACTTGCAGTCTTAGAGGTGATGAGCATGACACTTCACATACACCTCCTGCTAACTTCTTGGTGGTCTCAAATATTCTTGGTTTTGCTGCGAAATATAACACGTGCGTTAAGATTAACCTCTATCCTCTGCGCTGCTTTTGTAGCTCCCGGCTACGAGCGACCTCCTTCTTTCCAAGCTCTCATCGCTGTGTTTAGCTGTTGACGCAATGGGGTAGAAAGGGTAGCAGCTCCACGATGTTGGCGGTCCATCACTGGCGTTATCGGGCGATGAGCTTCCCACTTCACGATTAGATCTGTCTCACGTGATCCTCTAACCACCACGATCCATACATAAACTCTCTCAGGATGCGATGTTCCAAGCTTGATCAATATATCAAGCTGACGTGGTGCTGCTTATGTTTATACAATAATGATCACTTTCGGACTGTGCTCTTTTGTATGACTACTGTTTCTCCGTTCGACTTAAGCTAAGTGAGAAATTCCAAGTTTTTCCACCTTTAGAAAAAGTGAGTAAGCTTCGAGTCTCAGTCTGTCTTTTTCTTGCACGCCACTGCGTTTCACTAAGTCTTCATCATCATCATCAGCTTGACTGTGCCCACTGCATGGAAACAGCCAATCCCACGTATCACTAATCAACTCGGTCATGTGCTTGCTATGGCAACGTTATCACCGCAAACGTCTTAATCTATTTGCCCACCTAACTTTCTACCTCCCTTTCGCACTTGCTTACCCTTTGAATCCAGTCTGTTACTCTTAATGACCAGCAATTATCTTGCCTACGCGCTACACGCCCTGCTCATGCCCATTTCATCTTTTTGATTTCGACTATGATGTCCTTAACACCCGTTTGTTCCCTGACCCACTCTGCTCTCTTCTTGTCCCTTAAGGTTACACCTATAATTTTGCTTTCCATGGCTCGCTGCGTCGTCCTCAATTTAAGTTTCACTAAAAGCTTACATTTAATGATCCCGAATTCAACGTTTCGACACCTGGCCTGAGTTACCGCATCATTATAGGAGCGCAAAGCGGGAATACTTGTTTAGGTTGCGTTTCGACGCATGGTGAGGAAATGCACGTGGTCAAAGTTGGTCCAGATGCTCCTACCACGGCGTTCCACATAATCCACTGCAGAGTTGTGGGATGTTAAATTTTATAACTGGATGTACCTCCCACTGAAGATCTTTTTGCCTCTACATGTCTGAGCGCTCTTCACTATGTGTCTACGTACGTGTACGAATCTTTATGAGCAAGAACATCATGCTTACAGTTAATTAAAAAAAAAGACGACATTTACGTTGTGCCATGTTGACGCGCCATTTATATTTCTTGGCACGTTTGTTGGCGCGCCATATTGCGCCATTTATAACCTGAAGCTTCGAGAGTTTAATTTACTTCACAATGCCACACTCATCGTTACGCAATATAAGGGGGAAAAAGGGAAAAAAAAGAAAAATGAAACGTTCCTCAGGCTCATCCAACTGATGTGTTAAAAAAAAAGAAAAACGGAGCACGCGCTGAGCTATCGCGTATTGCATAAAGGCAGAAACAAAGAAAGCAGCCGTTCTCGTAGCCATCCTTAATAATCGCCATAATATTGCCCATAAAAGCGACGTCGAACAAATCTTAGCCAACCGTATCAAACGCACACGGCTCGCGAGTCTCGTAAAGTTTTATTTCCCCGCTTTTATGAGCACCAAGTCTGGGTATCAGTAAAGCATTTTTTATCTGTTCGTGTTTGGGTAGTTTGGGCAAAAGCTAGAATGTAAGCAAAGGAAGGATGCAGAACGAGAACGGCTTCCACATATACTGAATAGATATCTCCTCTCGTCTATATGAATACGCAGTCGAGCGTGGAGAAGTCTTCGAGTAGCGGGGCTACGTTACGGCCATGTTCCACAATAAGCATTTTTTTTGTATGTGTACATTAACGAATGTTTCAAAAAATGACAAGATTTACATTAAAGGGTTGTTGCGATGTTATGTTTAAACGGTTTTTACTGCTCTCTTTCAATCCTTACCATGCTTTCAGTTGATTTGACTGGAGCTTTTTCGTTAAAACCATATAAACTCTCGTTCAAGAAAAGAAGGCACTCACACCAGTGCGAACTTTAGATGCTTTTGTTTTTTGTGTTTACTCCAGAAAAAGTGCTCGCCTCACAAATGAGTGAAATGAAAGCGGTACATTAAAAAAAAAAAGTCACAGTTTCGCCGCAAGGGCGAAGCAATGAATGCGATAGCAAGGAACTAATGCTATACGAAGTGAGGCTCGCCAATGGATAGTCTCAGTTGGAACAGCGCTTCTGTTGCAAAGGCGGCCGAAGCAGCGAAGGAAACTAGCGTGCTTCAAGTGTCGAGCTGTGACACTTGATAGTTCGCGCTCATCTTCTGTTTGTTCGTTTAGCGGCATCCCTTCAGCTCGAGTGACTTTCGTACGCGCCGTAACATGAGCGCGGACATCACGGTGAAAGCGTGAAACATTCCTCTACCCCTCGCCACGAGAAAACCGCGCGAGCAGACAGCGGAAGGGCAAGCTTCTCCCATGCGCAAATATAAGAAGAAGCGAGCGAGCTCGCCGACGACTTTTAAATGCGCCCGTCGGGATCCTAGCGCCACCTCGCTGGTAATGAAGAAACGCTTATTATCGCCTGCTGTCTCCGAGTCCGTCCAGCGCTAAATGGTGTGTATATAACGCTCGCCGTTAGCTACGTGGAGGATCTGCGTTTCGGGGCGTAGTGGATAGCGCCGCTCGCTGCGGATCAAGAGGTCCCTGGTTCGATTCCGCGCTTCGGAAGCATTTTTCTGAGTTATTTTTCTTTGGGGCCTTTATATATATATACATACTTATACATATACGGTGCATGACGGCGGCGACGGCGACGGCGACGGCAAAATCCAGCCGAGACTGTCCATATAATTGCTATCGCAATAAAAGAAAAATCTAATAAAGATGTGGAATGATGAAACTATGCATGACGACGTGGGTATAACATATGTAGGCGTTACGTACAACGATGTTGCACTCAACGTCATATAAAGGGCCTTCAAGTTCATTAGGCTTTGTTTAAATACACATTCTTTCAAATTCTTTCAATGAGGCAGAAAGGCAGCGCAGTCTATTTGCAAATGTATTTTTGCACAATTACGTGGTACGATTGATTCCTTAGGAGCATGCTCAATATTTTCTTCGTATATCGTCAACTGATAGACTAGCGTGCCACGCAAATCTGTCATATCACAAAACTTTATGTGCCGACTACATGCGCGATATGCATCGCTGTGTCAAGGGATGATATAGTGCACACGTTTATTTAGTTGGTGCATTGTTTCAAAGAGCAAAGCATTGCGCAAAAGAGAAAAAAATACAGCATACGAGGGAAGGAGACGACAACACTTTCACAAATGTCGTCGTCTTTTTTTTGCGTAATCCTTTCCTTTTTGAATCAGGTGACAATGTGTTCCTCGCTTTTGCTGTTGAATTTAGTCTAGTCATTTGCCTATTCGGTACGCAGCCCCAGGAGTTCATTTCTTTAATTCAACTTGCTGCATTTGTTGTTGTTGTTGTTAAAAATAACCGTACGCATCCTATTTACCCGCATACAGTTCCATCTGCCACCGCCCTTCCCAATTTATGAGATGAAAATAACCTGCACAGTGGATCGAGCTCGAGGTACACTGGAATAGCGATAGCCTCTCCAAAATAACTTTCGCCAAGTAATGAAGTTTACTATCTTTCTCCCTCCCCAAGTTCTCAAAAAATGCCAAAAGCGGGAAGTTGATACCGCTGCAGAGCTTGCGTTACAAGTAGCGTTAATCCGTTTTTCGAGGTACAGCCGACGCTCACTCCACAAAATCGTCAATTACGCTTACGTGAAACCAGTAGAGCACTTGCGAGCATTGCGCATACCCGAGCACACGTTTTCATTCATATTACCAGGTTTCATCGCTGCGCGAGTACAGGCGCAAAAAATGACCCCAGGTCAGGCGAATGCCAAGACACAGGACTGCTGCAAATCGACGAACGGAAGTTCTAGAAGAGAGGGGGACGCGGGTTGGGGAATTCAAGCCAGGTTGCGACAAGTGAAAGAGAAGCGAAGGAAAAGTGCGTCGACGCTTGCAGTGGTAGAAGGAGGAAGTGATGGAAAGAGAGGAGAGGAGGTGGAGAGAGAGGAGGAGGAAATGGGAAGGCTGGTTCTGAGAGGATGCGCGAACTGTCACTGAGAGAAAAGAGTGATGGCGGACGAGGGGCCAGGGTGACTGTTCGCGAAGGACGCATGGTCTTTGTTTGCACTGCGACTGGGCAAGGGCTCGACTCGCGCAGACAGAAGGCTTCCTCGCTAGAGGGCAGTACAACAGGGACACGCTTCTTTTAATAAAAAAAAGAATGAAAAGGAAAGCTGGATTCTAAGACAGAAATGACAGTAGCATGAAGGAAAGATTGAATGAAATGGCTGAGGGATTCTGTCAAGAGAATCGCCAGCGGCGTCGATTTCGTAGCAATAAAAAGAAGCTCATTCTGACGACGCCCAGATTAGAGTCCTTGCCTGTGGAATTCCGTCATTGTTTTTTTTACAACAGCGATTTACTTCAAAGAGCTTGATTATACAAGAAAACAGTTCTTTTCAAGTGATCTTAATCCTTCAATTGTTTAATGCTCTGCGCGTAAGCAAATGCAACTGAATTGAGTGCCACCAAAGACAAGTTCTTTGTTTTTAGTGGTCGCATTTACGAACAAAATTATTCTAATGATTATTATCTGTTTCGATACTCTGCATCTTGTATCGTGCTCTACCTTTTTTTTTTTGGAACAAATATAAATTATATCGAAACAATGTACGTAACCTCAATTGAATTATCCTCGGAATTATTCGCATTTTGCTCCTGCTCTCCTTTTATCTTGATAGCGTTTTAAAGTTTTTAACTCACCCTCTAATGAACTCCTAAGCGTTGCAGCGAACAAATATACTATCGTTCTGTAATAAACGTCTTGAATTGTAAACAGATGCCTGTTCTTTTATTTCTGTAAAGTTGCAGAGAAGGCTGCAAGGATGAGAGATACAGTCGAAAAAAATATTCTTTCATTTGCGTAAAATATGTCCGCGCCCGTACAGTGGAACGGCACCTTGAATCGTTCGTGCAGAGAACACACGCTATACTAAACTAATAATAAAAAAAGAAGGACGCGCGACGCTCCATTAAGACTCACGAAGGGAGTGCGCAGCGTAATGAACCCTCCGGGCACGGAGGTACAAAATAAGACGGGCCTTAAAACTTCCTGCGGTGGTAGATTGAGAAAACAAGAAATTCAGAAAACAACTATCAAGGTTGGAAACTTTCGTTTTCTAGTATGTATTTTAAAAGTTTTTCACCGGAATGGCCATGATGCGAGCCCAAGAAACGTACGCGTAAACAAAACAAACCATCCAAAAAAGACGAGGTTCATTTGATATGACATCTGCGAGAACAGAGCTGAGAAGGAAATGAACGGATAGAACGGGTACGTTGAGGAGGGCTAAAAGAAATCAAGCAAAGGTGCTCGTGACAACTCTTTAACTCGACGAGAGTCAACGTCGTGTCAGCCTCAGAAGTGTAATCAAGACGAAGGCCACCGTCATCATCGATCTCCGAGGTACTTTTTCTTTTGTTTATCTTCTTCGCTTTGCCACTATCGTGTAAAACCCTGTATTCGTTCGTTTGTTCGGCTACGTGTCCTCTACGTTTTTGCCAATGTAGGTGGTACTTTCTTCAGGCGAGCCTGCAAGTGCCAGCTCTGACCTGTTTAAACCCACACTTATGTGGGTTTCACTGCGATGTTTCGAAACAATTCTGCCGGTATAGATGAGACGAGGCGGAGAGGAAGGTGTTTGCCTTGCGAAAACATATCACGTAGAAAGCGCTATCGCATCTGCCAGTGACATTGACGCGGAAGAGATGGCTTCCCGCTGGCAGGCGTCTATTTATTTTTTTATTTTCTCATCAATAGCTGCCATGTTTTACCAGAAACGGTCTTGAACTCGCCCCTCTACCCGTTTCTGAGCATCCGCAGTTTCTCGTTGTCAGTGTTATTGATATGTTAATACGAGCACATTGCTTGGAGTGTGAAAAGCTGTCTCCACGTCTCAAACTTTTGATAGAATAAAACATTTACTTGTTTTTTAAAACTATCATCAGTGACAACTTCTTAAAACGAAATATTGCATACGATGCACATTTATGAATTCGAAGGTTTTCTTTGGAGAACCAAAAGAATTCATTGTTCCCCTAATCTTTCAATGTGGTTGATCCCGTCTTATAGCGACACATTTTGTGATCTAACGTCTTGTGTCGTAACTCAATCTAGCAAGACACGAAAATTTACTTTAGTTATAACGTAGGTTCTTCGCACATTTCAATATAAACAGTCCCCAAAATCCTTACCAGAGAAGCATTTTTATCGTTTGTCAACCGGCGGCAGCTCTAAATACGTGGCAGTGACGCAAGTCAATATGGGAGGCAATGTATGTGTCCGTTGTCGATGAATGACTGAGCCCCACGTTTGGCAACAAGGGTGCAATTATATGTTGCTTTACATGTTGTATCCAGATCTCAAATGTGCCTCGTGAGAAAATTGAGATGTATCAAAAAGAACCCAAGGAAAACTAAATATTCTGATGATTGCATAAAAAAACCAAGAGACGCGCAGTGAATGTTGGAGAGAACGCTAGACATCCAGGAACGCTCACAATATAACCTTTTCATAATCTGCAAGTAGGCTTCTCTGCACTGAATATTCGCCAAAATAATGGCTTGTCGTATTTCAAGTGGAGACGCGGTCCTAGTTGCACGTGCTGGGGCTTGAGGTTTTTTTAGTGTTTATGTCCAGACAGCCGAGTCTACATATTTCATGTCATATGCGCAAGCAAACTGCGCTTAGAACACGCTGTTTGCAATAAGTGACTAGCCGCCATTAGTTTAGCAAGCTGCATAGCAGGAAAGCTAGGTTTACAACTACGAAAAGGGTCTATTGTATGAAAGTTTTTATGAATAAAATTGTCATAGAAAACTGTCAGTTTCCTGCAACGCCTAAACAAGAGATTCCCCACACAATATACCTCATACGGCCCCTATTGTCGAGCGAAGCCCACGGTGTATCACTGCATCCGAGAATGTCCACAACCACCGGGCTACCGCCCTATTCCTTCACCCTCACATTCCTCCTGGGAGATTGCGCTGACCAGCTCAGAGCCGCAGGAGCAGCGTTGGCTGATCCAGCAGGCACGTGGTGTGGCGCGAACCAATGGGGCCGTGAACTAGGGGCTCCACCCAATGATGACGATCCTTTAGGCCTGCATAAATAAGTTTTTTTTCTCTCTCTCACTCATTTGAAGAATGAAACACGGTAGTACAGCGTGGGCACAATATTACGAGAAACAAGAGCAGCCCTATGAAGAGGTGTAGTATTCCTGCACAAAATCTTTTATCCCCCTTACCCCTTCCCCCAGCACAGGGTAGCCAGCCGGTCTAAGAACTGGCTAACCTCCCTGTCTTTCCGCTTGTTTCTTCCTTCCTTCCTTCCTTCCTTCCTTCCTTCCTTCCTTCCTTCCTTCCTTCCTTCCTTCCTTCCTTCCTTCCTTCCTTCCTTCCTTCCTCCTCAGACTGCAAGTCCACAAGCGAGCATCGCGAATACCACCTAAACTGAGTTATTTTTTGCACAGAACGTTATCCTGGTAATTGATGGCCGTCGCGAACCAACTGCTGCAAACAAATCTACGTGATTTCAAGTAGTGCGTGGCACAAGAATTATACTCCCTTCCATACGCAGCGAGTCAACGCTCTGTAGGCTACGCAGGAAGTTCGGTCAGCAAAATGTGCCACTCCGCGCCTCTTCTTGCCGCGTTTCGTCGTTGTAAGTGCTCGGGCGAGCAGAGCAAGGGCGTGTGCGTCAAGCGCCACGACGCTTCAAATGAAAAACAAATAAACTAAAACAACGAAACGCTAAGGGATATAGAACAACATATATGCAGCCGTATTACAGAGTTGCTTATCTCAAAGCCACAAAAACATCTAATTTATTACTCCACATAAACTGAATGAAATCACATTGTGAGTGCGAAACAAGAACGAACTATTCACTGACACGAACACACCTACCGCAAGAGGTCTCGCTAGTCTTCACAGCGTTGACTGCTATGTATGGAACGGCGTATAGGTCTGTCAATTTAGGCCCTACGCCGCCCAATTTACGGCTAATTTGGTAGCTCAGACACAATTGAGTTCCCTTCTAATTAAGCATGGGAGTTATCCACTAGAGCGTTGCTATCGAACAGATCGAAGTTTGACGCAGACATGCAACTCGCAGTCAACCCATAACGAGGAGCCTAACTACGCTCGTAGAAAACCTCTGCGCGCCCATCCCTCAGAGCGCTGATCGTCAGTATGTGCTACGTGACCAAAGTAAGCTCGTATCTCGTCTGTTCAGGAATTCGTTTAAAGCTAACATTTTCAGGTAATTCCCATCATGGAGCTGTCTTCGGGTTCGTAGGAATGCAGTTTTTATTGTTGAAGTTCAAGCACTTACGCTAAGAACATACTAATATAATGAAAAAAAAAGTCGATATCGTGCCCTTTTCCGTTCCACGAAAAATAATTTTGTTGTGTGAAATAGAAAATGCAGTGTTCTTCGACTTGTTCTATTATTGATCACTACAATCAATAGTGGAATCCTTAGTGATCTCTGATGTGAAAGCTGTATCACGTACACAGAAGCTGTTTAAATATAATTAGGTATCCGTCTTTCTTCACGAATATAGAAACCGAGCAAGGACGTGTATCTGATGTGTATGCGGCGTCTCCATGTGCGCTACTTATGTATGTCA
Source organism: Rhipicephalus sanguineus (assembly GCF_013339695.2). NCBI lineage: Eukaryota > Metazoa > Arthropoda > Arachnida > Ixodida > Ixodidae > Rhipicephalus > Rhipicephalus sanguineus. The sequence goes on from NC_051178.1 coordinate 202,798,383, forward strand.
ATACAAAAGGATTTGCCGTGGTTGAGCGCGGTTAAACCAGATTTGTCGAGGGATAGCTTGGTTTAGCTTGCGTTGGGAAAGGACGAGACCATCGGTTTGCAGATATTCAACTTTATTGCATGTCTTGGCTTAGACAAGCACAACAAATCTACACGCCACGGCAAGGGAGTCAGAGCGGTTTATCACAACAGAACACTCGGACGCTGCTGATCGGGCCTTTAAAATATTATGCTCGTTATTCTTGCAGATGTCACATGTCCCTCCAGGTTGTTGTGCCGTATGCTGACTCCTTTGTTATCATGGAATCGAATACCGAAAGCACTGTTGAAATTTTCCCTAGCCTCTTTGAATACTTGGAACTGATTAACAACTCAAAGCTTTTACGTCTGTGCAGAGTGCACACTTTGAACTTTTCTTCGCTTTCTCTACTCGTTTTTAGTCACACTTACCGTTTTTTTTTTTTTACGACTGGGTACCCAACCCGGTCAGCATTGTTAATCACCCTGCTTTTCTATTATGCATTATATCCGTATTCCTACTACAATCAACTTGTTGAACGTCAATGCATGCTAGCATAACCAACGATGCTGCTCCGATATCGCTCTCTCGGGCATGAGTAATGTATCAAATTATATGCTCCTAGGCGATATATCTTCTTTAACAACCCGTCCATACACAGCTAGTTGCCACACGAATTATCAAAAATGGGAAAAGGGAGCTTTCTTAGGGGATTGGGGGGGGGGGGGGGGGGGCAAGAGAGAGGCTGCTTTGACGCTGCAGGGCTTTTCGTAGCGTTGCCGAAGCGTGGCGTGGAAGGCATTCGGTAGTCGCGGCACGCACTCCTGAAGCGTTTCCCTTCTTGCGCCGTTCAGCCTACGTGAGTTATTTCAGTTTTCGGAGCTCGCTCACGCGCAATTTAGTTGCCAGCGTGCAGCAAACGTCGCGGTCCATTAAGTCGGGGTCTCCTTCATAGGTCACACAAGCCCGAACTTTGTTTCCCGGCCGTAGAGAAAGTGAAACAACGCCCGAATGCACGACGAGCGCAACGGGCGCGTGCTCCAGGGAGAGGACAGCAGCCTTGTTCCTTTCGTTACTCCACGAGACTCTCGGCTGCGACTCACTTGGGAGTGACCTTGATGGCAAATGAAGCGCATCTCAATCGGCGAAAAAGAAAACGCCGGAAGCAAGTTACGAAGCACGCGGCGGAGAGTGCCTGTTTCTGGAACAAAGACTCTTTTTAGTTTCCTTCGGCTTTAGTGCTTGACCGTGAATGACCTTGTCCCTTAAAGAGTTCAGTTAACGCTGAGCTCCTTTATACATTCGTGAAGGAAAGAAAAGTGCTTGTTTAATGTATAGACTACGGCAAGAGCAGAGCACGAGGAACCAATACAAATACTTCTTGGTGCAATTCCGAGTGTCATTTGAAGCTACACGTTTCATAAAAGTAGCAAAAACATTGGTAGATATTGGTTATATTGAGTTCTCTCACCTTAGCGAAACTACCCGGTATTTTAGTGCTTCAATCTAAGCAATGCGTTTTTCATTTTCACTCGGAAGTTCGATGTGTGGTACATGAAGTGCGAAGCAAGTATGTTGCACGTATGCATAAATGTCTAATTAGTTGTGCTCGATTTGTTACAGCATCTTTTGTTGCACGTGTAAAAAGTGCAATGGGCCGTTTTAACGTTCCCTTCTTGACTTTCTGCGTGAATCAAATTTGTTCGTGTGCCTTTGACGTGCGTTTATATTATACCTTAGGGCACGATTTTGAAGTTAGAAGGAATCATCACTTAACGACAACGGCGGGATACCTTGACCATGTAGTTTATTCGCCCTATCATCTGCACTCGTACACGCACTACCAGCAGAGGGAGCAAAAAAGGAGTGCCTTATTATATGCAACTCATGGTAACATCCTCTGTGGTATATTTTACAGGTTCATTGATGGTCACGTTGATGCATGTAAGATTTGAGCAAGCATTGCTGCTTAATAAAACTCAGCCTTATGCAAAAATTGATAGTGGTAATGAGCCCTGTGCGCTATCGTAAGTGTTCAGTAAACTGAACTCATCGCTGTGTCATTTATTATGGGGTTGCAACCTCAATATATTGCTATTCTTTCGGCGTTGAAAAACAGCCCTACAATGTACTGAAGCCACGCAACATTAAACTAACTACTCTGTTACTAAAGTCAATAAACTGGTTTTGACAGGCAGGCATAAACTCGTGCTTTTCAGTTCTTATCAAGTAACTATATTGGCAAAATTCGCATGCCCTTTTCCGCTGCTTCGTTAAACTTCCGAACGCTTGCAGTTCATTTGAATCACTCTATACAGTAACCTTATTTTCGATATCTTATGGTGCAGATACACGTAGCCATTAATTTAGGCCAGATCTACCATCTTTTGAATTCGTGTGACCGGCGTTCTGAATGTCGGGCATCTGTTTGAGAAGCACTTCAAGAGATGAGGTACGCGGGGATCAAAATTGTATCGCGAAATGTCGGAAGCGTGAAACGTGCCGCACTATTTTGGTGCTGCACAAAGGCTCGAAAGTAGCACTTCTGCATCATCAGCATAAATTGGCAAGGGTAACAACGTCTTGCTAAAGAAGAGCTGCAATTTGCAAAGTGTCCTCGTTTATCCTGCTGTCTATCGAGTCCGCTCATCAATAAGAGACAACGGAAATCTCGTTTTGCCCTCCTATTTATTCCTATTGTTGAGGTGTTTATTAGACGGCAGTCGGCGACTATGCTCAATGGCGACAGTCAAGCAAGAACACGAGCTCAGAGCGCGAGCGGGAAGAGCCCAAGAGGACGACCCACTAGAAGGATATAGAGAGCGCAACCCCTTACTCAACTCAAAGGCTTCGCTACAATTTCCCCGGGTACGAAAAGGGAGCCGTCCGGCGACCTAACAGCTCGTCACTATGAGTGGGTCATAGTAGGCCTTGAGGCGCTCCACGTTGACTATGTCGCGCCCTCGACGGCGCATGTCCGAAGATGGTTCGATGGGTTCGATCACGTAGTTGACCGGGGATGTGCGCTCGACGACCCGATAGGGGCCTTCGTATTTCGGCAGTAGTTTTGAAGAGAGGCCAGTTGCAGTGGTAGGGACCGAGAGCCATACGAGTGCTCCAGGGAGGAACGTGGACTCAGAAGTGGTGGTGCCACCGCGAATGCTCTTCTGCCGCTCTTGTTCCTGCGCTGTAAAAGTCTTGGCAAGCTCGCGACACTCTTCCGCAAGCCTGGCTGTGTCAGAAATCGGCGCACACTCAGTTGAATCCGGCCTGTATGGGAGTATCGTGTCGATGGTGTGCGACGGGTGCCTTCCGTACAATAAGAAGGGTGAAAACCCAGTTGTGCTTTGAGGGGCGGTATTATAGGCGTAGGTGACGAAGGGCAGAATGACATCCCAATTTGTGTGATCGGCGGCGACGTACATTGAGAGCATGTCGCCGAGCGTGCGGTTAAAGCGTTCGGTTAGGCCATTCGTCTGCGGGTGGTAAGCAGTAGTTTTGCGGTGAACAGCATGGCACTCTTTGAGAATGGCTTCGACGACTTCCGACAAGAAGACACGGCCTCGATCGCTGAGAAGCTCCTGGGGTGGACCGTGACGCAGCATGAATCGGTGTAGCAGGAAGGAGGCAACGTCGCGCGCTGTAGCCGCTGGGAGGGCGGCGGTTTCGGCGTATCGCGTTAGATGGTCAACAGCGACGATTGCCCAGCGGTTACCAGCCGATGTCAGAGGAAGTGGTCCGTACAAGTCGATGCCCACGCGCCCGAACGGACGGTTAGGGCAAGGTAATGGTTGTAGACCAGCGGGTGACACGTGCGTTGAAGGTTTTCGGCGTTGGCAATCGAGGCAGGAGCGAACGAACTTCTGCACGTAGCGGTACATCCCTCGCCAGAAGTATCGTTGTCGAATGCGGTGGTAAGTTTTGGATACCCCAGAGTGCGCGCATTGTGGATCAGAGTGGAAGGACTCGCATATTTCAGAACGCAGACTGCGGGGTATCACAAGGAGCCACTGGCGGCCATCGGCGTTGTAATTGCGTCGGTGCAGTAGATCGTCACGAACGGCGAAATGGTGGGCTTGACGACGCAACGCGCGAGTGGTTGGTGTTGCCGACGGATCAGTGAGCAAGTCTATCAGCGAGGCGATCCATTTATCCTTGCGCTGTTCGGTAGCGATGGTGTGAACGTCGATGGAAGAAACAATAATGTTACGTGACGAGCATGGGGTATTGTCGTCAGGCAAGGGCGAGCGCGAGAGGGCGTCGGCGTCAGCATGCTGGCGCCCGTTGCGGTACAGCACGCGGATATCGTAGTCCTGTAGGCGAAGTGCCCAGCGGGCGAGGCGGCCTGAGGGATCCTTCAATGACGACAGCCAGCATAGTGCATGATGGTCGGTGATGACATCAAATGGGCGACCATACAAATAGGGTCGGAACTTCGTAAGGGCCCAGATGATCGCCAGGCATTCCTTTTCGGTGACGGTGTAATTGGTCTCGGCTTTAGTAAGCGTACGACTTGCATATGCCACGACATATTCAGGGAACCCCGGTTTGCGCTGCGCAAGGACAGCGCCAAGGCCAACACCGCTGGCGTCTGTGTGTACCTCTGTAGGGGCCGTAGGGTCGTAGTGGCGTAGTATGTGAGGCGACGTCAACAAACGACGGAGCGTTGCGAAAGCGTCGTCGCACTCTGACGACCACGAATGGAGGGGCCCGTTACTTCCGAGGAGCTTCGTCAGCGGCGATATGATAGTCGCGAAGTTTCGAATGAAGCGCCGAAAGTAGGAACACAGTCCTACGAAACTGCGCAGTTCTTTGACGGACGTCGGTTTCGGGAACTCGGTCACGGCCCGAAGCTTGGCTGGATCGGGGAGAATTCCGTCCTTGGACACGACGTAGCCGAGTATTGTGAGCTGCCGTGCTGCAAATCGGCACTTCTTTAGATTCAGTTGCAGACCAGCGTTGCTCAAACGCGTCAACACATGCCGGAGGCGTTGAAGATGCGTGGAGAAGTCTGGAGCAAACACAACGACGTCGTCGAGGTAGCACAAGCACGTGTGCCATTTCAGGTTGCGCAGAATAGTATCCATCATGCGCTCGAAGGTGGCGGGCGCATTACACAGCCCAAACGGCATGACGTTGAATTCGTACAAGCCGTCGGGCGTGACAAAGGCGGTCTTCGGTCGAGCGTCATCAGCCATAGGTACTTGCCAGTACCCTGAGCGCAAATCGATGGATGAAAAGAATTCTGCTCCTTGTAGGCTGTCAATCGCGTCGTCTATGCGCGGTAGTGGATACACGTCCTTACGAGTGATCTTGTTGAGCCGTCGGTAGTCCACACAGAACCGCACAGAACCGTCCTTCTTCGCAACAAGAACGACAGGAGACGCCCAGGGGCTGTTAGATGGTCGAATAACATTGCGTCGAAGCATGTCGTCGACTTGCTCGTTGATTACGCGGCGTTCTGTGGGAGATACGCGATATGGACGTTGCCGCAGTGGCGGTTGGGCGCCAGTGTCGATGCGATGCGTAACGGTGGACGTGCGGCCGAGAGAAGTTTGAGCGACATCGAAAGAAGCGCGAAATTCTTCCAAGAGACCCAGAAGCTGGGAACGCTGGACCGGCGTAAGGTTGTCAGCAATGGAAGAAGCGAATACATCATCGGGCGATGAACCAGACGTGGTAACAGCACTGAGCGTACTGGAGTTGGGGCAGTGCGTGTCATCTGGTTCGTCCATAACTTGTGCTTCTTCGAGGGGTTCCACGCTGCCGAGACATTCTCCTTGCACCAACGTAACACTGTACGGAGATGGGTTGATAACAAAAATTGACGCGCTGCCCTGAGTGACTTGCACGGTCGCGAAAGGCACCAGCAAGCCTTTCCTCGTGCGAACACGGTCAGATGGCGAGAGGAGTGCAGCGGTGTCGGAGAGACTGGCGCAGTAGACGGATACCGCCGTTGACGAGTTTGCAGGCACTGTGGTGTCGTCTTTGACGAGTACCTTGCTCACAGACGATGGACAGTCAGCCGGCGTCAGATCAGAGAATGGTGAGAGCTCTATTTCGGCTGGTGCGCAATGAATCACGGCCTCGTGGTGGGAGAGAAAATCCCATCCTAGGATGACGTCGTGAGAGCATGCTGGAATTATGATCAATTCGACTGCGTACAGAGCATCGTTAATTATGACGCGGGCTGTGCACACCGCTGTAGGGTGAATACTTTGGGCGCTGGCTGTACGGAGGGAGAGCCCGGGAAGTGGCGTCGTCACTTTTCGCAGTAATCGGCTAAGTTTGGCGTCAATAACGGATACGGCGGCTCCAGTGTCGATAAGGGCAGATGCGCGAACACCGTCCACAAACACGTCTAACACGTTCGATGGGCTTCTCTGAGGGCTTTCGCAGTTCGACAGCGTCGCAGCCCTTGCCTCGTGGACTGCGACGACTAGTTTTCCTGGTCACGTGGGACCGGACGTGGCCGCATCGGTGACAGTGATCGGCGTCGTGGTGACGGCGAACGGCGTGTAGATGGAGCTGAGCGAGACGACGGTGACATAGGCGGCGGTGAAGCGTAATACGGGCGGCTTGATTGGCTGGTGATGGTTGAGCCGACACGAGGCGGCTGCACGCGATTGCAATAGCCGGCAACATGACCGGCGCAACCGCACGCGAAGCAGATCGGGCGGTTGTCAGAAGTGCGCCATCGATTCGTCGGGGTAGGTCCCATCCATGACGCAGGACGCGGTGGACGAGGCGTCTGCTGATACGACTGCATGATGGGCTGCATCGGTGGCCCAGGTATGACGTCGGCAAACGCAGCCGGCACACTCGCTTCAAAGGCCTGAGGTCTGGCGACGGCTTCGGCGTAAGTAAGTGGGGCAGCCACAGAGATCGCTTGGGGTGACCTGGCTACAACTTGCGCGTAACTGAGCGGTGCAGGCGCCGGAGGGGGCTGGTGGTATTCCGGCATGACTTCCGCGATTTCCTGCTGAATAGCGCGGCGTAAGGGAGGCAGCAGCGTGGTCGATGGCTGTTCAACATGCTGCTGCTGAGGGAAGGCCAGTAGGGAGAACTGGCGGGCAATTTCCTCGCGCACAAAGGACTTGATCTCGGCTAGCAAGGCGGACTGATCAGAAATGGCCGACAAGCCAGCGAGATCGGCGTCACGTGATGCAGGTCGACGGGTCAGCAACCGCTGCCGGCGCAGCTCCTCGTAGCTTTGGCAGAGCGTGATCACCTCGGCCACAGTACGAGGGTTCTTGGCGAGCAGCATAGTGAAGGCGTCGTCGTCGATGCCTTTCATAACGTTGCGGATCTTGTCAGACTCAGGCATAGCTGCGTCGGCTTTCTTGCACAGGTCCAGGACGTCTTCTATGTAGCTCGTAAAGGACTCACCGGTCTGCTGAGCTCGTTCACGTAAACGTTGTTCGGCTTGCAGTTTACGAAGGGCAGGGCGGCCAAACACGTCGATGATGGCGGTCTTGAAAGCAGACCACGTGGGGAAATCGGTGGCGTGGTTGTTGTACCACAGGCCCGCCACACCCGCGAGGTAGAAAACCAAGTTGCTGAGTTTGCCTGCCTCGTCCCATTTATTGGGTACGCTCACACGCTCGTACATCTCAAGCCAGTCCTCAACGTCGGTCCCATCCGCACCGGTGAAGATAGGGGGGTCGCGGATGCGGGGGACACCGGGGCAGGAGGTCGTTGTTTGAGGAGGCGTTTGCTGAGCAGCGTCTTGAGGCATGGTAGTTGGTAGGGTACGGGATCGTAGCTCCAGGGGCATCGAATGGGAGCACAGCACTCTCCACCAATTTGTTGAGGTGTTTATTAGACGGCAGTCGGCGACGATGCTCAATGGCGACAGTCAAGCAAGAACACGAGCTCAGAGCGCGAGCGGGAAGAGCCCAAGAGGACGACCCACTAGAAGGATATAGAGAGCGCAACCCCTTACTCAACTCAAAGGCTTCGCTACACTATTTTCTTTCTTCTCGGCTGCCCCTAACTCTTCCGGCCTCGCTACGGCATGAGCGCGTATATAACTGTGGACGTTTTGTATAGATCACATCCGGGTCTCTGAATTTCTCGCGTGTCCTTCTCTCAATGCTTAAGATACGTAGAGATAGCAATGTGTCATGAAATATGACGGCTCCGGGTGTCTGCCCGACGAAGCGGCAAGGACGCCAACGGTTGTACCTCTTCTTAAAGCGCATAAAGCTCTACTAACACTCACGGATTGGTGGCGTAAAGCATCAATAGGGGCGATGCGTCTTTCTTCTTTCTTCTTCTCCCTTCAGCCCTGTCCATTTTCAGTGTTTATCGCAAACTGTCAAGGCCTATCACTTGCATCGTCCGTTCAGAGAGGCTTCTTCTTTTCTTTTCCGGATTTACGCCATAGGTTGATGCTTCCTTTGCTCATTCTGTAAATCGACGCTGTCACTGTCGGCCGCGTTGTTTTCCGAAGACAGTTTTGTTTTCCTTTTGCTTTATCTAAAATTTTTCCGTATGCCTTTGAAACCGGTAAACGTTCGCGATCTGACCGCAGAGCGACGTCCGTATGCGGAGCGTGCTTCGGCAAACCCTGAAAGTTGATGAACAAATAGTCAGTTCTTTACAGGCCTGCGCATTCTGTCGGGTCCGTTGCACTTATTATCTCTAAAGAAAATTGTTAAGAAATTGGTTCGCGCAAATTGTTCAACATGCCAAATATTTAAGCAGGAAAAGCGGATTCGTTTGCTGCAGTTTGTAAGAACACCCGTGGCCGTAATTGCGAGCATTGTGGTGCAAAACAAAACGCGGTATAAGGAAACATGAGTAATAGTTGATGAAAGTGTAGACGTTAATGGTTGCTTATTTCTTTGACGAAAACATACAACAACAATAACAAAGTATCAAAAGAGAAACATGCACAATATGTAGCCAAACAAATTCCAGGACATTTTATTAATTATTGCGAGTTCGCTCATTTGTCTCTTTTTTTTTGCGGCGATGTAGTATTTTAATAACGCCAAAGTTTGGCATAGTTGTTTCTGCAAAACACTCACGTTTAGTACTTACCTTTTTGGGGGAAGCGTGGGAGGTCACCATCGCGCTTGCTCACCTTGAGGCCCAGAAATGCCAAGGGCCAAGCTGAGCGGACCGCGGTGGCCACGGGAGTCCTTGAACAGGAACCAACCAAGAACCCCTCCCTTCCCTTCCTTATCACCAATAAATTCTTGTTCATAATCATCAAGGGAAGCAACGCGAGTTCTTGAGATAGAGGCAAAAACTAATCAGAACGTCAAAGACAAGTACTGACTTTCAACGGTGTTGCAGTACTCGTTACATGCTTGATTGGTTCCTCGGGGATGAAAATGGGAAATACTTGTGAGTGCGCAAGATTAGATCGAACCTGTAGCACAGGCGCAACAAACCTTTCGGTACCGCATACCACTCGCGATATTCTGCATTAAACAAGGGCTCATGCTCAATATATTATTTTTGTAGTAAATCAACTCTGGAATACAAAAAAAGGTTCATATGCACGCCTTTCACTTAGTTATTTCGTGCCCACGCAGTGCATTTTCACAGAGTTCAGAAATCCTAGTGGTGCGTGGTTTTCGTCGGCCTGTTCGTAGGTAACAAAAGAGCTCGCGTTGGAGCCTGACAGATTTTCGTGTAAACACGATTCGCGCCGGCTTCGTTTCGCAGGTATTGAAGCGAAGCAGCGCTGCTTTTCAGGCAACGGTTCCGCAATACAGGTGTGCGCCTCGCCGTGTGAAAGCGTAGATCCTGAACCCCAAGGCTTCGTATATAGGAGTGTGAGTCTATACTTTCAAAACAGAATACGCACAAAGAGCCGTATTGTTTGCTGAACAGTTTATACCCGAATGCTTATTTTTTTTTCAGATGAATGTACGTTGTGCGGAGAGTGGCACTGATATTTTGCCGCAGGTTTGTTTACACATGCTTACCTCCCGCTCTAGTTTGTTTGCGGTGTCACAGCAGCAACGGCGAGTCGTCGGTTTCACTTCGGCCATGCAATACGCATAGGCGCAGTTTGTAAAAAGAAATTGAGAGGCGCATTTTTGCGAACTAATATTGGCGGGAAAGTAAATACCCGAGAGCGGAAATACAAAATAAACAACGAATAATATGTGAGAAAGGTGCACCGTAGAGCGAAGTTTGTGAAAGCATTACGCATTACTTGAACGAATTTTCTCAAAATCAGGGAAATAAAGTTGTAAAGGAACTATGGGCTACTCTATTGTAAACTGAAATGCAGTCTCTAAATGATTCTGTATACGTATATTATAAACCTAAATTTGTTTATTCGTGCCTTTTAGCAAATATTATTTATAATTTCTTTTTCCCTGAAGCTATCTTATATTCTTTCATATCCTGTGGCAGCACTCGAGAACACACTCAGGGTTACCAGTTAGAAAAGACAAAATATAGCCAAGAACTGAAAAAACCAGCCAAAAAAGTACCCAACTTTAGAAAAAGGCAGTAAAAATAGCCAAAAGTAGCCACGCACATGTGAAAACGATGGCGAAGTTTTTTATTTATATTACTGAATGCAAAATCCTTTTGGCGAAAAATATAGAACATACTGCATGAATCCTTCAAAATCAGAATTGTTGATATTAAAGCATAATTTGCTGACTTGAGCAACGCCCGTGCTCGAAATTACTTCGAAAAAAAAAACGCTATATGAATGTTGAGTAGTGCGAGGAGCGTCATTAACACATGTAGGCCTAGTATTGCGTGGCAGTAGCTTAGAACTTCACCAGGCGTCAAAATAGATGAGCTGCGCAACGAGTGGCTGGTTAAAGGCCTACTCAAGACAAAACGATCCGGCATAAATAATCATCATAGTCAGCAGCAACAGCATCAACAAAGAGAGCAGATGCGCAGGTGCACGCGTTCCCTTACGGACGTGTAGTGGGTACTTCTCGAATGTGTAAAAGAAAGAATTATGGCGCAGTGGGCCATTCGCAACTGTATTTGCCGTAGGCATTCTAGGATAGTTTGAAAGGGCTTGTGTTACGCGCACAGAGGTTCCTTTTCTTGCTGCATGGCTAGGCTGTCTACCGAGAAGCGAAACCATTCTAGCGACTGAGAAGGTGGTGCGAGCCGGGCCTTTTACTCTTGAAGGCGAAGCTCAAGAGGCCCTATAATTTGTTTCGTGTGCTGCGGCACCATTTGCAAGTGAGGAAAAAAACAGTTGTACTGGCCCAACAATAAGTTCCGATTACTTGTGTCCTGGAGTATTATTGTTTGGCTTTACCGTTCTGAACTATTGCTGTTTGGCTTTACCATAAGCCGTTGCCGCCCACTTGTAAAGTTTGCTGGCTAACGCTCAACTACCGCTCATTCATAAAGCGTAATCTAATCATAGCTTTTCTACCACTTGGGTGTGGATGGTGAATGAAAAGTAAAGCGAGATATGTAAACACAGTTTGCGCGTAGAAGAGCACACCAGCGTTTTCTTCGTGGGTGACTTTTCAAGTGTAGTCCTTTCGGATGTCGTAGTACACCTCATTTGGCTTTCACGGTTGATGAAAAAAGAAAATACCTTTCCCAAACTTTGCACTGTGCAAGAGAGCTAGAACTATCGCTAATACTTTGATATGGGAAGGCGAGGTGTCTGTCCACAGTTAATAATGCAGTATCGGGGCCATGCCTCGGGCAAGTCTTACACTGCCGCCAAGATATGTCACTATCATGTTATGAAAGATAGATGATAGTGTCACAAATGCAATCAGTATAAGGGTCCGGTCGGCAATATAAACCAGCCTCAGCAACGTCTAGATCCGCGGGAATACATAATGTGGCCAGACATTGAGAGGGCAGGAAAAAACACAGGGACGTTAGCTAGACTTTATAGTGGTTGCTACCCTACATGTTAGCAGAAGCATGGAGAAGTGAACAAGACAGAGAAAGTCAAGAGATAAGTTTGTATCAGTAATGTTTATATAGAAGTGGCCTGAAATGGCCATTGCGAGAGCCCACTGAAGAAGTAATGCGCTGTCTATTGCTGTAGTACGAGGCAGTTACGTGGTGCCTTTGATCAAACCGGTTTTTGCACGAACTTAACAAAGTTACCTATGTTTAGCCTTAGTGAATAAACATTAGTTAATTTGCATAAATTGTACTAAATATGTGTTTCTTCGTTGCAAGTGGCAAGAGTACTGCGACAGCTGAATTAAAGATAGGGCAAAGTATAGCATTGCGAGTTCTCTTTTCTCTTTCCTCTCACGTTGTATTACCACCATGCAACTAGCTTCTTTTTATACTGAAGCATAAGTACTTCTTTTATTTGAGTGCCCTTATTTAGACTCTAGGGACCCACAACGAGGTCAGCGTAATTTATTAAATTAGCGAATCAAATTTTATTACAAGTTTTCGAGCTGCGTAGTAATCGGCAAACACGAAAGAAAGTGTCTGTCGCGTCACGTTTTGCAATGTTCAGTCTCATTCCACCTGAAGTGCAGTAGCGCATTTCACATCGTGGTTAACTAGATTAACTTCAACGGTCCATGACGTGGAGCGCTAGTGTTTGTTCATTTTGTGAGTCGCCACAAAGAGCCGAGGAGTGTAAGGACAGGATTCGGCAAATTGGCCTCGTATGCGGTTTAAAGGGACACTAACATGAAACATTCAAACAGTTTAGACACATAAGTTATTCTTTCAGAAATGTGTTCTCGTTAATTTCGCAACCAAAGGTTAATTGCGAGACCAGGAAACGAAAGTCAAAGTTTCAATTTTGAATTTCGCGCCGGAAGTTCAGCGCGCGACGTCACCGTTACGTCACAATTTTCAACGTCTTTTTGCGTATTTTGGCCACGCTGGTTCAATGAAATTTTCTGAAACTTCGTATATTAGCACTTTGGGTCCCTTAGAATATAACATGAGCAATGTTTACTGATAAAAAATTACATAAGCACTAGCGGATACCGTCAAAATCTATGGCGTCACGGCGAGCTGGTGCGGGAACTTCAATGCGGCATCGCCACCTGCATTTTATTTTTGCGCGTTCGCCAGCTCCGGATTCTTTTGGACCAACTGGACTCGACACCATTTTCTGTAGCTTAGATTCTAGGAATATGGACACGTGCGTCGAGGGCGCAGAAAGCAACGAAAGCGCTACTGAAATACCTAAAGTCAACAGATCTGTGCAACAGGCTGCAGAATGGATGGGCTCCAGCTCGCGTGTATTGTTACTTTTTTGTATGCTCCCTTCTTTCTATCTCCCTTCTTTCTCTCCCTTAATCCCCTTCCCCCAGCGTAGGATCTCAAACCGGACGCGCGTCTGGTTAATCTTCCTGCCTTTCCTTCCTCTTTCTCCTCCTCCCAAGCGTGCTCGTGGTTCTGACCATCCCTCTCTTTTCTTCTGTCACTCTCTTCGCTCCCTTATCCCTTTCCCCAGTGCAGGGTAGCAAACCGGACGCGCGTCTGGTTAACCTCCCTGCCACTCCTTGCATCTCTATCTCTCTTCTCGCTTACGAAACGTCTTCTCGGGCTGAAGAGCGGCGCTTTTAGTATTGCAAAATTCTAATTCACTAATACGAAAAAAATCGTTTTTCTCTTTAGTGTCCCTTCGAAGCGGTAAACAACGCAGCACTTTGCTCCTTTTTACTCTTCTTCGCGTTTTTCCAATTCAGGCGACATCGAGCGAGTCACAAAGCGCACGCTCGTCCTTGCGCGTACTGCGGGCGATCGATTCGATCAAGGGAACAGAGCATGTGCGTCCTGGCGAAGAAAGTGGGCGTCTCCGTCGTTACCAAGCCCGATTGCCACGACGGCAACTATGCAATTGGCGGACAGACATCTCAAAGAAAGGCACACCTAAAAAGGACCAACCGAGTGAGCAAACGTTGAAGTAGAGAAAACTGCAAGACGCGGTAGCCACAATAAAAAAAGAGAGTGGTCTAGTTGAGACAGGTGATGGACCGCCACGGCACGAAGAGGGATGTCTAAGGATTCGGGACACTCCCCGAATTCGCTGAGCTCGCTGCTAGATGCGCCGCGAACAACTTAGGCAAGCATCTTGACCCGCAGATGCAACTCTAGGGCGCTGAGCCTTTCGGTGCAACTGCGCTAGCACCTTCCTCTCTCTCTCTTTACTTTTCTCCCTCTTCAGCCGCACTTTCCGGCTGCCATTGGGAGCCCTCCTGATGCTCCTCTGTCGGCGGGCGCGTCTCTTGGTGTATTTTTTTTTTTTTTTGCTTCAGGTCCTAGGTGATGTGCACCTAGGGAAGATTGAAGCAACATTTTCTCGTGCATTAGTTTCTATGGCGCTACATACACTGAATTAGTGAACTAATTTACACTTTGCGCGATGGACATTGTAAGTAAAGTTCCAAACATTGCGAAATAAATGGTTCGTGACTGTTTTCGAGTTTTGCTACTGACATTAGCGCCTTCCCTTGGTTTCATAGTCGCCCGTATGCGCGCAAAGAGAATGTTAGCGCACGGGGGCGTTGTTTGTCTATGTTACAATTCAATATTCTGTAGTACACATTCTTATTTATATAGTCTTGCATATGGTTATTTTAAGGCTAATGTATCCTTCGTTAAAAAGGAATTTGATGATGATGATGATGATGATGATGATGATGATGATGATGAACAGGAAGCAAATAATATCGGATCAGCGAAGAGACTCTGGAAGTACAAATGGTTACATAAAAACGCCTTAAAAACACACCTGAATGGCATATTCCTCCAAAGTCAAACGAAAACTTCAGATCCATGAGACTATTTGGCGTAGCGCACACCCACAAGTACAAAGAAGGACACGCACACACACACAGCTCTGTGTGTGTGTGTGTCCTTCTTTGTCCTTGTCGGTGTGCGCTATATACGCCAGTCTCATGGATCAGAACCAACTAGCCCAACAAAGCGCCTTGAGAAATCTTCAGAACTTATTTCTTGTTACTAGCGAAACCAGTTCGCTGGCTCATATAGGTGGACGCCCTCTAGCTTAGTCATACTGACAACAAAGCATTATCTAATTACTTTAAACACTAACATATCTGTCCCAGGCACACATTATGTTTAAATTCCCAGTAAGTAACCTTATAGCTCAAAACGGTTAATGTTTGTTTTCGCGAACAACAGAGCTATCACCGCCAATTTTACAGAGTGAACAAACAGAATGATGCCTAACATTTGTTATAACAGCTTGCAAAACACTCTTTAAGACAACTGCAAGCAGGCTGCCTTCACGCAGAAATTGTCGCGTAATTTACAGCTCTCTCTCTCTCTCTTTTTTTTTTCGTTGGATGCTGAAGCTCTCAGTTACCACACATAGAGTTTCGCTCGTTATTATTAGTATATTTCTTTCCTCACTCCAAGTAAAACTTTCGCAACGCAGTAATGGCGTCGGAAAACCGCTGCAACTTTCAGAAAGCACCCGAAATATCTTTACTGATTTAAAGCACATTAGAGCGCTTGCTATTACAAAATGAACGAGTCGTTTGCTCGCCATTACATATTTAGTTCTTTCGACACAAACCCGCATACACCGTGTGGCCTGTCCCAAAGGTATGTACCCACTGATGCAAAAAATGACAGGCTGAGTAAAAACAACAGGGACGGCGCAAAACAGCTCCCGTACGTGTTGCGTCGGCCTTACTCAATTTCTCTTTTTTAACACGAAAGCGTTTTATGCCGTGGTCCACCAAGACTTCAGCGACGTATTTCCGTCACGGAAATGATGTCGAAAAAATATACACGATCAGATGGCAAAGAAAAAAAAAGGTTCCGTCAAACGGGCATCGAATCCACGACCGCTCGGTCCGCAGCAACAGATGCCGGGTACGCTATCCACTACGCCATGGTCACAGACTCCACAGGCTTTACAAACGCGCCTTTTATATCTGCAACTTTCCCGGTCAGCGGGGTGGTGGTGTCCTCTGGTGAAGTAAAGTAATTCGTGATTACTGTGGCCTCCTGCAACGCCTTACACGTCCCTCCCATTCAGCACGTTTTCAATAGAAGTTCAATTTTGTCAATGCCTTAACACACCGCGAGGTGGCGACCTTAGCCAAGCGTCGTAAAAGCGTCGGCCTCGCTCATAGCTCTGCGACGCGCGCCTGCCTCATCTGGCTGTAACACCGCGTCCCTCGCTCACGCGCTCGCCCTGAGAAAAAAATCACAGCATATCTACGGAGTGAATGATGATGAGTGGGTGAAGCTGCGGAGGTTCATCGGTATACCGTGAATCTTCCGTGAATTCTGCCCAGTACATCACCACCGACGTGAGATCGGGCGCGTTTATACTAAAGGTTCGATGAGAGTTATGACGACTTGCAGCTCACTTTAATTTTACATGTACGCTGTGAATTTTCATTGTTTAGAAAACCATTGCTTTAGAAAACATCTGGTGTCTTTCGTTAAGCAGCTGGCGTCTTTTCGTTTTGCTTTAGAAACATCTGGCGTTTTTTCGTTTTGCTTTTAGAAAACATCTGGCGTCTTTCGTTGGTTTATTTCATCAGTCAACGGCGTTTTGAACAAAATTTTTATTGTTTAATCACGCACAGGAGAAATCTCACCAGGCACTACCTTGGAGGTAAACAATGGCTGCTAATGGGAATGAGAGACAGAAGAAGTCGGCTTTTAGCTAACACTTACACTTCTACTTCTACTAACGTTTCCTACTGGAACATGCCAATGGCTGCTAATGGGGAATGAGAGACAGAAGAATTCGGCTTTTAGTTAACGCGCACGCTGCGAATTTTTGATTGTTCAACAACGCACAGGAGAAATCTCCCACCGGCACCATCTTGGAGGTCAAGATCTGGTACTAGCGTTAAGACTGGTTACGCACTACGACGGGGACGAACGGGTGCCGCTTTAAGGAGCTTCGCCCCTAACATTGCGGCCAGGCTACTGGGGCGGCACGGCGCGCTTTGCGTTTCCCTCTAGTCCGGCCGTGGTGTCCAATGACATTTTAACATGCCGCGTGATGGCGAACAAGTTCTACGTCCAATATGCGACGCTCTTTTGGGTATCACAACTAGTTCTCTGATTACGCTTTCACCGTTAACTACTACAGCTACCACAAGGGTTCGTTTAATCATTTAGCAGGGACGTTAGTCGTCGTGATGGAGATGTACCACCAATATTCAAAATGGGCACATCCACGTTAAACGGTGCTATAGCAGTCAGACATCAATATACATTGTGCAAACTCTCTTATACCAATGTACAGTAAACATTCAGTTACTTCTGTAAGGGCACGCTTTACTTTCGTCTTATTCCGATTCCTATGATGGAGGGATCAACCATGTTTTTAAGTGCGAATGCACTTTATAAGCGACCCTGAATCCGCCGTCCCATAGCAACGGCGCGAGGAGCGGAGAGGAGCGTCTGTAGCAACGGCGCAGCGACGTCACGCCTCACGTGACTGCGCGCGCTCCGCCCTCCGCTCCGTAGCTGCGCGCGCCCTGTGCATTGCCTGTGGTGATGAAGGCCGGCGGCGAGACGCCAAACGAAAGCGTGCGAAGCGAGCCGAGCACCCCGAAGCCGATCTGGCGCGGGGACGCGCGATGCGTGAGCGAGCGCGGGCCCTCGAATTCGATCGGCCGGACGCGCGCTTCAAGCGAGACTTCCTGGACCGCAGCTTCGGATATAGCTGCGCGGTGTGCGATCGACTGTGGTTGGACAACAACCTGAGCCCCATCTCGGGCGTGCGCAACGCCGCCAACAAGTTGAACGCGTTGCGGGTTCTTTGGAACGAGTTCGGAAGACAGATCATCATCATCAGTAAAAGTGCTTTGCACTTAAAAACGGCCAGACCTCCGTGGGTCGGCTGGCGCGTGCTCTCTCGCTGCCGTCTCCTTCGCTCGGCTCTGCAGTTTAGTCGCGCGCGCCCCCTCATAGCATCACCCCGTGCTTCGCACTTCCACATACTCCCCTTCGGGGAAATGCCGGTTTTTTTTATTACATTATAAATAAATATGCATTTATAGCGAGTCTCCCACTGGCTACATTCCTTCGGTGCGAAATGACCAAATATGTATGGAGTGTACTTCCTTAAGAAACTTTCAAAAAATCTGCCTCATTTTATTTTAAAAAAGAATATTTTGAAGTTGTGCGTAAACGGAAATCTAAGCTTACAGCTGAATTTTGTTAGAAATACTGATTAAATGCAATAATAATTACAAAGAGAGAGAGATAAACCTTTTAATGAAGCTGGAGATGTTTGCCTGGCTGTTCGCCTGACATGCTACTCCAGGTGCTGGGTGACGATTATGATATATACAGTGATAACCACATAACACATACAGTCACACAAGTTTACAAAGTTTGGTTCAGGCTCGTGGCCCGCAAGAAATTCAACAGCGCTTTCGTGGCACGTAGCGCACAGGTGCTGCTTTGCCATGGGCCCAGAATATGTCGCAACTCTAAGCACGATCCCCGTTGAAGATGCAAGGCTGCCTTCAGAGACTGTCTCTCTGATGCGTATCGCTTGCATTCACAAAGAACATGATGTAAATCTTCTTGGACGTTGCATTGGACGCACATTGGTGAGTCCGACAGCTTAATCTTGCTCCTGAAGTAGTTGGTGTATGCGACGTTCAGTCTGATGCGGTGCAAGCATGTTTCATCTTGCCTGTTTAGGTCTCGCGGCATATCAAAGTTACACGATGGGTCAATCTTGTAAAGTGGTCCATACTGGTGATTAGCATCTGTCCAGAGGGATCGCTGGAGCCGCCAAGCGTGTGCCGATACGATTGTCGCGGCATCTTTTCTCGAGAAAGGTATCTTGATGATTTCTCTCGAGGCGTCATGTCCAGCTTTGGCAGCGTCATCAGCATGGACGTTGCCTTGTATTCCACAGTGGGCAGGTATCCACTGCAGAGCAATGCGGTGATGGAGGTCACAGGCTTTGTTGCATAGATATTTGATGTCGATGACGAGTTGGTCTTGTGTGCTTGGGGACTTCAGAGACTGCAGCGCCGCTCTTGAGTCGGTGAAGATGACCCAAGACTCAGCTGTCTGATCTACAATGTAATTAAATGCAGCCCGTAGTGCAGCCAGTTCAGTCGCTGTAGATGAAGTGCGGTGACTAAGAGTGGCAGAGATGGTGACATTGGCAGATGGAATCCAGACACCAATTGCAGACGATGTAGGTGTAACAGAGCCATCAGTGTAAATATGACGGTGAGCCCTGTAATTATTTTCCACGTGCTGTAGGGTGAAATATGTTAGTGCTGGTCCGGGTGTACGTCTCTTGCTCTTGAACCCAGGCACAAAAGTGATTATTGACCACGAAGGAATTTTCCACGATGGCTCTGTAGGCATTGATGCGCTTTCATAATGCAGCGGAAGCAAGCTCCGCACCACAAGACTGCTGTCTGAAGCAAGCGGATGACCCGGCACTCTGGTGGCATAACGCAAGTGAACTCGAAGAAACTCCTGCTGCAGAAGCACTGCAGCTGATAGGCGTCTGCTTTCGCCAAGGGTTCCAATACTTGATGTGTTTTTTGGTAGGCCAAGGCACACTCTCAGGGCTTTCGCTTGAGCTCCAGTCAGCGCTTGTATGTTGGTTTGTGAAATGCCATGTAACGCAGGAAGGCTGTACCTTAGAAGACCTTCACAGAGAGCCGTATACATTCGCAGCATTATCGCACAACGTGTGTGATGAAATGTACTGACTTTACTATATGAGGGTTTAGGTTAAGGAATTGTGATGGCGTTACAGTTATTCTCTCCGCAACAAGAACTGCTTTCCCAACTTGCTTTATAGCGGTACCGGTTAATACTGTGCGGGTTATAAGGGCGCTAATTTAATGGGACAAAAGCACAAAGAAAACCAACCAGCCCTGAAAACCGTGCGCTGTCGGCAGGTGAAGTTCATTATAAACTAGACAAAACAAGTCGTAAGCCGCTTATATAAAGAGGTTTTAACCATAATATTAATATAGTAGGACAGGTATAGGTGCAAACAGGTGTGAGATGAGGGTGGATATAAAAGCTCTAATCCCAAGTTTAAGCTGCTTTGTGCTTCGTGGTAGAGTGCAGGAATTCCCGCTGAAAACACGTATACTTACACATGTTTCTGATGCGCTCATATTGATCCAACGAGATAAAAGAGTGCTTAGTCCCCGCGATGTTTTTTTTATAACTGATAGCCCACTAGTTGTCGGCTTACACGTAAGAGGATAATTGACCTGATTTTTACTTTGTACATTGGGTTCACCAACACGTTCTCAGTGCAAGCAACCGGTTTGGCAAGGTTACCTTTTACATATATTCATAGAAACGTTTTTGGCAGCAACTTTCAAGTGCGTACGTTCTTACGTAATAAATGTGCAATGAAGCTCTTAACGGCTCCTCTTTCTATAAGCGTTAGTAGCGCCTTAAAAAATAGGGAATGGGTATGAAGCAGTGTCACCAGAGCGACGTAGAGTTGACGTGAAAACAAGGAAAGACACTTCCCTATCCGGACACCTCGTCATTTAGCTTACTGAGGACACAGTGGTGCGCTAGTCTATTGACCAAATGTTCTTGTGAAAGCAGCTCACTTGTGGGCGTATTGACAAACACCAACGAACGCAGTAATCGATCCTTGCTAGCATCTTTTAGCGTTTAGGCACCCATAAGTCCTCGAAAACAACGACCTGTAAACAAAGAGCTCTCTTTTAACACGAAAGTGTTTTATGCCGGGGTCAACCACGGCTCTACTAACGCGTTTCCGTCACGGATATGATGTTGTAAAATATACACTAACAGATGGCAAACAAAAAAAACTAGAGGAAAAAGCTCCGTTAGCAGGAGTCAAACCTACGACCCCTCGCTCCGCAGCGTGCGGAGCGAAACCACTGGGCCACAGAGCGCACGTTCTAAGTTTGCTAACGGCGAGCTAATCCACTGTAGATTCTGAAGTACAGTATATTCAGTCATCGTTCATAGTACTCCCATGAATACGCTGGCGTCACCGCTGTGGAAGATTGCAAGCCTGTTGCTTGATGACCTCCCCATGTTTTCTCTAAATGTGCTTTGTAATCTCTCTCGCCTTCAGCTCTTATTTACTGTAACAGGAAATTAGCCACGCAGTGATATACTCTTGCGGGAATTGAATATGTCTCTTCTTTATAAGTTGTAATACAATTTTTCGATGAATGTCACGGAGGATCAGTAGAGTACAAGTACGTAGAAGAAGATAAATAAAACTTTCATGTGTTCTACAATGTGCACTACTCACCGGCAGTACCATTTTACCCAAGTTCACGGGACTGAACCCCTTTTCACTTTATGGGCGTTGCGTTTATCACTAACTAAAGCGAATGTGTTTGGTTAAGGGTCGATTCCCCCTAGACGTACAACAACCTCTATCGTCCCCGTAGCACAAAAGACAGCAGAAAGAAAGAAGCTACGAGAATCACCCGGCAGTTTTCTTTGAGGTCAAAGAACTCACAGCCAGACGAGCAGCAATGCTTCCAAAGAGACATTCGAACTCAGTCTGGTGCATGCGAGTCGGCTCGCAGTTCGACAGGAAATGAGTTCGGTTGCCCTTTCCGGTGATAAGAACTCCCAGCTCGTTTACGCAACGTGGATACGAGTTGGCAAAGTAAACATAAATTGTTATAGCACTACGGGCCAACGTTGCACAACAATCCTATCAGAACGTGTAAGCCTTTCTGTGTAGTCTTTAGCGGTAGACCGGTATGGTAGTCACGAGCCCGGGAGCAAAAGTAAAACAACGCTTCCGGTTATTCGAGCTAGCTCTTGCTTCCGTGAACGCGATCCTTTTTATTCCGCTACTGAGAATAGGATAGCCTCTTTTGTCATGGCCTTGTCATATCGCTACATAACGCGGGACAATAAATATCCGCAATAACTGCTGCGGTCGCTGTTGGAAGTTGACTCTTACTAAGTTACGTTTGTAGTTTGTTCTGTGTTTCATGGTATGTGAATATCAAAAGCATAGGATGAAATGCAACCTGCGTGCACTATCTTATTTCTTATTTTGCAGCTATCAAAACGAGCAATTGATGGCGACGACAATAGAATAAATTGTTCTGCGGTTATAACACAAAAAAAAAGAGAATAGAAGACGCACTCGGTTGACCAGATGGTCGAAATTTCCGTAGTTAATGTTGGTATATCTTTTATTGCTGCTTACCATAGAACGAAAACGTTGAAAATCTTATCACATTGAATATATATACCCGTTTACCACGGAGTACTTGAAGACTACGAATGATAGTTCTCATCATGCGACAGATTGCAGGCTGTCATCGTAATTTACACCCCATTGAAGTACGACAGGCGGCTTTTACAGAGTACCGCCAGAAGGACGACGGACAGAACGCGTGGAAGCATCTCGTATCTTTTTTTTTACTTTTCCGGGGGAGACTGCACAGTGAAATTCACAGTGGAATATTCAACGTTGATTAGGAGACGACGAGGCTAGGTCTGTCAGGCTGACCTCTCCTGTAGCAACAACGCCGCAACCACCACCACTACGAATGCAAATACTAGTCAAGAATATTCGTCGAATTACCGAACGCCAAGTGATCGCCACGTGAGCTCGAATATAGCGTAAGTATACTTTGCCCCGAAAGGCATAATATCGTGGTGAGCTTGCTTTACAAGAAAAGTAATAATAATGCTATAAAGGAAAAAAATTGCGGGCAGTTTGCACTAAGCCGCGCAAAGCTTGGCACAGTGAAGCACGAGCCCGTCGCCGCTCGTACTCCCCGTCGAAAGACACGTCTAGCTTCGAGATGCGCGCTTCCTCCTCGGGAGTACGCAGCCAGGCTATGCACTATAGAACGGAGGTTGCGCTCGATGGCTCCGTCGGTGGGCGTGGCTTAAATGCTGCGCACGCGCGCCTTGGCCAGCTGGTGCTGTATCTGGTTGCTAGACGCCGCGGTGCTTGCTTCCTCTTTCTTTCTATCTTTTTCACTCTCTTTCGTTGACGTTCTCTTTGTCTCTCTTTCTTTTTTTTCTTTCTGCATTGCTTTCTCTCTATTTCTTTCCTTCTCATTCTTTCTGTGCTACGTTCACTCTCTCCCCTCCTCCTCTGTTTCCTCTTTGCCATCACATCTCTCCTCCTCACGCTCACTTCCCTTTCCCATCCTCTTGCTACACTATACTAAACAAGGCTATGCTACGCTCTGCTATAGTGTGCCTGAATCTGTATGTATGTACATAGGCAATAAAGAAAGAAAAATCTGAATAGTCGAGGGGTTAGAACGCTAGCCTTCGAATTGAGGGTACCTGGGTTCGAATCCAGCCTCGTGAACAAATTATTTGGGAAGTATTTTTCTCCTTTTTCTTTATATCTTTCTTTATTTCTTTTTCTCTCTTTTTCTCTGTACTTGTTCTGAAGGTTATTACAGGCCACGCCGTAGCGGTGAGTAGTGGGATCTGCCCAAATTCTGTGGCACATGCCCGTTAATGATGATGATAGTTTTCAGGCCCGGTCACACGCTTTACGCCGAACTAGAAGAGCTTCGTTGTCAAAACTGTGGCGATATAGATGTCAAACCATATTTGATTGATCTCCGCATCCTCAACCTTCCAAGACTCCCATTTCTCTCCCCAGTGCAGGGTAGCGTACCGGTTATTCTGAACTGGTTCACCTCTCTGCTTTTCCGCTTTCTCTTGTTCTTACTTCTTTATTTTTGCTAAATAGCCGAAGGCACACGGGATATCATTTGATGTATCTACAGCGCTTTGCAATGGATGCGCAGACATCCAGGGCAGATCGACATGAATCAATAATTTCCATTTCTCACATAAGCTGTTCCCAGAAGATCTAAATATCACCAGTAGTTTTAGTATCGTGTAGCATCTTTTGACAAGCCAGAAACTGAAATGTTGCACTAAATAACGGGCCAAGAGCTGTTTCCATCTTTGCAGAAGCTGAAAGTGGCAGCCTAAATTAGTTTTATGCGATAGTAAAAGGTGTAAAAGCCGTTTATTTAATTTATTGCCATTTTCTACTGACAGCGACAAAGCGCTCGCTTTCTTACTTCCCTACGTAGTAACCAGGATCCGTTGGCCTCTGTAAACGACACTTGTAAAACACGCAAAACTGCCTTCGGCTAACCACCTTACTTTTACCGAATTGCCCCCTACGACCCCCGCTGGTCTATACTTCCTCTGAACCCGGTCGCCGAGGCAGTGGCCCGAGCTGGCGTACACTACACTGCTTAGACCATAAAAGCGAAATTTACGGCTCTCCAGCGACAACCGAAAATTGCGCGCAAGGTCAAGTCGGTCGCGAGTTCCCGCAAAGAGAACAAAGAACGGCCCAGGCAGGCCAAGCATAGCTAAGCTAAGCCAGCAGTCGCCGAGGCTTTGGGTCGCCCGTGTGATCCGAACGGAGTAGCAAAAAAATGTTCGCACTGCGGGCCTCCCAGGGAGGCTGCCCGGCCGAGCCACGTTGTTGCGTCGCTAACGCCAAAGCGGTGGTGACGCTGCCGCTACTCTTCGCCCGGCCTGTTTGCTTCCTCCCTCCCTTGCGGGTCCCGCGCGCGCGATAGAGCAGCTCGTAAAGTTCAGCCATTTCTACGCGTCGCTCTTATTTGCACCTTCCTTTCCGCCGCCTTCACACCCCTTTCGTCGCGACGGGAAGGATTTTCTTGCCTTTCGTCTTGCCAACCTCACCTTCCTTTCTCTTTTCCATGCCGCGGGAGATTTACACCTGAGGCAGTCCACAAAAGACGAGAGCCCGGTTAGCCACGGGCCATAAAAGGGCCGACGTGCCTAGATACATCCTCTGGCGTGCGAGATCTTGCGCGCCGCCGCGTGCGAAGCCGTAGTCATCTGGCTTGGCTTGCTCGGTGGCTCCCATGTTTTAGAGGTGGTCCTCATTTCTTTATTCTTTTCCCGTTGCTCCTGTTTTCCCGTGTGCGCTGTTTGTACCCGCCTGGTGTGGGATGTATGTGTATAGTTTGTACGTACGTAAGGAAAGACAGCGTTGACTGACCTCCGCTTGCGGCTCTTCTTTCTTTTTTTACCTCGCTGTTTGATGGCTCGTGCTGCTTTACGGTCATTCTGTCTCTCGCGGTTGGCGCGTCTATCTGAAGATACGACGACCTGTGAAAGTTTTGTGGAATATATACGAAGAAGCAAAGACTTACTGCAACGGCAAACACATCACGCTGTCCTGAAGAAGAATACGTGGAAGTCGTCCGATTGAAATGGCGGTATCTTGGGGCCTGCGCTCAGAAATCGGTATAGCCCGCATTCTTCGCAAGTGTCTCACCACTTGCTATATCCCATTTGCTATTTTTCGGCTGAGCTACCCATCCGGCATCCTGCGGAAACTGCAGTACACAGTGACACACTATTCATCCGATGACTTTTGTGACTACGTCCTGATACTCTCATTACTGAAATTTCAAAATAAACATTAGCATTAATTTGTGATCCCCACGCTCTGCCACCACCGCGAGGCTTCGTGATAAGCGGGAGGCCGCTGCTCCGAGTCCCGGTTCCATTTTGCTGCGGACGAAATGAAAAATGGTTGTGTACTTAGGTAGCTGTACTTAAGTGTGCACGTTAAATACTACTGGCTGCCGAAATGACTCCCAAGTCTCCACTACCATGTGTCATATAATAATATGGCAATTTGGACATAAAGAACTTATAATTAGCTTTTTAAAATATTTGATACTGACCTGCCAGCAGCCTATATTTATCGTGTGTGAGGTATTTTCGAACAAAATTTTGAACAGTTCCAATACGTCGTCTTGCGGTGGTGGGGTTTGATTTGACGGAGTACCAATTACGATTACCTAATTATTAAAAGTATGTTTAAATATCGAGTATAAATACGGTGTATGGTGATTACAGTAATCACAAATTGGGTACACCATTTATAGTTTTATCGTCGAAGCTAAACGTAGCATTGCGTTTTTTTTCTGCACTTGGGAAGTATAGAGAATCTGAAAGCAGCGAGTACTCTTGCGAGGCACTAATACAACTGCAACAAGGATGGTACCGCAAAAGGAATGGTACTATAATACAGTCCCTTTTGAAGTTAAGTAGTTCAGGCGTCAGCATTTCAGTTAAACAGTTACGAGATGCCCGACAACACAACACTGGAACAGGAGTTTTTTGTACATTGTGAACAATATTCTTCTCGCACAAAAACTTTGTCTATCGTCTCAATAGGTGAACACTTGAGCTCCATCACAGGGCTATATTGAACCCACCGCGCACTTTCCTTAAAACTTTAACTTTCTTCCCTCGTTTGTTGTGTTGGGCGCGTCACGTTCTTTGAGAACCTCCGAATTTAATATCTTACTTCGTGGAATGCGCTGACTGACGTGCCTCCGAGTGCTACTCCCTTCCTCCCTATATATCTGTATATATATATTTATTTTTTCTCTAAAAATGTTATTACATAAGTCAACACTCGGAATGGAGGCGGGCGTGCGGAGAAAAGCCTCTCGACATTCATTTCGCTCCGTCGCACCCTCGACGTTTTTGGGCGGCTTCATTTACAGCAAACTCATCTGTTGAAGAAGTCGCCAACGGCAGCTGCAGCCGGCGTTATTTCGCTCGCCTGACCGAGCAAACGATCGCCGAGAGAAGGAGAGAGAGGAGACTTCGGGTGTCGCACTAAGTATAAGAGAAAAAAAACGCTCCAAGGCTGCGTGGTACAGTATACGGTGGACAAACACAAGCGGTCTCCGGAGGGCCTAGGGGGCTAGACTTAATAACATCCTCACAATTGAGCTAAAAGTCCATCTTTCGGAGGAGACGTTGCCGACAGCCCAAGTAACCAAAAAAAAAATCGAAGTTGAAGAGAGGCGACGGACAGTGTGTGCGCGGGACGGCGAGATGGAGACTCGATCAGAACGTGGACCGTCCGAGTCTTCTCTCGAACAAGGAGACGTGTCGCGATGGACGCTTCGGCTACTTTCCCCGTCAACACGCCGCCGGCTGTAGCGTTTGTTGCCGGCAGCGTACGCTCTGCTCCCCCCTGTCACATTCGCGTTTGTCTATATAGCGTCTGTGCACGCGTGTTTTGTGCTCTCGCGAGCAACGAGCTTGTTCTCGCCACAGCTCTCGCATCCTCCAACGTCGCTGCACGCAGCAGTCCACGTTCCGCCGTGCCACCGAGCTTCCTGTCCTGAAAACGCCTATTGTTGGCCTCAAAACGTCCCTTCGCAGGCCTTAGTTCAGTCGGTCTTCACCTCTCGTCCCTTTGTGTCCACTTCGTTACTAGAGTTGAAACGGACTATTAATCGTCTCGAACACTCGGACGCTGATTCGACGCCCGAAGCATTCCTTAATCATTTATAGACTGCGGACGCCTCTTCCTCTCGGCGATGTCTCCTTAGTAAAGCGTGGAATACGCGTGTGTTTTGTCACCCACAAGAGAGTGTCCGTACGAAGCGTGCAGCACGTCACATGGGAATGTCAGAGCAAACCTATGGAGGCACAGTCGCCTCTGATACTCACGATGCTGGGGGAGCCTTGGGAGGCCGTCCTCGCCCGAACTGACCTGAAGACCCAAAGGGGTCTCCTGGATCAAGCCGGGCGAGCAGCGGCGGCCACTGGTGTCCTGGAATGGGGAACTCACCCTTGAAATTTCCCCTCCTTTTATCTTTATTTATTTTTCATTCTTATTCTCATTAATAAACGTTGTATCCTCCTCCTCCGTAAGAAGCGATTTTTGAAGCAAATGGTAACATAGACAACCATATTTCAGAGCTGCAAAGCCACTGCTATCTCTCGAGAATGCACACTTCTCGTTTCACTGCGCCATAGAAACTTAATACTCTCGAACTATCTATTCAGATCACCCTCTACCACCCACGTAGCCTAGGCCACATTTAGAAATATGCTCGTACGTGTTGGATTAGTAAAGGAGGAAAGAGAGAGAGAAAGAGAGAAAACAAACTTGAGGACGCTTGAGCTTCTCCTTCAACAGTAGAACGCGATATCCTGATCGGGCCCCGCTCGTATCGTCTCATTTCACTTCTCAGTCGACATTTGAAATGTTTCGCGAGGAAAGTAACGTCTGTGGGCGAAACGTTGCCCGCTTGAATTTCCCGGAATGGATGTCTACTACTGGCGTTCTTGCGAAGTGCTCACTACGGCATAATTCATCATACTGAGAATCAGCGGAGTGCCCACTAAGCGTCCGTAAGGGAATACGCGCAGCTGCACATTTTGTTGATGCTGTTGCTGCTGATGGTGATTAATTATGCCTGAGTGCCTTGAAATGTATGTGCCTTCAAACCAACTATTCTTTGCGCAATTAACATGGTGGGACGCCCGGTGCAATTCTATGCTTCCGCCACGAAATATTGCATGTGTTAACGGGGCTCCTTGCTCTACATGACGCTTGTGTAGGAACTTTTCCAAAGCAGTTTCAAGCATCGCGGTGGCTCTTCGGTAAAACACCTGACTGCCACGCGGGAGGCCTGTGTTCGAATAGCACTCGAAGCGGAGATTCCTAATCTTTACTTATTTACGTCTATATGAATTGTCCGCTCAGGACAAATCGATTTTTCGCTACCAACCAAGGGCGCCGCCACCGAAGCCTACACCGACCCAGCAATTTCTGCGACACGGGCTGTTTAACGCTATCTTGTTAAAGTTACGGTGTCTTTTATGCATTCGCCAAAGACGACTCAAAGGCCAAAGCCATCTTTTCCGTCTACTCAGTCGACTGTATCGATCCTTGGTCCTACATGGCACCGCGCTCTGTAGGTTGCCGCTATTACACAGTAGCAACCCTAATACGCACCGGAATAACACTGAGAGGGTGCGATTGCGCTTTAAGACGCGCGCTCAAGGTTGTGACGTAGCTTCCGTTCTTCTCATAATTCCCTGTGTAGCTTCCAGCGCCCTGGTCGGGACGAAAGAAGACAGCAAGCGCAGAAATAAGCGTGCGACAAATCCCTTTAACTGCGTTGGTACTCGACAGATTCGATGCTTTTTTTTTTCTTTTTTGTTTTGCGGCGATCGATTCGCGGTGCAAAAACTCCAATACTGAGGTCAGTCGACCATTACTTGGAAAAGTGGTTCAGGAGCCTTTTAAGTGTTGTCACTCCGGTGTAAGTTTCACGGCATGTAAAATTTGCTCGCTCTCGAACCTTATAAAAATTGCAATATCAGCTTCTATTTTTGTTTCGCAATTCTACTTTTACAAAGTGTCTGGACTTTAAAAAAGAAGCGGTATTTTCTCAAGTGCAATAGTTCCGAGAAAACTAACACCTTTCAATTTTAAATCAGCATTTCTTTTATAACAGAGCTGGGTTCACTGACTCGCATTTCACGGCGTATATTTTCAGGGTACTGCGGCAGTCAGTCCGCGCCAGAGTACGCTTGAAGTGTCTGGAGTGAAGCCTGCAGTTTCTTCTTTTTGTTATCTTAAATCCCATCACCCGCGCTTTGACTTATCAGCAAAAATCCCGATTGCGGCGATCGGTGACGCACTTTCCCGGCTTTGATATCGTGGTTTTTCTATTATCAACTCAGTTTCCTTAATCGAGCCTCATTTGATCAAGAGAGTTACGTTACAGTTAATTTTGTTTAGCAGAGTGATCGCACAAAGTTCGAGAAACACCCGAAAAACGATATGATAGGCAGGCTTGTGAAGTTCCAGAAATACCCGAAAAACGATGTGACAGGCAGGCTCGTGCAACAAGTATGTTTTCTATCTTTTTTCAAACACACGGTGTGATAGAAAGCTTGGATTGTACTTCAACGTATTTATTGGACTTCATCTTCACTATCAAGAAAGAACCTGCTCATCGCAAACAGTTACGAAATGTCTTTAGGAACCGCTGCGATAGAGCAACAGCCTACGCTTATATAGTTGCTGATTTTGCGAGCCCCCTTGAAGCTCTTAAAACCCTGTAGACGTAAACGTCTCGCAAGATAAGGGCGAAGCAAACAGAGAACGAGGGAAGTTTTTTATATTTTTTTTCATTTCCTCTTAAAGATGAGTCTCCTTTTTGTACGTTACTCAGAAGTTGCTCTTATCTCGCCTGGATCTTTCCAAGAAACCCGACATCTTCTTATAGGGTCCTCAGAGATCCAGCCAAGATACCTAGGTCAGCTTTTAGCTCTGGAGACTATTCAGAACTCTCTGGTGAAATAAAGTTTGATTGATTGATTGATTGATTGATTGATTGATTGATTGATTGATTGATTGATTGATTGATTGATTGATTGATTGATTGATTGATTGATTGATTGATTGCAGGCTTTCTATTGTGAAGTTGGGGGTTACGTGCTCTTTGATAACAAAATATGCAGTTAAAAACTTTTTACTAACACACTAAAAGTCTTGTTTTGTAAAACTAGACTGCTTATTCCTATGTCTATGCTGTTAAAGCCCGTTGTCTACGCTGTCTACGACGTCTTAAAGGAGCTGTGTATTCCTCAGGTCAACCGGCCTTGCTGAACGACTCTGAAACTCCCGCGCTGTAGTGTGTGTGTGTGTGTGTGTGTGTGTGTGTGTGTGTGTGTGTGTGTGTGTGTGTGTGTGTGTGTGTGTGTGTGTGTGTGTGTGTGTGTGTGTGTGTGTGTGTGTGTGTGTGTGTGTGTGTGTGTGTGTGTGTGTGTGTGTGTGTGTGTGTGTGTGTGTGTGTGTGTGTGTGTGTGTGTGTGTGTGTGTGTGGTGTGTGTGTGTGTGTGTGTGTGTGTGTGTGTGTGTGTGTGTGTGTGTGTGTGTGTGTGTGTGTGTGTGTGTGTGTGTGTGTGTGTGTGTGTGTGTGTGTGTGTGTGTGTGTGTGTGTGTGTGTGTGTGTGTGTGTGTGTGTGTGTGTGTGTGTGTGTGTGTGTGTAATCTAAGTATGAATGCATCATTTTCATTACAGAAGAAATGTTTTGACCGATACAGAAGTGCCAATGAGCGCAAACCTTTTATGTGTTTTCAAGAAATAAAACACTAGATACGCGTATAACGTATAGTTGTCTCGAAGATCGCGGTAGGCGGACCCGCTAAAATACGAATACGAATAACTTTTTTTTTAACGACAGCGTTGCAACACATCATTGTTGCTAGAAACCAGATATCTAGTATAAGCGTATACAAGCGTGAAAATCAGGCAGAATGTAGTAGAATACATATTAGCAGCAAAGATAAAACAGGGACGAAGGGAAATGCACACAGGACGTCCCTTTCTTAGTCCCTCTTTTATTTTCTCTGGTAATGTGCATTCAAGTCAAAACCAACTAGCCCAACTATCAGCTTTGACTGTAGTCAAATGCGCGTTTAAAACACAAGTTTTCATAGCACAACAGCTGGAATTCGATCCCGTGTCACTGCTCGTATGTGCGCTTAGCGGCCGGACACGTTAACCATTTCGAAACTTTACAAAAGCAGCGCCTGGCCATTTGCTCAAGGCATCGTTCTACACAAAGATATTTAGACTAACAGAAACTGTTCATGTGTCTCGGAAACAACAAGCGTAGTTGCTTTAGCTGAAGATGATAACGTTTCGTTCATCATACTGCTGCGAAAGTAAGCCGTGTTCTGAAATTATTACGATGACTGAGCAATAATCGTTTAGGTACCTGATGGGACACACCGTTAATGACATACTGCATGTATATTAGGCCAATATTAGAATTTGGCTGGGTTTTGTTCTCCGGAGTGGCCGCTTATGAGATTCATCCACTCGTTATTATTCAACGAGGCGCACTCAACAGGAGTCAAGCCGGACTTACTGTAGAATGAAAGCGACGTGCACAGAATAAAGCTGTCATTGTGCTGTACAATATTTGGATATTTGCGCAGGGCTGATGCCAGCATTATAATATATCTAGAACAAAATTCAGCCGCTACTTAGGGCTGCTAAGGTATGCGACCTAAGTAAAGCGACACCTCCCCCCCCCCCCCCTTTTCGCCCTGCTCCTTCCGCAATTCTCGCCTGTGATTGTGAGTGTTTTGGAACCTATGTCGAAATACGAACAAAGATTTTTATTTTATTATTAAATGTGTTTAAGGAGAGGTTGGTGCCTATACATGGCTCCGGCCACTCCTCTTCCCTTACTTATTAATTACCGTCACGAACTTACAAATAAAAGTAGACTCACTCACGGTCCTCCTTCCTCAGCTGCAGCGCACTAATCTTTCGCCTTTTACGAAGAAAGGTTATTTGTGCTGTTCCCTTTCTCACCACTCGCTCTGTAAAATTGTTTTCCCAATTTGTCCGTCATCGCCGTCTCAGAAGTGTAGAATTCGCAACGATGTGCAGCGCTGACGGACGCAGACACATAATAAAAGTAACAATAATTGTTAGGGTTTAACGTCCCAAAACCACGATATGATTGTGAGAGACGCCGTAGTGGATGGCTCCGAAAATTGTGACCACCTGGGTTTCTCTAATGTGCACGTAAATCTAAGTACACGGGCCTCAAGCATTTTCGCCTCCATCGAAAATGCGGCTGCCGCGGACGGGATTCCATCCCGCGACATGCGTTTCCGCAGTAGAGCACCATAACCACTACATTAGCGTGGTGGGTCACATAATAAAAGAGAGTTCCGTCAAATGCATAGTTAGCACCACAGGTAGCACCCAGTAAATCTCGAACTCACAAATGTGCTCTTTTTTTTTGTAGTTACAAATGGTAGAGAAAGTGTCGCTTCATCTCTAAATTTCAGGTCAAACTTGCTGTTAGGCTAGCTGGTGCTTATTGAGTATCAATAGTAAACTTAGGTGCCAGAAACATGACCACACAAGAACACATACGCAGGGTCACCGCCCACCCTGGGTGCCAGAAACATGACCACACAAGAACACATACGCAGGGTCACCGCCCACCCTGTGTATGCGTTCTTGTATGGTCGTGTTTTTGACGCCTAAGGAGAAGCAGGAGAATGTGAACGACGGAAAGACAGGAAGGTTAGCCAGTTCTTAGACGGGCTAGGTACCCTGTGCTGGGGTAGGGTGCAAGGGCAATAAAAAAGACATGTTACAAAAAACAGAAGACGCTTGCTATTGTTGCAGTGGTAACACTTATAAGCAAAAAAAAAAAAAACCTGACACGGCAGTTTCGTTCTATGAGGCGCAATAATATTTAAATCAAACTGATAGCGCTAAACCTTTTTTCTACTTCCATACGAGCTTTTTGTACAGCAAAGTGTTCACGTTGCTTCACGCTGCCCATAATACAAAGCGACATTGCACTTAATAGAAACCAGGAAACATTGACCGACGCTTAAACTTACAATGTAATACAATACAAGTCTACAACAAAGCCGGTGGCTCTAAGCCTCGTTTAGTGGTACATATACACTTTTCAATGCCTTCAGCTACGAAACCCTTGCCATTGCATCGGCAGAGGAGCAGCATTCCTCTGCAGTGTAACAATAAATACCATTTGCTAGGTCGACGCGAGCGCGTAGTCGCTTGCTCTTATGCGGTACTTCTCTCCGTTTTGTGCATCTTTGCCGCAGCGGCGGCGGCGCCTAGTCGTTAACACGACTGGGCACGCGCCACATAGAGAGATCCACTTGGCGTCAAGCCGTGCTGGACTCGTTGGAGCGTGCGCCAAGTGCTGTAAATTTCTCAAGAATATTAGAAGAGGCAGCGTTCCTTCCCTCTCTTCTTGGTCATCTTTGAGCTTGGCGAAGAGAACGTGGTGCACTTCTTGTTTCACCAGCGTGTTCCTTCTCATCCTCGCTTTTGTTTGTTTCCGTGCTTCCTTCTCTCGTGTTTTCTTTTCGTCAACGAACAGGGAGAGAGAATAACGGCAAGCAAAGTGCACTTCACTTTTTCCTTCAGTACAGAGAAACAAACAGATAAAGGCACTCGGTGAGAATGACACTTTCCTCGGATGCCAAACAAGCCGCTTTTAAGTTTTTATGTATACACACATAATGATGCGGGAAGAGTAGTTGCGGAGTGTAAGCGTCGGGAAGAGAAACAAGCGAGAGAAAGAAAGAGAGAGTGAGTTTCGAGCAAACCAAACACAGAGCGACGCATTTCCACTTTGTGATGCCACTTGGCGGTGTCACGGTCGTCCTTTCTTCTACCGCGCATTCCGCTGCTGCAGAAGTAGTTACACTACTCCCGTATTCTACGACATTTGCGTTTCCTTCCAAACTTCTCTTCTTTTTCAGTGCTTTGTTGTGTTGAGGATAAGAGAGTAAGAGGCTCTGAAGAAAGGCATGCCGACTCGCGCTTAACGCCCGCTCAGTGTAATAATTAGATTCTTTGCTGGCGTGCTCGCATTACACGCCACTGCGGCGCTAAAAAGATTCCACCGAGGAAAAGGAAGAGGCGGCCGAGAACACACTCAGTGCTTCGCGCACGCACGCGCGCCGGATGCAGGGCGGCGTCCCTAATGACGTCAGCGCCAGCACGTTTTTGCACCCTGATGGAGAAGAAAAGAAGGCAAACAGAAGCAGTAGTGTTTCCGAGGGAGGGATGTGGGCGACAGGGAGGGGTTTGGTGGATGGCTAAGAGCTCCCGCTAAGTGCTGTCGTTTGCGTCAGCTCGCGTCTATCAGAGCGAGGCGGTAAATAGTGATCGACTCCTCTCGCTCACTTATTTCCATCCTGGCGACAACACCCCCTCCTCCTCTTTCACTCCAGGCACGAAGTGTCGGTAACACTTTGAACGAGTGGACGCGCAAGCATAAAAACAAGTTAGACAGGTGTGTCGGTCGCTTGATCTGACAACGATTCCTCGTCGTCGCCGTTGTTGCGTGCAGAGCATCAATGGCCGTCTTACATAGAGTAGCGCTCGTACGGCGTGCGTGAATTAATGTGTTTTCATGTGAACTAATGTGCCATATGTTTGTTGTTCATATTTACTGCCGTTATTTTTGGTCAAACTATACCCAAAAGCAATAATTGCGTGATAGGTACATCGATGTCGCTCAGGCCACCGTATTGTTATACAGTGAGCGGGGGGAAAAGCAGATTTTTTTTTAGTTCACTTTGCTACATCAATAATGTCAAAGCTGTGAATAGCAAACAAAATGACTTTTTAGTAAATATTTCTTTTAGCAACATTCAAAAAGTTGAACAAAAGCTTCAACTGCTACATAACGCCGTCATCATGCTATAGTTGTGCAGTCTCGCAGAAAATATGGAAATAGAAAAGGAATGCCGATGCGTATCTATGATCCCCAAATTTGACGCCACTGTTTTGGTCATATTCATGGTATATCCGAGAGCGGCCTTTCCTCGGACGTTTTCACAGATTCGCAAATGAATTGCGAGCCTGAAAAAACGGCACCTTTTCGCTTATATGGTCTTATCTTTTCGCTTAGATGGTCTTATCTAAGTTGACTACAGTAAGCGGATGTCATACCTTGAGCAGCTTAACGCGTTAAGAATTAATGTTTTCAGTAAGTCACAGTGATTGTCTTCACCTACTCAAGAGCGGCGCTGCAGTCTCTGAAGTCTCCACGCCCGCAGGACCAACTCGTCATGGACATCAAATATCTATGCAACAAGGCCTGCGACCTCCATCACCGCATTGCTCTGCAGTGGATACGTGCCCACTGTGGAATACAAGGCAACGTCAAGGCTGATGACGCTGCCAAAGCTGGACATGACGCCTCGAGAGAAATCATCGAGATACCTTTCTCGAGAAAAGATGCCGCGCCACTCGTATCGGCGCACGCTTGGCGGCTCCAGCAATCCCTCTGGACAGATGCTAATCACCAGTATGGACCACTTTACAAGATCGACCCATCGTGTAACTTCGATATGCCGCGAGACCTAAACAGACAAGATGAAACATGCTTGCACCGCATCAGTCTAAACGTCGCATACACCAACTACTTCAGGAGGACGATTAAGCTGTCGGACTCACCAATGTGCGTCCAATGCAACGTCCAAGAAGATCTACATCATGTTCTTTGTGAATGCAAGCGATACGCATAAGAGAGACAGTCTCTGAAGGCGGCCTTGCATCTTCAACGGGGATCGTGCTTAGAGTTGCGACAAGTTCTGGGCCCATGGCAAAGCAGCACCTGTGCGCTACCTGCCACGAAAGCGCTGTTGACTTTCTTGCGGGCCACGAGCCTGAACGAAACTTTGTAAACTTGTGTGACTGTATGTGTTATGTGGTTATCACTGTATATATCATAATCGTCACCCAGCACCTGGAGTAGCATGTCAGGCGAACAGCCAGGCAAACATCTCCAGCTTCATTAAAATGTTTATCTCTCTCTCTTAGGAGTTGTTTGAATTACACTGTAAAGTTTCTATCCACAGTCATTATCAATAAAAACAACAATCCTTGCGGAAGCCCTGAAACGCGAGAGAGCGTGCTGCTGACGCATTTTAACACATCTGATACTCGCATCGTGAAGGTTATTTCAGCTTTATACGTTCACGTGGGGTCTTATTGCAAATATTATGGCGACGAACAAGACAATACCTGTCCCTTAGAATGAAAGCAACGAGGCATTTATATCTACATGCAGTGCTGCTAGTTTTGACACGTGTCACAGGGATATTATGTGAATTCTTTAAGATTTCTCAACCACCAGTAGTCCTTTTCTACCGGTGAAAAGAGGACAAAAGTTCACGCGGTTTACGATCGCGCACCGGTCGGATAGAACGCACGGGTACAGGAATGACAGACAGAGAAATAAAAATAAACGAACAAGCAAGCACAAAATGCTTGCAGAACCTTGGAAGTTGTGGAGCGCGCATTATAGAAAATAAGAACCCTGACAGAAGCACACCAACCGTGCACTACCGCGCAAATTTTTGACAACTGTGACACAAATGTCAAATTCTGTTTCAGTGTTGCGAAATCTGAGCGTGCTATTCTTCTGCGACGTCAAGGGGCGCGTAGAGTTTGATTTTTGACTGATATAGGTGTTCTTGCGGAGGACGGAGATTCGAGGAAATATTCTGGAACTTTGCTATTCTATCCAATGGAGCAGCTGCTCTCCAGTATACGTGATTTCGAAAATTATCCCCTTACTGAATTTTCTAACGTCAGCCCCAACAACGGTGTCATAGGAGCACTTTTGTATTGTGCGTGTATTTGAATGGGCTGCTTCGTGGCTGTCCCTGAGCTTAGTGTATGTATTCCGGTGGCAAAGTCTTTATATATTTGCATCCAAAGACATTCCACTCAGTTCTTTTTAGCGCTCAATGCCCTGCATAATTGTTCTTTGTGCACTTCTGTCGAAACACACTCACACACACAAAAAGTCACGTCATTAGGAGCAACGCGACACCAGTGGCCTCGAAAATGGTTTAAACGAACTGACTGCACTTATTACCCGATTCGTTAACCGTCCAAATGTGGCAAGCTTTCGGTGTTCGTGTTGGCCGCCGCTAATGACTATAGCTGCTCGTTCCATGAAACGTTTTCACCCGACTGAATGAGCGGCTCATTGGAATTGTGCTAAGAAGCTTGAGACAGAAGAAAATTGCAGGAAGGTTCGTTTTTTTTCTTTATTTTTACATCAGTAGCTTCATTCACAAAGCCGTTTTAACGTATGCCGCTGGTGCCGCTGTCAGGCGATGCCTGCCGGCGACTCTTTGTAGGATTACTAAGCGCTTTGCGATAATTCTAAGCTTTAAAAAAATACATACAATGCAAACAGTAACAGGATATTTCGCACGATAATATGCGCAGCAATCATCTGGTTACTTCAGGCAGTGTACGTCAGAGTGAACATTCGCAGGATAGTTCGTAAACATTGCAAACACTCATTGTTTTTATTGACATGATATAAAGAGATGTTGAAGCACAAATAAGGCGCCGGCTACTCCTTAGCTCTAAGAGATGTCGAAAGTAGAACGTACAGTGTCCGAATTTCCGAACGTAACATATACGCAGCACATACAACATACAACTTGAAGATTACCATGACACTCCAATATGATGTATATACATTTATGTGATTGTTGGCGATGTATAGTCTTGGTTGTTATGTCTTTACGCGATAATTCATATACATGATGTACTACTTAACAACTGAACTGTTTGATTTTGGGACAGTTAAAACTTAATAGAAGTATCGTTAGATCGGTTGTCGAAGCAGCTCTCTCCAGTAGTGAAGTGAAAGTTCATGGCAGCACAAATATAACGTTCGAAAGCTTCCATTGTAAGGACATTTTGTCGCACTTTGCGCACGCTGCGGATGCGCAAGACCTTGCTTAGCAGCACATTCACTGGCCAGAAGCCATGACCAGCTCACCAGATAAATGGTGGAAGTTGAAGAGATTATAAACGTAAATTGTGTTACTTCCCCGTCAGTCTTCCTATTGGGGAAATAAATGCTGTTTATGTCGCGACAGCCGCCTGTGTCAGTCGAATCTTAATAAAAACCAACTATTTCAACTTATTACTCTTACTGCAACCTTACTACCTGTCCATGAAATTCAGCACTGAAATATAAAACAAACGCTTCCAAAACATGACAACTTAACCGACTGGTGTCTTTTGCTGCACGGACGGCTTCAAACGAAGCTGTGGGGAAGTACACAGAGGAGTGTGCGGTGCCCCAGCGCATTCCTTTTTACTACGCAAGTGCTCTATATCAGTAGAAGTGACAATCAACGAAAACTCAGAAGCACGAGGTGAAAGAAAGCTTGTTCCTGTAGAGACCAAACAAGAAGAATTGAGAATACGAGGATCTTCGCTCCAGCGCAGGATCAAGCACACGTTTTGCCTGCGTACAAACTCCTACAAACGCTCTAAGTACAGACGTCCCCTACCCATTTTAACACGAAAGTGTTTTATGCCGGGGTCCACCACGGCTCCACTGACACATTTCCGTCACGGATATGACGTCGTAAAATATAAAGACTAACATATAGCAAAGAAAAATCTGTAAGAAAAAGTTCCGTCACCGGGAGTCGAACTTAAAACCTCTCGATCACCAGCGCGAAACGACCCCGCCACAGACGGCATGTTCTCTGCTTTGCTAACGGCGAGCTATTTATGTACACCATTTGCCGGGGGCGGTACTCAGAGATCGGCAGTACAGCGTGTTTTCGTTATCACTAGCGAGATGGCGCGAAGGGCGCGAAGGGCTCGAAGAGCGCGCTTTAAAAGTCGTCCCCCACGCGGATTAGCGCGCGCCTCGACAGGGCGTGGTCGCTCGTGCGGGCGCTTATCTCGTGATCTCGGTGGTTTGTACGTCTTGCGCTCTGCCTGCAAGTTTCCTTTGAGAGCACGAAGGTCACCTCGCTCACTGCAGCGGCCGCTTTTGCGAAAGGAGCGCGCTGCTCACACAGAAATAAGTTATAACTGTAACAGTTCGCGCTCCTCCTGTGTATGTTCGTTCCACGCGTTCTTTCTGCTTGAGCAGCGCATTGCAAGTTTCGAGCGGCTTGCCGTTCTTCGCGTAACACTACAATTCGATGCTGTAGCATTCATTCCTTCGCGCTTGGGGCGAAAGAATGCACAGCAAACGCTCAACTACGTCTGTGAAGACACGTTTCACTTTCGTGTTATACCGATTCCTATGACAGGGGGATCAACCATGTTTTTTTTACCCTGGAGCACATCCAAGCATGCGTACAGACACGCAACATACGCACATGCTGTCACAATCGCACTGAGAGACACACAAGTTATATCAGTGCAAGTAGATCCACCCAGAACCACCACGCACAAAACACGGCAATACACCAAAGAAGGAAACAGGCAACATTGGCCTCCGCCCCATGGCTCCGTTGCAGAAGGTTCAGCAGCGTTTGTTGTCGCGCAGGAACGCAGTTCACTTCCGGAACGCGTGGGAAGCTCGGTCGCAATACCTTCGCTAGCCGCTCCATTGGTACGTCGCTCGAAACGAACATACCAGGCGTGTTTGCGGCGCAACGCCACCTCGCCGAATGTTCTCGTGGTGCTCTGACGAGCTGGGGGCACGAAAGGCCACAGTTGTTTGGAGTCGTAGCTTAACCTCAAGAACGACTCTGGACCCTGTGCAAATTGGCTGCACTAGGACAGAATAACTTGTGATCTTAACAAATAACTCACAAGTGGCGTTTATTTCACGTGCTTTCGTGCTGAAAACGGGTGAACGATGGTTTTCACGTTTCGCGGCGCTCTATCAGTAATTTAAGAACATATTTTGCTATGACTCTCAAGACGTAGCAAGTAGCATTGTAGTAGTAGTATAGTCAGAAGCGGTGACAAGTTTGCAAACAGCACTTGTTCATTGCCGTGTCATGGGTCGAGAGAGAGCGAGAAAACAAACGATGAAAGGCAGGCAGATTAATCAGCTAAACAGGGCGGTTGGCCACTCTGTAGCACTTGTTGCTAGGTTAAGTTGTTGCTGGGTTTGCGCTAAGTGGTCGTAATGGACACATAGCGCAAACGAACGTGAGATGAAGAGGAGAAAGGGGGAGATGTAGGTGCCAACTTCCGACGCTTCCCTGCGCAAACACTCACTATGTTGCGGTATGAGCAAGATCTCACTGCGCAGCGTACCGTGGAATTCAACGGTAGTTACGGCACTCGGCTGCTGAGCGGAAATACGTGGGTTTGATCCCAGCCACGGCGGTCGCACTTTGATGGAGGCTCAATGCTGGAGGGCCGTGTACTTCTCGACTTTAAAGAACCCCACGTGGTCGAAATTATCTGGAGCCCTCCCCTACAGTGTCTCTCAAAGCCTGAGTCGCTTTGGGACGTTAAACCCCATAAACCCACGATCCAAGCTTAAGTATAAGAGTTCACTTATTGCGCCAATAACACTTTTGATCGGTGTCAGCGTGAGCTACTACAGTCACTGGAGTTGACGTGAAAGCTCCCAGTTACTCAGTCGCACTCTTCACTGCTTTTGGATAAACGCGGTGAATGGAACTCAGTACCCAAGGACCGTGGCTTTCCTCTCGCATTTGTTATTCTCCCTTTTAAGTGACGATTTCTTGATGCTCAGCCGAAACTGACAAGCTCCCACACTTCCATCAAGAACGCGTAGCGGTATGATGGATCTATCACCACATTTGCCGAACCAGCTCCGGCATGTCCGCAGTTGCGGTACAGACTGCCAGTGATGGCCTGGAAAATACCACGTATCGTAAAAAGCAGCGAGCACTTCCTTTAACTCTCAGCCTTAGCGAAGGGAAGGAAAGATCGATGAGTGATGAGCACTCTCGGTAAAGCATAAGTAAGATGACTTGGCATTTTTTGTAGCTTCTGAAGGCCCTTATCTTTTTAAGACCCTACTACTGAGATGCATTGATGTATACATTACTGAGAACCTTTAAAAAGCCAGTACAGTCAGTGCTATATAAGGTATGCTTCTGGAGCCAGAGAGAACACAGAGGAGACTAAAGTTAAGACTACCATGGCCAGAAATATAATTTACTTATAGCGTTTACTATTTTGATTGCTATACGAGGCTCACAGCCAAAGGTTGTTCCTGGATATGTTGATTGATTGATTGATTGATTGATTGATTGATTGATTGATTGATTGATTGATTGATTGATTGATTGATTGATTGAGTGAGTGAGTGAGTGAGTGAGTGACTGACTGACTGACTGACTGACTGATTGATTGATTGATTGATTGAATGATTGATTGATTGATTGATTGATTGATTGATTGATTGATTGATTGATTGATTGATTGATTGATTGATTGATTGATTGATTGATTGATTGCACCAAACGTAGTCTGCCACCCAGATGAGCCAATAGTTGCAGAGCACACAGCACATACAATATCAGTCAGTTCTCGCATTATTATGAATAAACTTTTTAACCACTGAAACATTTTTAAGTAGATCTAGCGTCTGGATATGAGAAGTCATGCAAAAATATGTGGAACTTGCTGAATAACGACATGAAGGACACTCTTACAGGTCACATGCTCAGAAAATAACAAGCCACAGCTTCGCAGAAACTTCGCAGTGCCCTAGCCAATTTGCTCGGGTGAGAATTCTAGACCATTAAAAGGTTCGGCTTTGTTGCGCATACATGAGAGAGGAGGAGCTAGGGGGCTACTCAGCCAGGTCACCGGAAATGAACGCTATTTAGAAAGGTTGTGATATGGAGGGAGAGAGGTATGTGGATATCTGAATTGACCCGCTCCCTATTAGGCTGCGTCAATAGAACTAGGTGCTGTTCTGTGCCCAATTATCGCCAGGTCAGCGCAAATCCGTCGCTCCCACCAGCAGTCGCAACGAAAGAAAATATAGGCGAAACGTGCTTTCGGAAGCATACGTGCTGTGCGCACAATGTTTCTGCTTCCTGCCGCTATAGGACGACCCTAAGCGTTCCGTCCAATCAACGGTGGCTGGTTTCGAAATGCGGTCGGTTTTTTGGTCGAACAAAGGGGAGCCCATGTTCCAAGAGCCGATTGCTCATTTGCAATGCGGCGGTCCGCTTAGAATACATGTAGCTATTTGTGGCGGGTCAAAGAACTGGGGAAACCGCCGACTGCGAGCCGCATTTTTTTTTTCTTTTTGACCTGGCATTCGTGAGTTTATGGAGGGCGTTTATCTGCAAGCCGCGTGGGATTTTTTATTTCTTGTTGAGAATGATTTGGAGGCCTGACGCATTAATTTTCAGATGTTAAACTGCGACTATATTGCAGCATTTTCAAGGCCACATATTCAGTAATGATTCTCGCGAATGACGCAATCTCATCGTTGAGACTTTTACGTATGATTGTCCTTGGTTGATTTGCGATCGCTGAACGCTGTCCGTAGGCATATGAAAAGTTACCGCGAAGATAAACGTGTTGAAAAACCATTCGGTAAGCTTCCGAGCTTTCTAAGGTTTGCTTAGTGACTCTATGAAAACTAGCGGTCTGAACGTAAGCAAGCTTTGTAAATAAAGAACCACACGGCAAATGACATTGTTTTCAAAATTTTTCACTTATCTCCACTCCAGCAAGCCCCGTCCGTTGTTTTGCATTTTTGCGGCATCTCGACATAAAGCTACCATATATTTAAAAAAAGTACTTAATTAATATTCTAGGGCTTTTCAGGCGAGAGAGACGGTCTTATAATGATGCGTGCCGTTGTGGCAAAAAAAAAGTGGATTAAATTAGGCCTCCCAGGTTTTTTTTTAAATAAGCACCTAATGCCTGACACGTTACCGAGCAGCTTTCAGTTCGACAATTGTAAGACGTCCGCCGCAGCCGGTACTTGATCTCGCGACCGGACGCTGTTTTCGTAATGGTGTTTCAGTGTGCTGATATTACGACTTATTGCAATGCTTACCGTCCGTCGTGATGGTACAGTGGTTACGGTGCTCGGCCGCTGACCCGAAGGTCTCGGTTTCGATCCCGGCAGCGGCGGTCGCATTTCGATGAAGGCGAAATGCTAGAGGCCCGTGTACTGTGCGATGTCAGGGCATGTTAGAGACAACCAGATTGTCGAAATTTCAGGAGCCCTCCGCTAAGGCATGCCTCATAATCATATCGTGGTTTCGGCGCGTAAAACCCTACAGACTATTACATTGCGAAAATTACCTAATCAGCTTCGAAGAATGAACCTTGCGCGCACACACAAGTTGGCCCATCGCTCCTGCGATTGTCGACAGCAGCGGTAGAAGGCTTTTTTGGAATCTGATGAAGCATAGCCGTCTCATTCGCT
The DNA here is from genome assembly GCF_013339695.2 of Rhipicephalus sanguineus. NCBI lineage: Eukaryota > Metazoa > Arthropoda > Arachnida > Ixodida > Ixodidae > Rhipicephalus > Rhipicephalus sanguineus. The sequence goes on from NC_051178.1 coordinate 202,841,856, forward strand.
TTGACGTCCCCCGCGGTTATATACAATACGTGTCCCTTTTGAGGCCCATTTTGAGAGTAGGGCACAGCCAAAAGGGGCTTGGAGCGAGGTGAGTTCGTACTGCCTGGGCAGTCAGTTACTGGCCATTTCTACCTGCAAGTTTTGCGGAGGCTGCGCGATGTGGTTCGAAGGGCACGACGGGACAAGTGGCAAGTGAAGTGCAATCTGCATTATTATGACACGCCAAGCCACGCTCACGGTTACATCTTGCACTGGGTACTACGAAACGATAACGGATAGTGTGCAAACTCACAACCCGTTTATTCGTATCTTTCAAATTGTCAAATAAAGGTTGAGAATCAGATGGGAGAAATGATGGTGAAAGGAAAAAGTAATAAAATAAAACAAGATAAATGGCAACAGCTCATGCCCTCGTGAGCTTAAACAGAAGACAGATTAGCGTGAATCGCGTTCTAGGAAACGGATATGTGCTATAGTTAACCTTGATATCACCAGTCGCAAGATACGAGTAAACCAGTTTTGAATTGGCGCACCATCCGTTGTCAATGTGTTCCTGTTTTTTGTCCTCGTTTCATAGCACCCAACGCAAGAATCAACCATTAACAACCACCAGTAAACTAGCCCAGTCCTTCGCTCTCTTCTTGTTGAGCAATTCCTAGACGAAAATAACATTCCAGTCGTCTCTCAACAACCGTACTCTTCGAATATCGCTCCAAGTGTCCTTTGGCTGTTACATACTCTAAAAACGGAAATCAGGGGAACACTTTTTGCAACCGTGGAGGACTTCAACGCGAATGCGATAAACTCCGACAAATTCCGAAACAAGCCTTCGACCAGTGCTTCCAGAAATGATAGAAGCGATTGAGTAAGTTTGTATGTGCGCAAGGGTCCTACATCGAAGATGATTAGGTAAGCCGCTGAACCGCCATTTTGGGGGATTGAAAGTTGGGCGAGTTGCCCGGCCGCGGCGGCTGCATTTTCGATGGAGGCGAAAATGTTTGAGGCCCGTGTACTTAGATTTAGGTGCACGTTAAAGAATCCCAGGTGGTCAAAATTTCCGGAGCCCTCCACTACGGCGTCTCTCATAATCATATCGTGGTTTTGGGACGTTAAACCCCAGATATTATTATTATTATAAAGTTGGGCGAGTTGCTTCGGATTCTGCGACGTCCTGTGTTTATCGCCTTTCTCGTGTTACCGTCTTTTCCGCGCATTTTCAAGCACCATTTTGGGAACTTCTTGACTGCCCCTAGTACTACAGCCACTGAGTTACTACGGTCAAAAAAATTTTCGCCGCCTTTTCATCATGTACATTACTGACCCTTTTTACCCTTTCATCGGTGAGAAACACGGTGTCAGAGGTATTGAAACATATGGCATGGTGTTTACATGCTATGTTTCGCATGCTGATGTAGGTTTGAGCTGGATACCAGTTGTTGAACAAGTGATACCTTGATTGACAGCTTCACATTCGGACTTGCTTTCATCACGGCAGCAAATGCCTTGAGGAGGACAAGTCTTCGCATCAAAACACTGACTCCAATAACATTTTTGATGTTACACGACTGTTAATGTCACCAGAGAAATGTCCTTTATGTCGACTTCTTTGCATTTGCTTCATTGAAGTCATTCAATGTGCAAGGGTTCTGAGAGGGGCTAGTTGGCTCATGAACATTGTGGCAAAGCGCTGTGTCCTGTATGTCCTTCGTGCCGTTGTCTGCGCTCTTTTGCCACAATGTTCATACACTGTATTTCAGCACGTAACTTCAATATTTATAAAATACCTATTCGAGAACACGGCCCTTTGACAGCGCGTCGCGTGTTTTCGGCCATTTTTCTTTTTATTTTCGAAATAAGTCAGTCCTCTTCGGTTTTTCCTGCGCGTGCAGCAAGGTCAACTACAGCTCTGTGCCATATATTTGCGCTGTCATGTGCGGCTTTGTGTGCTGTTTGCAAGAGCAGTACGTCTTCCTGATTACTTTCATTACTGAACGCTGTTTCCGACACTCTGAGTTCTTCCTAATTTTCTGCGCGCTTCTATGCGTTCAGTACGATATATTTCATAGAACACCCAGTGGGCTTTTCATTCGGCGGACTTGCTGGTTTACGTCGTTTTTATTTCACTTGGCAAGATCAACAAAAAAGAAGGCTTTTGGGAGGTGACGATAGAAAGAAAGAAAGAAGTTGCTGTTTCCCTCTAGTAATCGCCCCCTATGTGCTTTCGTCGGAATGTTAATGGCGTGCTCTTACAGAGAGGGCAACCTATGGAATCCTCAAAGAGGCGCAAACAACGCGGCGCTCTGGAACACGCGGGGGGGGGGATAAACGAGTAACATAAACCAAAGCACGTCAGCTGAATCCAAAAGAAAAGGAATAGCGCAGTAGCAACTAACGATTGATAAACCAGGAACTTTAAACAATAAAAAAAAATCTGTTTCTGCTGCCATCGTGTAAGTACCGCCATAATGTAACAAAGACAACAAAGATAAGCTATTGAACCTCACGCATACTTAAAAGAAGCATCTGCGTAAAAATTGCCCAGCAACGCAAGATCAAAAGGAATAAAAGAAACAAAATCTGGAAAGAAGCGATGCGCCGCGTATTATTCTTTGAAACTTTGTTTCAGCTACTGCATTATCTAGTTACTTAAGGCCATTGGGCTTCCGGCAACGATTACGCAAGGAAAGAACTTTTTTGTTTGCTAGTTTTTGATAAAAATAAAAGCATCACCTAACAATGCCATTTTTTTCATTCATGAATGTTGCAAGCGCGCGGGTGTAAGGAAGAGAGTGGGAAATCATGGCAGGCTTAACAACAATATTTGTCATCGCTGAACTTAAGCTCCTGGCTTTTGCGTGTAAGAACGAGGAAACCTAAAACTGTTTCTCCAGATAACTATGTAAAAAAACACGACGGATTTCTATAGTTAGGGTGCCGGCGAAAGCGAATGGAAGTGCCCTCTTCTTGCAATAAATATGCCTTTCGAGATACGGTAATATATATCCATATATAATTTGCTAAGAAGTTGGAGCACCTTGCCTAAATCGCTATCCTTCCCTAGAACGTTTTTTTCGGATGGCATCGGCATGACGTCTTTCATCTTTCTAGCACTCGCTAGCGTCTGCGACGGCCCCATGACACGCGCATACCGCGACCGCCGTTACGCGTGTTTCGCATGAAATTTGCGCGAAGTTGGAATTTTTCTGATGTGTGTGTCATTAGCGAGTTTTAGTATAGCGGATAACAGCAAACGCAAGGATTTAGCGTTAGCGTTAGCGTTGCGTGCTCCTAACTGCGCATGAGCAGAACGTAAACGTAGCCCGAGCTCTTACGTACGAACGCTATTTCTGGAATATAGCGTTCAACGCTAACGCACGCAAGAGATCCCGTACGTAGGGCAAGATGGCGGTGCCTGTTGAAGCGAGAGCCGTCCACTTCGAATCTTTGTAGCCGTCGTCCTGCTTTACTAAACTTATTCATTCCCTAATAATGTTCGTATTTGATTTAGATTTGAGTAATGAGGCTTCGCCAACCGTGTACCGCCGATAAAATAGCTCCGTTTTTGAGATACAAAGTGGATTTGCGCTGCAGAAGGCTTAGCAAGATTTGCTTGCAAGGTTCGCTCATGTTTTCTGTAGCAGCGCAGAGATGGCGACGCTGTCTTTAGTCGCCTCTGGTCGCCTCTTTCCAAGATACGGCCACAAGTCAATCAGATACATGTCAGGCGTCTTTTCCCTTCATGCCTTTCGCGGCAGTGCATGAATGTAACGCGTGATGCGTCCCAGCTTAAAAAGGCGTAATAGGGGTCTTGAAGAATTCTCGAACGCGGCATGTCGACAGAAACCAATGTGTCAGAACTCAACACTTCTGCAAACGCGACATGGAGACGCAACAGTGGTGACTTTGGATCAGCTCAACTTGGTGGCGCTTTTGTGGATTCTACAGTGCATTTAGTGTTTTTATGTCTAGATGGCGCCGTATGTGCTTGCGTTAGCGTTAGCGGGAATGCCTTCCGCTGTACTAAAAGACCACCAGTTGACACGCAGCGCGTTCCGTTTTAGCGTTAGCGTTGAGACGCGCGCTAACGCTAACGTAAGCGTTTCCCGCTATACTAAAACTCGCTATTCTGCGTTACGTCTGTGTCGTGCGCTAAACAGCTTTGCTGGTCATCCGCCTTCACAAAGTGGAATGGCCCCTAATTTTTTTAAATCCTATTTGTGTTCTTTCTACTAGTTTACCTCAGCAATTCAAGCGTCTCTTTAAGATCGATATACAGCTTCGGCGTCAGTATTTTGCACCACTAAATATTGATAGTTCTAAACCTTGTTTATCTGCAGTCTTCCATTATTAATCAGTAGTACAAATAGCTGGTACTCATCAATCCCGTTAACGTTCTAGACAGGCCCGTAGCCAGGAATTTTTTTCTGGAGGGGGGGGGGGGGGGACTTGCTGAAATCCTTGGCTATTTGAGAAAAACACCTATTTTTGTTATTTATTTTTGGTAAAAACACATACTTCACCAAAATTTTTAGGGGGCGCCCCCCTCCCCCCTGGCTACGGGCCTGGTTCTAGACACTCACTTCGCCTTTTACTAATATGAGTTTACGACTTGAGATTTGAAGAAAGTTATCAAACACTGAATAAAAAACAAGGAAGTCTGCCTTATTACAAAAACTCTTTTTTTTTTAAAGAGGCATGGCAGAAAGGTCACGTCTCTTTAAAATCAGCCGACGGCTTCGTACTTCATTTCTTCTTGAGTGAAACTGAAATACCATTTTACTACGCAAACAACGCGCCCTCGCAGAAAACCCTAAGCAAACACAAAACGGAGTCAAAGCCTGCTCGGATGCGTAGTCTTTATTCTTCGGCATCTACGCCTTTCGAACAACAATTTCCACGCGCAGCGGTTGCTCACGCGCGTGCGCACACACGCAGTCAATGCTCCGGGACACACAGACATCGGAGATAAAGACGAAGAAGATAGACAAAAGACTGACGGCCCTATCAGGTAGACGAATCTCTTGGAGTTTATGCCGAGCGTGAACGTTACTGGCGCAGCAGTCTGTCTCTATTTCTCTCTTCCCTTTTCATTGTGTTTACATTTTCTTTTAGCTTTGTCGCTGGCGCTGCGCCGGTCGTTTGAACGAGGTCGACGTGCGCTTGCTTCGTCGGGAGATCACCTCGACGGCGTGCTTCGTGACTGCCAGTTCGCCCAAGAAAAATGCAAAACGCCACAGAAATCACGAGAAAGACAGCGGACGATGCGCGCTATACGCGGGGATGCATCTTCGATTTCAAGTAATCTCCCCGCCCGCCGCCGCCGTTGAACAGAGGCCAGGTTCCAGTCCGCGCAGTAGCGAAGGCCACGCGCCGTTGCTAGGACACGATCTCCGCTCCGCGCGCCTCATCTCATGAAACGACAACGCCACGCCATGACGCAGATGAGTCACGTCGCAGCTAGACGGCGACATTAGGGCGCATCAGCAGGCGCGTCCACGAGCTGTCGCGAAAGAGAAAAAACGCTGGTGCACGTCTCTTGCTTCAAAATTACGTTCAAAAGAAACGAAAAAAGAAAGCTAGTGTGACTTTGCCGAATCGCACCAAGATTTTCAGCGAAGCTGGTTCTCTTGATTAGTTGCAATAAACTTACAAGTTGCTTGTATCTTCTAGATGCTAGCGTTTTAAAGTGTGCATCACACACTTTAAAAACCCTGCCAACCCAGTGCCCCGGAAACGATTCACATTTCCTCAAAAATAAGAAAGAAAAAGAAAAGAAAAATGTTCTCGGTAATCTAGCTTGCCTTTTTTTTATTTTAGAAGACATACAATTTATTTAAGCGCATCTAATTGCATTAGCAGTTTCGCTGTAAAACATGGTTTAACAGCGTTCAATCACGGCATTTTTGTTTATATTTGTTTCGGCTTGCTATTCTGACTTCTTGACTTGTTCATATAATTGCTGACCCGATTGCTGACCCGAAGGTCGCAGGATTGAATCCCGACCGCGGTGGCCGCGTTTTCGTTGGAGGCAAAATGTTAGAGGCCCGTGTGCTTACATTTAGGTGCAGGTTGAAGAACCCCAGGTAGTTGAAATTTCCAGAGCTCTCCACTACAGCGTCTGTCATATTCATATCGTGGTTTTGGGGAGTCAAACCCCCAAAATTATTATTAATATTTTGGGCGGCAGTAACTAGTAACTGTAATCTACTATATTTTTAAGGAAGAGTAATTGTAATCGATTGCCTATTTCAGCAATGCATACAAATCTGCTTCAGACGAATGATCAAGTGGCGAAAGCTTGGTTTAGCTATTGTGAATTCCGGTATGATAAGATAGCCGAAATCTTTTATCTAGCACCACTTCAAAATAGGAGTGTTCCTCTGTGTCTGCGATGTATGCAGTAAGATGCCGTATGATGTCATGAAAACTGCTAAAGAAAAGCGCTTTCCGGAATGGTTAACGCAACGCCACTGTATTATGCCAAAGTTATCCCGAGAAAAGTGAAGGGAAACTGTTAAGCAGCGTTAGCTATACTATAGTGTAGGGCTTCAATGTCGCAATTTCCGCATGTAATCCACAGCGATTAAAGGTTCATAGTTTGGATGAACACAGCGCCTATTATCCTGCAATGAATGTTCGTATTCTTGATTAACCTAGATGTAAATGCTATACTGCGGGCCATATGTAGCAGGTTTATCTGCGAAGCTACGTTTTTCTGGACAGCAAAATGAAATGATGCGAAAAAAAAATCAAACAATTTTGTAACAAAAGCTGGGTAGAGAAATTTCCTTTCTTTAGCCGAACAAACTCTTGTTTGGTCGCAGTCTGACTCTGACAGTGATTACGCGAAGTTTGCTCGGAGGGCGTTCTGAAGTTGGCAGTCTGGCCCCTACCGGTTTCTGGTTGAATGTGCAGACTAAGGCTTTCGATGTTCTTGGAATGAACAAAAATTTCGCCTTGATAAATGAAGCTTCAATGCCAAACAGGAAAGTGGATTTCTGGGCCATTTCTACAAACGTCTCAGACCAGAGAAGCTCAAGAGACAAAGTGCCTGGTTCATGTCACTATAATTTAGAATTCGCTGACAGCACGGAAAATATATTGAGACAAGTGCAAGCAAAGCTAAAAAACGCGAAATGACACAAAAGAGCGCGACACTGATCCGTTGTGCTTTCTCGATGTCCGTTCTTGCTGGCGCTTTACTTGCAGTATCATAAGGCCTGATTCCTACCGTTCTATGGACATAGCGCAATCTTATGGCAACCTGAGGGCCGAACAGCAGAGCTTAAAGGCACCCAAAACATTCTTGCTTTTATGCAAAGCGCATATACGCAACAATTGTTCACATTGAAGTTTACTCGTTCACAATACTTATATAAGAATTGTTTCTACATTTAAATTTAAAAGAAAATCTTCTATAAATATTCGCACTGTTCAGATTTTGAGGAGGTCTATCCTTGCTTGGCTCAAGCGAAAAAGCGCAACCGCCATCCGTCACGATGCCATGATCTTGGATCTTGTATAACGTAGGGAGTCTGGTGTTTAAATCTACCCCACAGTGAACGTTGTATCAGAATCGCAGAAACAGAGCTCGGTGGAAATGCGGAGGGGTGGGTGAGGTCAGATCCCTGTGTATGGGCGCGTGTGCGTTCTTTGTACGTGTACTTGTACGCGTATACATTTAAGCTAAAAACATTCAGGAAAATGCAAAGTAGCCTGATCTCTCCACCCTATTACGCCCGTGATTGCCGATGAATGAGCGGAATGTAGACAGAGCACCCATTTATCTTTGCTATCCTTGAAGGGATACTGAACAAAATTTTTGCCACTGAGATTTTCAGCCAAATTGACAGATTTGGTGCTGAAATCGGTATGCACAACCTTCATTTCAGGCAGAAAGTAGCGGGAAATAATGAACTTAATGCGCCTTTCCCAACGTGATGCGTATAGCGCTTGCACCGTGAACTAAAGGAGGTGACGTTTAACATCCCTGGAAACATGAGTGCACACAATTCCAGCCGCGGCCCCCGTCTCTCATCCCGATCCGCTCACACTACGGCTCCTCGAACCAGTGCGAAGGGCACAGACAGCGAGAAATGCTCCCGCGTGGGGTAAGCGCACGTCTCAGCGCCTTTGTGGATGTGAAGGAAAGGTAGAGAAATTGAAGTAGCAGGACAGGAAAACGTGCACCCTGCATCCGCCGCGGGGACAAGTGACGTCACGGCCGTCGATGCGCGGCCCCGCGCGCACTGACAGTCATCCAGAAATACAGTCAACTGTTGCAAAATATGGGAAATTACCTCTCTTTACCCGAACAGTCATGTCTCCCGAGTAGCTCGGGTAGAATTTCGATGCTTTCTTCATTTTTTTTTAGATTTTTGTTCAGTACCCCTTAAGCAAGATATGACAGACTGCAAGTGTTTACGTGAATGTCATGCATGCGTCGTTAACCGCAGAACAAAGCATTGCAGTAGCAGGGCTTGACCATCCGTATAATTGTTATCCTGGTAGAAAGTAGACGGAAACAACATCCGCTGGCAAAACAATGAGGAAAGCTGTTAAAGTGCTGATAAAGCGTGCTTTGCCACCTTATGACTCACAATGCGGCAAAAACAGCTATCAATGTTTCAGGTGAAAATACAAATGGGGTAACTTATGGGATGGGAACAAGCGTGCATATGGTACCAAAACAAACAGAATTGAGGAGCGCAATTAAAGTTGACGTAAAGGAGCAGCATTTCTGAAGGATATTTGTAATTGTAAAGAAATAAGCAGGAATAAATAAAGGCGGTGCAAAAGTTACCATGTAAGGACACTTCACCACACCAAAGCAAAACATGAATAAATATTGTTTCTGCACAAGGCTGTGAACGTCTGCTAGTAACAGAAATTATAGCGATACTTCGCACTAGAGAGCTACCGCTGGGCACAGGGGGCGTGCGTATTTAGGGGTCTGGTTTAATTTCCGTCGCACAACGTTGTTGAACACGCGTGCAAATGTACGCTAACGTATTACCTTTATAATACTGTAGCTATTAAAATTGCCCATGCTGCACGAAGCTGAACTACTAGTTGAATGTCATACCCACTGACAAGCCGCAGCATGCAAACCATCAGTAAAATTCGCCGACATTTTCGCGCTCTATCACTGTCTTCACCGTGGGAGCCTTGAAATAATGGAAGGATGTTTACCGACCATGGGAGACAAAACAATGACTGCCAGTGATAATGTTAATATTATTCATCCTGTGTGTGTCTAGCGAACGGCAAATTAATATTATAAAACGGGCCATAACAACTAATATCAATCGCTCTCGCAGCCTGTTCAGTTTACTTCTACTGGTAAGATACGATTCTGCTAGATAGACTTCTAACATTCAAGGTTTGTTCGAGCGTTTACTATGTAATACCATAATGGGCATTCATCTGCCTTGCAAAGTGCGCCAAAAATATAAAAATAAGCCACAATAATCCAAAATGTCACACCAGCTCTGCAAAGAAGGCGGAGGAAAGGACATATAGGCTTGGGGGTCGACCAGATGTGCGTCCGGTTTACTACCCTGCTCTGGGAAAAGGAAATCAAAGATTAACAAGAAAGAGAAAGGAGGGTGTGAGGTGAGATCACGGCTGCAGGCTGCACGTGTGTGGCTGTCTATTAAGTCTACAATGGATGGCTGGGGCGGGTCGATTTTAAAGAAAACTTGGAGGACGCTTGAGCTTCGTTCTCAAGAGTAGAACGCGATAGCGTAATGGGATTCTGCTCGCATCAACTCCTCAATCGCTAACCTGGCTTCGCTTCTCGGTGGACAATTAAACCGTGCAGCAAGGAAAGGAACGTCTGTGCGCCTGTAAAGTGGCCATTTCAAACTATCCTAGAATGTTTACTGAAAGCGCAGTTGTGAAGTGCCCACTACGACGTAATTCTTTTTTTTTTTATTGCGACAGCAATTATATGGACAATTTCGACTGATTTTTGCCGTCGACGTCGCCATCATGCCCCGGATATCTATATGTATGTATATATATAAAAAAACGAAGTCATATTTGTTTCGAATAGCGATGGCCGACAACGCTCTTTGCGACGCCTGCGGCACCGAGGAGACCTTGCAGCATATCTTCTGCGACTGTCCTCGCTACGCTGCGCAGAGACGATCCCTCATATTTGCTCTCGCTTGTCTTCACAACAGAACGATGACACTAGAAACAATTCTCCAATGTCATCCTGAGAAGTCATCGAGAATTCAAGCAACAAAGGCATTGCTCAAATTCCTAAGGACAACAGACTTACACGAGCGGCTGTAGACTCTTAATGATGCCACATACCGCACAAGACTGCTGCTCTGCGCTGTGAAGTTATGTGTGTGCGTGTGTGTTCCCCTCTCTTTCTCTCGTTCTTTACTCTTCTTTCAATCTCCCCCATCCCTTCCCCCTGTGCAGGGTATACCATACCGGTTATGCCAAACTCGTTAACATCCCTGCCTTTTCTCTCTCCCATTTTCCTTCCTTCCTATATATAAAAAAGGCACATAGAAAAATAAAGCAGAAGGAAGAAATTCTGAAGTACCCGCACCCCATCCTGTATCCGAACCAGCAACCCCTCGCTCCCCGGCGCGCTGCGTTAGACAACTGAACCAGATGCCATGTATGCGCCGACGAAATAACGGCGAGCTCTTTATACACAATGTACCGCTGGTGGTAAGCAAATATCGGAGGAGCGTGAGCGTGTTTTCTATCACGCAACGCTCCTAATTTTCTTTCAATTTGAAAACTGCCCTTGAGACGCGCACGACAAAGTGACCCTTTTCTGTACCCACTCGTGATGTGGAGGAAAAAAGAAGAACAAAGAACACCGGGCACACCTTCCATCAGACGCACCCGTGCGGCAGGAGACGAAGGGGGTCATTCCACGCTCTGCAGTTTAAAAGAAGAAGAAATATCTAAGAGCGTCTGACTCCATTATCGACACTTGCAGCGCGTTGCTCTAGCACATAGACGTCACAACTGTGACAGTTGTTAGTTCACGGTTGTCCTGTGCATGCCTGTGCGTTCTTTTAGGGCGTCCTTCTTTGTGCTTCAGCGGTGCGGTGCAAGTATCGAGCTACTTCTGGTTCTTCGTGTGACACTTCAATTTCTTGCTATCGCATTCGTTGCTTCGCATTTGCGGTGAAATTGTGACATTTTTTTTGCAGTTGGCGAGGTATCCACTACACCTTCGTAAAGCCACACGCGCACCTGCTCAGCTGCACACGTTGTTGATGCTGTTGTTGATAACGATAATTATTTATGCCTGTGTGCTTTGTAATTGATGGGCCTTGAAACCAACCACTAGTTGCGCAATTCACATGTTTTGACGCCTGGTGTGATTCTACGATTCTGCCACGCAATGTTACATGTTTTATTGACACCCCTCGCACTGCGTAACATTCATATGGTGTTTTTTTGTTCTAAGCAATTTTGAGCACTGGCGTGGCTCTGTGGCAGAACACCGGCTTGCCACACAGAAATCCTCGGTTCGATACCCGCTATAACCGAATATTTTTTTTTTCTCTATTTGCTTCGATGTCGAATTTGCGCTCATGGAAAACGCAGATTTTTTACTCACAACGAACGACGCCGATGCCGACGCCGACACCGGAATTTCTACGAAACAAGCTCTTTAACGCTATCGCGTTAAGAACTGTAGTAGCTGTGCTTCGTCGCATTCCAAAGCTGTGACGCTTAAGGCCATGGTATAAGGATATTTCGCACTGAAAAAGGCCTATGATCTAGTTCGTTTAATGAAATTCGAAGAACATCGCGTAGGCAGAAAGCGTGATACCCTGTTATATCGCCAATAACGCTGCCTTTCTTCGATCCAAGGTGGAGCGGTTACGCTGTACAATGCGCGTGACCGGCTTAAACTTTCATGGAATTGTTGAAATTGTAAAGTGGAACTGAGAGCGTCCAGAAGTAGGGTGCGCATAAAAACTGGCCAAGAACAGACGAGCATAGCGTGGCTTGGCGAAAGAGCTCTGTCTCGTAACACTTGACCTGGCGTGTGAAATAAGAGCTGCCCTACAAGACGCCGAAGGGGACAATGACAGCAACACCGGTTCCCCGCTGGATGCACCTCCAGATTGGAACAAGATAGCCTTCGATTCCTTCTCAATGGATTTCCGTTCAACGCCCAAGCCAAAGATGGGTGCAGCGCTGCTTCCAGTACAGGCTTGGGGCGTTTCTCCAGAAAAATAAAAGAGTGAACGCACGGCAATAACGGGGAACGACGTAGCAAAAGGTGCGCGAATGGTAGAAGAGGTCTCCTGTCCTCTCCAAAAAGCTGTTATTTGGCACCGCGCTTCTGACAGCGATTACGGCGCGTCTTCCGGAGGCAGTTCTCACGCCGGCAGTTTTATCCGAACACATCGCAGAGGGCCCGAGCAACCAGCGCAGTTGTCCTTCGATCCCTGGAGAACCGACGGGCACGGTGCTCAGATCGAGAAGGCAAAGGGAGGGGTTTACGAAGAGCGTGTGGTGTGCAGTGGTGCTTGTTTGCACCGAGGACACCGCTGACGACTCGCGACTGAGCGTGTGCGCGTGGAATTGCTTGTGCCGTTTGAACGGCCACGTCGTTGAGACGCTGTTTATTTCTTTTTTTCTTGTGTCCGCTGACAGACAGCATCTCAAAGCGTTTCTTTCGAAGAAGAGCTGGCTGTTGCGCGATCTATAAGGCAAACATCGACTGCCGCTGACTTCCGTACGCTCTCTCTCTGTCTCACTTATGGCTGAGACGCGACTGGCGCTGAGAGATCATCGCTCCGTTCGTTCACGTCGTTTTCCATTGATCGGCGCTGGGGCGCACGACGGGCCACGCGGTTAACAAGCGACAGCTTCTCGACAGGGACTATTGACTGGTCGTCTCGCCCTGTCCTCCTCCTAATGAAACTTTTATTCGGTCATGAGTTTTAATGTCAAGTGAAGCATCCAGTGGCACTTTTCACCCTGCATACGTTTCTTTACATTTTTGGGACAGCTTCTTTCATGCAGAGAATACTTTTATTTAAATGCACGCATAAAGAGAGAGAGAGAGAGTCAAATGAGGGTAAGCTAGGGAGGCCAGAGTTGAGACAACTGGTTCGCTACCCCACATTAGTGCGAAAAGGAAAGAAAGATGGAAAGAGCGGAGAGAAGTCAGGCATACAGAAAAAAAACATTGAAAAATAAGAAGAAAGCTGAGGAACGGGAGTATTACGCCTGTCTTATGGGTCATTGCCACGTAAAAATTTCAATAAAGACTTCCCAGAATCCTAGTGTTCCACACACACACACACACACACACACACACACACACACACACACACACACACACACACACACACACACACACACACACACACACACACACACACACACACACACACACACACACACACACACACACACACACACACACACACACACACACACTTCACCATAGTGCAGAACGCCCTTCATTACTTCTTTCCTATTTCTTCTTTAACGTGCCGTAATGGTCTGTTGCAGCACGTTGATGCAGAGACCGTCTATACAGGGATAATACAGGAGTCTGAATATGTGCCCTGAGCATAAGTAACGTGTTAATAAACAACGATAGTAAATGCCACGTTCACAGCCGACTTGGCATATAGATTCTTCTGTTAACATGAAAGTGGTTTTTAAAGCATATAGTCTTGCAGACTGAAAACGGATCGCAGATATAAAGCGCATAAAGTTGAGAGAAATACATGAAATCTCTTCGCTACCAAACTCATATTCGTATGTACCTCCTCGATATTATTCTTATCTAACGCATACTAACGTAGGGCGAATATTCAGCCTCCTGACTTTCGGGGACAAATTAAACAAATTGAACAGCATAAGGTATGATCGCATGTTATTGAATCTTATAGGATACGTTTCATTGCTCGTGTGCTTGAGATAAAAGGTTTTTCTGTTGAATCCTATCATACGCGTGAAGTGGGTAGAATGACCTCCGCACTTGCGACGAGAACCTTGCAGTGCATTTTCCGATGACGCGCTGTTCCTTACTGGATTACGTGCTCCAAAAGGAGCCTTGCTCGCATCATGAGGAGCTCTTATGCGACTTGTATATAGGATAATGTAAAGGTCGGCACTTCAACAAGCTCTCTTTTTATTCGGGGACTACAGCGGGAACAAAATCCCCCAACAGGAAACTTGAGATGGACCTCTCCATAGAAATCTCATGTTTCTCCCATGCTGCAAATTCGCAGTGTTCACGCTAAAGGATGTTAGGAGACTGATATAAAAAAGGTGATACTCAGTTACGCGTTGAAAAATCTGAAAATATTTCCGCAGCTTAAAGAACACCTTTGTTAGTACTTCAATAATAAAAAAGAACTCCTCTGTTATGAAGCACGTTGCATCATTCATTGAAGAAAAAGAAAAAGAGAAAAGAAGTCTACATATTGTCACGTGGTCGTGACGTCGACGAAGACAGCAGTCGGCGTTTTCAAGATAAAACTGTTTATTTGGCCGAACTTGTGGCCGGGAAACGGAAAGTTAATTTACAGCATTACATAAGGCGCGCAATCTTAACGGAACGTTCTAAAAACAATCGCGAAGCTTCTTTCACATCGCGGCGCGGCGTGCGCAGCGCCTTGCCCCCAGTCTTTGTGGGTGAAGCTTCAACTCATGAAAAACAAGACGCGCGGCAATATGATGTTTCTTGTGCATATGTGCGTGGTAAATTCAGAAAAAAAAATCCCTACTTCATCTTCCACTGTTTGATGCGGTAACGCCGAACGTCATAACAGAATATTGAAAACATGGAATCAAGGTAACAATGTGTGCAGAAAGCCAAGGCAATGCAGTTAACGTGAAAACGAAATGCATAGAGGCCATATGTGGGATCACCCAGTATGTGCGCACGCAAATTACACGTGTCTTCAAATGTGGGTCTGGACTTAGTCAAATTGCTTTCTTCTTGAGCGAATAGGCCCATCTCCGAAAGTCTGCGAAATGTTTATGTGTTATGCCCATGTATCAAAACATGCTCGATAATTATTTGTCCCTAGACATGTCGACATGATTGCACAAAGGGACTGGAACGAGGGCAGATGTGAGGACACAACACAGGCGCTGTGTCCTCTCCTCTATCCTCGTTCCCTTTGCGTTGATCGATATGTTGATGGTGCTCAAGAAAGGCGTGGTGAAACCGTGTAACCCTTTCTCGTCGTCTTTTTTTCTTCATGATACCGCACGCTTTTTAACTTTAAAAGCATTAAAAATTATAATGTAAATGATAAGCACGTTAACACATATGGTCGCGCGTACTCATAGCAATGCCCAAAATGCTTGGAGTGTTTCACGCTGCATGCCTTGTCATATCGTGCCTCTGCTTCAGCACGCTTGCGGACAGCAGAGCATATGGATCCCACCTTCCGAACCGCGAAAAACACGACGCTAAGGTCGTACCTTGACGCCACTCTCTTTCAGCGATGAGATAGCCAGTGGATGTACGGAGTCTTAGCCACTCATCGGAAATACCGAGAGGCGACCCTAGAAGTGCTAATCCCAGTCTTCTTGACGGCGCTTTTACAGCGAAAGCTGTTATGAGATCATTTCACCGGCCATTTTTGGCGCCGTAGTTGTCCGCCGCCGCCGCCGCCGCCGCCGCCGCCGGTGTCCGTAACCAGTATCGCTCGAAATAAGGAAAAAAACGAAATAAGAAAAAATTCCAGGATGGAACGAGGTTCGAACCTGGGCCCTCTGCGTGGGAGCCCAGTATTCAACCTCTGAGCCATGCCGGTGCTTGAAACTGCTTTGCCAAAAGGTCCTATACAGGCTTCATGTCGGGAAGGAACCACATTAGCATATGCAATATAGCGTGGTAGAAGAGTAAAATAAGCACCAAGCGTCGCACAACGCGAATTCTGTAACTAGGCGTCACACAATGCTAATTGCGCAACGAGTAGGTTGTTGAATGCTTCCAACCCATTGCAAAGGGCTCTGCCATAATTATTCATCGTCATCAGGCACAGCATCAACAAAGTGCGCATAATGCCTTACATGAGTTTAGCTGGTACCACGGCTCTCCGTAGAATGACGAAAAATGGCACAGTGCCTGCTGCCCTACTTCTCAAAAATTACAATGATTTATAGCGTAGTGGGTTCCTCGCAAGTGCACTCGTATTGGTTGCCAAGGAATCCCATAAGCGCATGATTCATTTCCTCGGGGTCTCAGTAAAATTACAATTATTTATAGCGTAGTGGGTTCCTGGCAAGTGCACTTGTTTTGGTTGCCAAGGAAGCCCATAAGCGCATGAACCATTCCCTCGGGGTCTCAGTAAAATTACAATGATGTAGAGCATAGTGCGTTCCTCGCAAGTGTACTTGTATTGGTTGCCACGGAAGCCCAAAAGCGCATGATCCATTTTCTTGGGGTCTCAGTAAAATTCTTCGCCCCCCCCCCCCCCGTCTCTCTCCCACGTCACGTCAACGTATGTTATACAGCACGACGGGAAAGGGAAATAGCGACCGGGCGTCAGCCAATGCAAATTACATACCTGGTGGACCGTTTAATGCTTCCAACCCATTACAAAGGGCTGAGCCATAATTCTTCATCGTCATCAGTCGTAGCGTCAACAAAGTGCACATAATGCCTTACAGACGTGCAGCTGGTGCCTCGCTTCTCCGCAGAATGACGAATAATGTCTTAGTAGGTGCTTCCCAAATTCACAAAAATTGTGATTTATGGCGTAGTGGGTACCTTTCTAGTGTACTTGTATTGTAGCCCCAAGAGAGCTTACAACAGGGCTCTAGAAACGCCGCTCTTCCAGCTTTCGCTGTGACAGTGCTGCGGTTTCAGCGCAGGCCTGGCGTTTTTTTTATTTTTTCGCAAGTGACTGCAATGGCACCATCAGGAAATCCCGCTTCTTTCAGTCTCCTCACCTGTCTGTCGTCTATCTTTCAAGATATTCGCGCTGCTTAAGGACAACATATCCTGAGCCTGTATGAGAGCCGCTCTTGATAAGACATGCGTGCATCTTATAGGCACCAGTTCTGACACACGGGTGAGGAGATTGAAAGAAGTGGTATTGCCCCATGGTGTCTTTGCAGCTAAGTGTGAAAAAAATAAGACGCGACACCAAGCAGAAAACTGGGTCTAGCACTTCCAGGATCGCCTCTCGGGATTTCAGAAGCGCGGCTAAGATTCCGTACATCCACTGGCTAGGTCATGGCTTAAAGAGAGTGGCGTGAAGACACGGCATTAGCGTCGTGTTTTTCGCGGGTCTGAAAGTAGGGTACATTTTGCAAGGTGCTGGAGGACCGGCATGGCATGACAAGGCATGCAGCGTGAAACAAGCCAAGCATTTCGTGCCTTGCGCAGTAAGCGTCGTGTGCAGACTATCCCTATCATGCGAGAAGGTGTACGTAGGGCAGACCGGAAGATACCTGAATACACGCTTACGGGAGCACAACAGCTCTTTGATTAGTAGGTCTTTCACGCACCTGGCTGTGCGTTGCAAGGACTGTAATGAGGAGGATGCAGGCCGAATGATTTGCAGTGTTAAATGAAAGCAATAATTGTATATGAAATCGACCAACAAAGAAATTTCTCAATAGTGGCAGATCTCCCACGAAGCATAGTGACGATTCACAGGCTTCGACTGTAAGTAGCGCACACAAATTAACTCCTGTGCAGGATATGCCGTTCCAGTGCACAGGAACGCTCCTGTGGTGATGGAAACGACAAAATTGGTCAAATTCTTCTCGAACGCATGAAGCACGTAAATGAAAAAGGAAAAGAGAAAACTAGCAAGGTTGGACAAGAGCTCTTTCATATTACAAAAATGACTTGGCCGTGACCTGAAAAGCATCTTCAGCAAAAGAGCAACATCTTAAAATATTTCTTAGTGGACACTGATTTAGATAGGCACTTGCGATTAGCACCCATGTACAGCTATATGTGAAGTGTGGTTGAAACTTGAACATAAATGTGCGCCTGTGAACACTATTGCATATTTAACTTTTGCTAGCGAACAGCCCATCGTCATGTTTTTTCTTTCGTTCTCTTTTTTTACCACAGAGCTGTCACGGTCGAGGTTTGCCGTGTGTGGTAGATAGAAAATTATCGTCATCATGAACCGGCACACGCTCAAACACCGCCCAAGCACTCTGTACAGATGGTTGACCAGAAAAGCTGAAACGTGCGGCCCCGGTGATCATCACTGGTTTTATCCCGAGGGTTCCTTTAAATCTCCCTCAATTAATGGTTACGTCTGTACAGAGAGTAAGCATAGCCATGTATAGTATAGTATAGTATAGTATAGTATAGTATAGTATAGTATAGTATAGTATAGTATAGCAACAGATGGGAAAGAGACCAGCTCTGCTGTGACCCAGCCTTGCGCGGCTTAGTGCAAGCTGCGCTAATTTTTTTTGTTTATTTGTCTTTTATATATGTTGTCTTTACGTGTTCCTTTTTAAATGCGAAGCATTTCTTAGCGAACTTCTGCGACTTTGAATCTATCTATCTATCTATCTATCTATCTATCTATCTATCTATCTATCTATCTATCTATCTATCTATCTATCTATCTATCTATCTATCTATCTATCTATCTATCTATCTATCTATCTATCTATCTATCTATCTATCTATCTATCTATCTATCTATCTATCTATCTATCTATCTATCTATCTATCTACGACTTTGTGCTCTCCTGGTCGCTTGGTTAATCGAATGTACACCATTCTGTATGACTGTGTGACGAACATAAATGACACGAGTTGACATGATAATCATGACATGCATGTCATGTACAGCATGACTTACGTGCCACGCTCATGGTGCGCTGGCGGCCGTTGCGCTAGCTTGATCTACCCCGAAGTTGGTATTGCGCGACGTTACTGTCTGACGAACATAAATAATAGGAGTTAACATGAAAACCATGACACGGATTTTCCTTACTGACATACAAGACGATGTATGCAGCTCTTTGCTGACTGCTTCGCATTACATCGATTCCCACAATGCGTGGGATCTGCCGGCTTTTTTTTTCTTTTTGGGCAACCATTCAATTTTTTATGTGCTGCAGAACGTAGAGAAATATTTTAGCCTAGGTCATATAAACCTCAATCTCGCCACGGCAGGCTAGTTAGAACAAAACATTACAGAATAGAAGCTAAATAAGCAGGAGTGTGCAGATCAGTAGGAGAAAATGAATAGGTTGTTGAACTAGTAGAAGTGAAGCTAAGCACGACAGAAAGTTTAGCTTGTTGGTGAACATTTATCATAAAAGAGGTTGGACGTAAGCTCGGACGCAAAAGAAGGGAACGAGAAAAACGAACACCTACTCTTAAGTGAAAAAGTCGCGCGATCGAAACCCGGCTGCGGCGCTCGCATTTCGGTGGAAGATTTAGGTGGACGTTAAAGAACCCCGGGCGGTCGAAATTTTCGGAGTCCTCCACTACGGCGTTTCTCCTAATCATATTGTGGCTTTCGGACGTTAAACCCCAACAAATTATTATTGCTCCTAACTAAAAGCTGATGGTCGAGGCTAATTGATCAGTACTTACCAACTATAAATTTCAACTATATCAAGGGAAAAGAAGAGAGCAGAGTGGGTCAGGGAACAAACGGGTGTTAAGGACATCTTAGTCGAAATCAATACGAATATATGGGCATAGGCAGGGCGTGTAACGCGTAGTCAGATAACCGCTGGCCATTTAGAGTAACAGACTGGATACCAAAAGAAGGCAAGCGCGCATGGGGGGTGGGGGGGGGGGGGGGGGGGGGAGTGAGGGCAGAAAGTTAGGTGGGCAGAGGATGTTAAGAAGTTTTCGGGGATAACGTGACCCCAGCAGGCACAGGATTGGCTTTATTGGCGAAACATAGAAGAGGCCTTTGCCCTGCAGTGGGCGCAGTCAGGCTGATACGCATGACTTACCAGCCAGCTCAACTTTCTGCCATTCTTATTATAAAAAGAGTTGCAAAAGCTTCTGAACACTCAAATAGAGAAGTCTTTTGCAATAATTTAACAGAAAGAAAATAAAATTTCAGGTCAGTGCACTCGGTTAGGACGCATATTCACTGCAAGGAGTTTTGTGGCCGTAGCCCTATGCTTTTTATAGAAGCTGGGGTTTAAGACTGCAGGTGTCAAATTTGTTTCAGCATGGCTTAAGTCAGATAGCCGTCTGCAAAAAAAAAAAAAAATGCTGACACTGAGGAAGGCAAAAAACTACATTGCCAAATAAGAGAAAAAAAATGTACTGAAAGCATCTGAGTAAATATGGGCAGAGACAGGGAAAAGAGCATTCAAGTGCCAGCGCTGCTGGGAGACAACCATGCCTTTCGAAGTGCAGCATCTAGGCGGCTGATTCGAGAATCGATAGACGCCTGCAAGTGACAGGTCTGCTCCGGCTTCGCAATCCGACTCTGATTTTCGGCCCCGCAAGAGAAAGGGTCAAAGGTCGGCAAAGGACAAAACGAAGGCCATTACATCAAAAGTTAGTATGCAGGTGAAGGAGGAGTGCTTTCAGTTCGAGGACCTTGTCGAGTATGTCTTGTTTTTTTTTGTTTTTTTTTTGTTTTGCGTTTTAATTCTGTCGTGTCTGCTGCAACTCTTTCTTTCTTCTCGGAGCATGATCGCACGTTCGTTTATAAATTTCAGGGTTTACATGCTCTGGGGGCCATGACCGAAATGGCGCGTTTTTTCATAGCGAATTTTCTATATCTGCTGTCGTAGCTATTGGCGACTGGGCTAATGTATGTCATAGAGCAGCAACTAGTTTTTTGCCAGACTAGCTGTAGCACTCCTACTTAAAGGGTAATCTAAACGATGCAATTATTTCTTTGTTGCCACGCTTCAAATACGCTAGTAGTCCTCTATCAACACAGCTTATGAAAAGCATCTACAGAAGTGAGAGTAATCTATTTAAAGTTTAACGAGAAAACTAACATCACGGCCCGAGTGAGCGTGGTAATGCGACAGGCGAGTTTTGTGAGAATAGAGGCCGATGGTAGCATTTATCGACATACTCCGATCGGCCGTGACAGCTGAAGAACCACAATGGGACATTCCGCGGTCCTGGATCGAATATGCTAACTTTACTGGAAATGGGACGGCTTTCAGCGTAGATAAATGCAATGTGTTTTGCCTATAATTCCACGAAATCTGAAGACATAGACACAACACATTAGTTTGGTAACCAGCTAAATGCGCTGTAAACTTCCCGGCTGCATGACTCTACTGGCCCGCAAGTATGCGCTAATAAGGGCAGCTCCCGGTTGTTAAGCGTTGTCCGTCTGCACGTAATTCACAGCGAATACCAACCGAACGAAGTGCGGTGTGCGGGCTCTTTCGAGCCATTCCATGACCTGAGCAATAAGCGATCGGATCGTCGGTCTTGCGACACGGAGAGGTTATAGGAGTCACTGCCCCGTCGCTCCTTCACTGTGCATCGTCGAAAGGCTTAATTGGAAATTACGGGGTGTTCACAACTGTAGTCGAGATAGGCGCGCAGCTGATTAGATGACCCGGGGGCAAGTTCTGTGCTTCTAGATTGCAGAAGCAGTATTCGACGACGAAAATTCCTGCGCTGATAACGAACGGGAAATGGCGTCTCCGACGTTAACTTCACGATACTATATGAATCAAAGAAGGGTAATTTTAAGGGCTCGTTTTTTTTCTTTTACGTTTACTTGACATTTACATTATGATTACTACAATAAGATCCCCTATACTTTCCTTGGCTTTCTTTTTTGTTAGTTCTTATTAACGATACTGTATAGTGGCACGACGTTCCTCTTATTTCCCTAATCCCTTTCTTTACTAGTACTACATTTTTTATTGCATGAAATGATCAAGCAAAAGTTTTATTGACGACGAGTTCTTGCAATGCATGCAGAAAGCTTGCTTATTTTGATTTAAAAAAATAGGTATTAAAGGATAGAAAACAAATTTATGTAGATACAACACAGGTTGCTGTTTATGCAGAGCGAACATTATTGGACTGCGATGTAATGAAGGCAGTGTTCCTTTTGCAACAGCTCATAGCGCACACTTGCCGACAAGAACTAACATTTATAATTATAAGTCAATACTAGCTTACAATAGCCAACATGTTGAAATAGTTGTTCAAGTTCTGTTCCACGACGTCATCTGATGTCATCCGCTGGTGCACTCTATATGCCTGCAGGCCTCCCTGTAGACTCCGTATTGACATGATATGGAAGTATTTACGACCAAAGCCAAGGTCCATGAGTGAGGTGACTGTTCACATGTCCCATGTTCCTAAGTACGACAATGTGGTGGAGGTCATAATCGAGAGCAAGGTAGGGTTAATTTTTCAAAAAGATCCCGAATGAGGTGCTTGTTCCTTTTATGTTTATGAGCATACGACAGAGCGATGCGAGTCCCAACTACTTGAACATTGCTTATTTAGCATGTTTAGCCAACGTTATCCAGCACTAGCTAATACTTATGTTGCCAAAAGTATTCCACATAACCATCATTTACCTCATCGCCTCCCCCTCCCCCCTTGCCATCTTGCTTACTGCACTTACCCTGTATCTTGCCTTTTCCATCAGGAGACAGTGCAGTGTTCTCATGAGGCTTAAGAAGCTCTACATTGCATTGCATCAGTGCGAGCACTTACTTTACCGACTTGTGTATGTTGTACACTGCTCCAACGTTTTCCTGCTTACGTGCAAACAGAAAACAATGTAGAACTATTGACTGCATCTTCTTAGGTTATGACGACAACCCGCCATGCGGCCTCGTTTGCTGCTCATGTCATATTACCTTGGGGTGGAAACGTTTTATTTGCATTCGCTCGGCTATCTGGATGGATGCAGCGTTTTGTATTACGACTGACTGCATTCCACAGATGTTGTTCACCTTGAGGTGCGGCATCACTGCAACGCACTATTCTCTAATACTTGTCGTTCTCCTCGCTTTCTCCTCCTCTTGTTTCTCTCACTTCTCCACAGGGATTAGACGCCAATTTAGTTCTTTATTGGACCTGCACGCCGTTTGTTCTGCCTTTCGAAATACGCTACGTTCGCCTGACCCAGGCCTGTTCGCTTCTTCGCCCGCACAGCGGTGCTCCATAACGTTTCCGTCTTTCGGCGTCAATAAATGTTCGCCGTGGGATAGAAGCGCCTGCTTTGGTCGATGCGTTCAATTCCTAAAAGGTTCCCGGGCGAATGTGTTCCGAATCCGCTCGGCGTCCATTTCTTCTGCGGTCCCTGTGACCTCACTTTTTCACCAATTCTTGTTCGCTTCTTTGTAGCTACTTCTACGTTTTTTCCAGTATGTGGCGGTTGTGAGTACTCCGGTCACCACCTTTTGCTCACTCCCGTTCATTCTTATACAAACACACACGTGCACATAACGCATGAGGCCGGCTGGCCTGGCGTAGTGAATAAAGAAGGAACTCTTCCCTACGTAAGGCTAGTGTTGTAACTCTGAGGCTTACGTATTTATTAGATTTACACGTCAGAGCCTGCAAACTACGACGCCCACGTTAAAATGTTGCGGCAGCAAACGCATACCTCAGCGTATACAACGAAAAAGGGCAGCCAACGAAAAAAGACAGAAAAATTGCTTGCGCGCATCTTCAATAGAAATACTTATTGTCATTCTGCGGTTCCTACTTTTACGCACCAGATTTTTGCAATTTCGTCTGAGGTCCATAATGTTTTGCATTATTTAAGAAGGTAACGTCATATGTTTGCATTTTGTTGTGTCAAAAAAAAGATACAAACGCATCGGTGGCCATGCTGTATGAGCTGGGCGGCGCCTTTATCACGAGTACCCTGTGTTAGGCTTACTGAGATGTGGCGGCTAATAGCGCAAGGGTTATCTGATGTGTTCATTTTAGCATCAAATGGCTCTTCATGCAGTGTCATTCGCAATGCAGATATAGTGAAACGGGAAAAAAAAAGAAACAAAAAATAAACAACTCAAGACATTCAGTGTGCCCACTTAAATGTTGTAACGCAACATCAGGCTTCGTTTCGTGCTACTTTTGTGGTGTCATTACTACATCATACGTCATTTGAACTATTTTGATAGTGAGATGGCTACCCGCCATGGTGGTCTAATGGTGATGCTGCTCGACTGCCGACCCGATGGTCGCGGGGTCGAATCCCAGTCCCGGCGGATGCATCTCGATGGAGGCGGCGAAGTGCTAGAGGCCCGTGTGTGTGCGTGTGCGTGTGTGTGTGCGTGTGTGTTCCCCTCTCTTTCTCTCTTTCTTTACTCTTCTTTCAATCTCCCCCATCCCTTCCCCCTGTACAGGGTAGCATACCGGTTATGCCAAACTGGTTAGCATCCCTGTCTTTCCTCTCTCCCGTTTTCCTTCCTTCCTAGAGGCCCGTGTACTTAGATTAGGTGCAAGCTAAAGAACACCAGATGGTCGAAATTTCCGGAGCCCTGCACTACGGCGTCCTTCATAATCATATCGTGGTTTTGGGGACGTAAAACCTCAACAACTGGTATTATTAAAGTCAGATGACCGAACAGTTATGTGTTACGCGGCAGGAGAGCAGCCATTCTGGGATGAACACTTCCAAAGCGGTCTCTCGTTCACAAGGAGTGACCGAGCACTGCCTTATATCAATATTTTTTATAATGTGGCAGTAATGATAGTGAAAGAAACGGAGATCCTACAGATCTTTCACTGGCTTGGTAGTGGTCGCATAACGACGTTTTGACTTTTCCAACATCATTTCCCAGCCTCAGCTTTGCTCATGAGGCAGTCAGATGGCGTATACTCAGCGATCGTAGTAAGCCGCTCCCATTGGTAATAGAATCAATGACACCATAGCAAGAGCCACATCATTCTTTACCAAAACACTCTAGTAACTTTCTATAACAGCGAGGCTATCTATAGCTAGGCTGAACGTCCGCGGTGTGTGGTAGTGTGGGGACCCTGAGACGTACGTGCCCAAATCCCTGGGTAAAGTAGTTTTACCTCCTTCTAGCGGGTATGTTCCACAGAAACTGGGCACACTAAAAATGAAGAAGCTGTCGATAACTAGCCTCAACATTGCAGAAAACTCCTAGTAGGTATGTGCCACACAAATTGGGAAAGCACCACTATACTTACCACTTGCCCAATAAACTGAGAAAGACTTGAATGAACCGATGTGTGTTTTACTACCAAAGTGCTTCTCCTCTTCGTTAATAATATCGGCACCGCACTCCTCGTTGGTGGTGACTATGCGAAGCCCGCCAGGATAGACACTCCAAAATTTTATCTCCAAAATCTTACCTATGCAAGATTAACAATTGAAGCTTGGTACGAAAGGGGCACTAAATGCGACACGTAAGTAAACGTTTAATAGAAACATTACACAATTACACAGAACGCGCAGATCGACCATCTTCACAGAATGGAAGGGCCGATGATTTTTTTCGCAGGTCTAACTTTACGTAATAATTTCTTGCATGCAGCCGTACGCAACCTTCGCTATCGGCGACGCCGATGGCAGGTTTCGTGGAAAGATTTTCTCTCGGAATTTCGACACGCAGCACAGAGGGCCCACGCTATTTACAAAGTTCCTCGATAGGCGTATACGTCTAAATTGAATTTCCTTTTTATCACGTGACTATAGCTGAAGCGGCAATTTCTCGTCGAATATTACTTGGGCTAGCATACTTTAAAGAGTGAGACCACGCTGACCAAGTGAGCTACGCTGAGGAGACTTTCGCGCATAAAGGTACAAGCGGTGCAATTTTGTTTGCAACGTCGCCGAGGTGCTGAAAAGGCAATATTTATCTTGCCTGACACGTGGAGGCATTGGCAGAAATGGTCGCACAATGGCAACGAAGCTGCGTTCGCGCTTTTCTCTTCTTGGCGCAATTCGCGCCAAACTCCTTTAGCCATGTTGCAACTCGTTGCGAGCATTGCTCTTAATGCGCGATTGTCAAAAGGGTGGCGAAAAATCAATCTCGGAAAAGCCCCTCGAAAAGTGCGGCGTCAAGCTGTTCTTCCGATTCCACAAGTTTTAAAGCTTCGATGTTTTGATAAATCTCTGTTGCTTACACAATGTGCGAGACATGTATCAGGACTTCAGCGTACATAAGAAATGGAAAATGAAATAAAACGCAGCTTTTATAAATCAGTGTCAGCGAAACGAACGCAAACACATGAAAACAAACTGTAAGAGTGTAACGCTGCTGCTGCGAGAAGTGCGAAACCCTTTCCTTTCATGCCTTTTGCGAAACCGTGAACAGTTCTTGTAGGCGTTGAAAAAAAAAATATCGTCGTCTTAACGCGTAACAATTTAAACTGACATTGATATTTTTCTCCTGCTTGCTGTCGCTAAAATTTCACGCAGTTATAAAAACAACCAATAGTATATCGATGTAATCAGGGAGAAAATAATTACTATTGCTAAAGGATGATTGCTAAAGAACAATACAAATGTGATGTAAAGGTTCCGTGTGCCGTATGTTATTGCATTTACATAATCCTCCTCTGAAGAAAAGCTAACTCTGGTTACGTCGTCGGGCTGCTGTTCTGGCAAATAATGAGGCACCAAGAAAGGCAAACTGAAATCATTTCATTATTCTTGCGCAATAACCTTTTTTAGGTCTGTTTCAGATAGACGGAGTATCATATTGGCCCCTAAGAGAAAGGTATCTTATTGTTGCATAATGTGCACGCGTCATTACCAATGCTTTCCAAAGAACTGTTATGTTTTATGGCTCCTACCTGTGGTTCGTATGGTTTCTGCGTGCAAAAGCGCAGGAACCGCTGTGGCCACGTTCCCGTGAAAGAGAAAATGGAGAGGGAGAAAGGTTACGTGCTTTACTAGTTGCGTTGATGGTCAAGTGATAAAGATAAGTAAGAACAAAACAAAAGGTGGGTTCACTATTATTACTAAAGTACAGGCTCCACACACATTATGCATAATTGAAAGTAATGTTTTTTTAGTCTGTTTAGGACGCATTGGCCACGCGGCCAAAGAAAAGCATAAAATTTAAATGGTGCGTGTCTTCATGGGGCTTGCTGTCCAGTGCTGATTGCTGAAACGTTTACAGCGAATGAGCACTTCAGTGGGCGGTCAACTGCTATAGTCAAGTAAGAAAGAAAATCAACGCGTTAAAGCCAACTGAAGTTTGTTTTCTATAGCGCTTAAAAGAACCCTTTACGACGTACATTCTTATTTTTTTTACGCCTATATGCGTAAATATCAGGGCCAACTTTTTTTTTCTTGCATTCATTTGGTATTGTGAACATTTTGTATTTACAAATACTACGTGCCCGCCCAAGCTCATTTTCTTAAACATGAAATTATTAACTTTTCGCGCCGGGATAACACATTCTATGAAATATCTTAAAGTCTGGCCAAAGTTATTCGCTTAATGTTTGGTCATTACTTGAGTTCTTCTCTACGTATCCTTAAAATGGGATACATGATGTTTATGTGTTTCTTTTTTTTTTTTTTGAGAAAACAAAGTGGATGTGTGTAGAAACGTATACAAAGAACGCATACAGAAACGCACGTTGTGTCTCGACACAAAGGGAGTGTGAGAGAGAAGACTTGATCGACCATGGCCACGTTAGCGCGTCTGCGTGACTTTCCAACTATAACTTTAGATAACCCAGCAGTAGATGTGGTATTTGTAGATGACGAAAACGACGACTGCATGTCCCTCCTAGTTAAGTGTGAGACTACGTGCCCCCCCCCCCCTCCCCCAGTTTCAGTTTCTTCCATTGTGCGCACGTCAGCAACTCGATACCATAGCCAGGCACCAAGCTACTCGGCGGTTTATACGGAAGCTAATGGAGCGTTTTGTTCTCGCTGACTACTGACTTTTCGTGACTTCTGACCATTTGTGTTAAAGCTGGAGTGAGACAAAAGTAAGCGACGTAAAATAGTAACGGCTGAAATGGTAAACGGAACCTATTGTGCTTCCACCCTTTAAACTACCCATTCCAACCCATTAGCCTGCAAGCCACAGCGGTGGCTCAATGGTTACGGTGCTCGGCTGCTGACACGAAAGACATGCGTTCGATCCAGGCCGTGGCGATCGCATTTCGATGGAAGCCAAATGCTAGAGTACCGTGCACTGTGCGTTGCTAGTGCACGTTAATGAACCCAAGGAATTCGAAATTATCCGGGGCCCTCCACTACGGCGTCTGTCTTAGCCTGGGTCGCTTTGGGGCGTTAAACGGCATGAACCAGCTTAACTAATAGCCTACCAATATTTAATCCTTGTACGTTACTAGCGTCGACGAGATCAAAAGCATTGCGGTCAAATTGTAAGAGTGCAGCATCGCACACCGTGTTATCCGACGGAAGCCACGGCTTCCAGCTTTGATGGCCATAAACTAAAGCTGTGCAAAGCAGGCACGGGGTGTTATCAGCTGTATATGCTACGGGTGACTGGATATCAGTATGCTGCGCTCCTATAAACTTTGTCTGGTGTTTTATAACCATCTAAGTTTTTCGGAGTCGATGCCGCGTTTCTCATTACCTGCGCCATCTACTATACTGCCCTAAGCTTCCATATCCCATTAACGCCGTCCCATATCCCCTCTTTTATAACGCAAAGCCGGTAATGGCTCCGTTGGCTGGTGTTCCTAAAGAGAGCTCTCGGAGCACTTTATCTGCAGAGAGGAAGTTAACTCGAGTTAATATTCAATAATTATGGAAGCTTATTAGACCGACTTTCGTGCTCGGGATAAAAACAAAAATACGCAGGAAATGCAACTTAGAACTTATGCAGTGCTACTGCTTCTCTGATCCTATAACTAGGTACAGCTCCTAAAAATGGCGCGAAATAAGGCGAGAGCATTTCTTTTTTTTTATTTATTCCCCTTTAATACTAATAACACAGTAGCCAAGGCATTCTCTGCATGCTAGAACGTTTTTCAGTAGTTTTTCTTTTTTTTTACTTTACCAAGCCATAACGTTAGACGCATATTGCGGAAAGAGAGAGAAGAAATAGTAGAGAATGAAAGGCAGGGAGGTTAACCAGTTTAGGAAAACCGGTTTGCTACCCTACACATGGAAACAGGGTGGGGGAGATTTAAAGACGGAGAGGAAAAAGATAGAGAGAGAAAGATAGCACATGACACTGCACACACAGAGTAAGTCACAGTCGGTCACTCATGCGTGATACGCGACATTACTGTCACAGCCGCTTGTGCAAGTCCGTTTCTCTCAAAAACCTCAGCAGTGCCTTCGTCGCCTTCAGCTGCGATGTCATTATCTGCAGAAAGAGATAGAGAAACAACTTTGATTGAAATGGCAAGTGTCAGAGGAGTTTACCTCTCCTCCTTTAGAGGGCAGCTAAGAGTCCTAGGACCCTACCGGCATCTTCGGCTTGCCTGATGACCTGTAGTTGGTCCTCGATGCTTGAGTGTGGAGAATTTCCAGAAAAAACATTTGACCTGTTCAAAGGAAGCTGAAGTAGAGAGCTGGTGTGCCGGAGATGTCACAGACGTAAGTTTGTTGCCCAATATGCTCATTTAGGCAATCGTTGATGTTGACTCATTTTTCAACGAGGGACGCATTAAAACAAAACGCAGCTTAACTTGTTTTACCTTTGCACTTACGTTAACGCCAAAAGACATCAAGAGCTCTCGTGCTTTGCGATACTGAAATTGCTACACACTCTATGGGCATTTTCTGGGCAGGATATGTTACATGGATAGTTGAAAAGGACAGACTGATGGGCGAGTTTGTAGTGCATAACTCAGTACAGTAGCGCAAAGAATCACATGGACGGTGACAGGTACATGTCACTGTCCCTCCCTGAGTGGATCGTTGATTGGAGTTTCATGCTAAACTACGTGCTTGCTCACCACAAACAGTACTCATTAGGCAAACAGCGCTACAAAGTACCCGCATACCCGCAGTATCCGTCGGCATCGAATCATCCGGAGTGAGTTCATGTTGCTTCTAAGAAAATCATTGCTTGCGAAGAAACGCAATAAGATTGATGGCCCCAGCGAAGTATCAGTTCCTTCGACTTGCCTTCTTCTTCGGGGTGGAGAGGGCTAGCGGTCAGGGCTGGTTTGTACTTTGCTGATGCGCGCGCGTGAGCTAGTCTTCGGCCGGAGTGGCTTATTGCAGTTTGTTTTCTCCATGCGTCCTAAGTAAGTCTTGCGCCTCCCTAGCCAGCAGGAAGGAACACAAATCTTGGCTATCAAGCTAGGCTTCCGGGACTTCGTCGATCTCAGTAATCGAATTAACACCGCTGATCGTATTTTGTCTGGCTGTCTCGTAATTTTCTCCGCACTCGTTTTATTCGTTAGCTTTTCCTTCTATCACCTTGTACATTACGACAGTCAGTTTGTTTTCCTTTCTCCCTTTCTGTATTTTTACTCTCCTCGCCCCTATCGCGGGCCAGTGGCCTTATCTTCCTCGAAAACGGTTTCGGTTGCTTGTTTACTCTTTACACTCCTTCGCATGTTTGCTTTGAGAGTGATGGAAAGGCATCTATTCCACAGCGATAATCTTTCACCGCTTGCGGTTGCGGAGAAGATAAGGGGGTAACGAGAACTTGGTAAACACGAGCCGAGAGTGTAGAACACCGGCTCGCATATTCTCCGTACTTGTTTACTGACAACTCTCTCTCTTTCTGGTTTTTGTTTGCCTTCATCTTCCGCCCTGATCTTTCCGGCATACGTAGTCGGAGTCACGTTCTCAGCATGAGTAAATCTGAGGCTTCGGTCAAGCGTCTTTCGTCAGCCTGTCATGTAGCGGGCGACAGTGAGCAGATGGATTAACGGAGCTATGTGGGCTTGAGTACAAAAAAAAAGTGGCTAGGAGGGGCGCCGACTGTATAATATTTGCACTGTGCGCTTCGAACGCATTTGCTGACGTCGCATTGTCAAAAAAAAACAATATCAATTATATGCTAATGATGAAGTTCTAAGAGCCATTTTATGTGCTACAAGATGTTGTAGTAGGCAGTGGATTCCATTGAATTTCTTTGTATTTCAAGAATGTTATTTAGCAAGTATGGTCAAGTTACCTGAACGGATATTTCGTCTCCTTTAATTATTGTCCATGCCGGGCTTATCCTTACAAAAATTTATAAGGATTTATTCATATCTGCCTCCCTTTCTTAACGCATTGTCCGTACACCACAAAAGAAAACAGCGCGGACTTAAAGACACGTGAGCGCTGATCTTCAAAAACTTTTATTTTTCAGGGAGCCTGGCTGTGCATACAAACGTCAGACAGGCACAACAGCCATGCGCGTAACGCAATGAAATTTTTGGTAAATTGGTAAATTTATCGAAACGCAATGGTAAACTTTCGCGTTTGAGGAGGCTTCTAAGGCTTTCGCCTTAAAAATAAATAGAATATACGTACACGTATGCTTCGTGTTCCGGCCTACCGATATACATACATTGATTTGTTTCGACGTTGGACAGCAAAACACGATAGCGTGACGGTCTCCGAAACGTTGCGCGTATATCGACCTGACCCTCTTCGCCAACACTCATCCATCATTGTCACCGCTCGTCAAATTTCGGTAGCCACAAAAAACCAAGAGACAGGCGTGTAGCTTCTGCCGCTGCTGGCAGCCGCACTTCGAGAGAGGACGGCGATTCTTCGCTTCTGGGGGCATTTGTCGGTGACCAACGTGCGCCACAACGTTTGGTGTGTAGCGGTGTTGAGTGAACGAGGGGAGGCGACTTATTCATCACTCGGCTAGGCAATCTCAGCCGCCTCGACAACTGGCTGCCTCCGCCTTGACGCGCTTGTCGGGCTAGACCTCGCACACGACGACGCCGACCCGCGCGTTGTACAACAGGAGCACGTTTTTCGTCAACGCCGCCGCCGCTGCCGTATCGACGGTGATGGAAGGCGTCACGCCTTCGCGAGTCTTAAAGGACGCCCGCTTTAAGTCATCGTGTCGTGCACCGCTCCGGCTGGACAGGAAGAAAGATGCGATTGGGTAACGCCCTTCAATGGGTGTATCGAAAAATGCATCGCCGCACCATTCCCACAACACGAAGCGAACGAAATAAGAAGCGGAAGGCTTTTCTTCATCCCCCAAGCACTCTTTTTTGTTCACTTAATGGCAGAGGCCCTGTTGTAGCTTGCTTTGTAGGCTCGGTTGCGACTGTAGTAATGTGAGGACATAGTTAATAAACGATGACATGCAAGAGGTCACGTACAAGCGTTAAGCATGGTTATCGCATGAGTGTTACAGGAAAGTGTGTAACCACGTCTATCTCGAAAGAAATCCAAGAAATACAACTTAAACCATGCGTCAATTTTTTCACAGACACTACGTATACCCCTGTCGTTGATGAAGTGCTACTCAAACTATTGAAAATATTGAAAGTATCCAAAGTATTTGCACCAACATTCGATAGAACAGCGACTCGATAGAACTTCGTCGGTATTGTTAAAACGCTCCAAGCATCTCGATGCGCTGGCTTGTACGGAAGAAATTCTTTATAGAATAATCAGCAGTGTGGAAAGCGGGCCAAGCATCGTAGCACGGTGCTTGTGCGCTGGAGATCTTTAAGGATGTTATAGCTCGCAAGAAGACGCATGTGCCTGTGGCGTAGGAGTTACAGAATCGGACATTGATACAAGAGGCCCAGAGTTCAAATCCAGTGGTGTAAACATGTTTAATGCTTTTCTTTATATCTATTGAGTATACATATGCGCTGACGTGTGCGTGTGTGTGTGTGTTGAGACGTCACCTGCAACTTTGAACCATATCCGGTCTAGCAGGTGTCAGATACTCTGGTCAAATGACGAATAGGTAGCTAAAGGACTGCTGTACATTTAATACTATTATTAAAACACCTCTTGCGTGCGCTGACTTTCTTTACTTTATTTTCTTCTTCTTCTCCTCGTTTTATTTCTAGTTTCGTTAGTACATGAAAACACACAACGCTTGTCAATTTATGATTGATATGTATAGAAACGTATTGCTAGATGAGGTCAATCAATGTAGTTTATTTGTGTTTCTCTCCCCTTTCCGTACCTTTTTCTAGCTAACACATATAAACGGCCCTGCTCTAAAACATTTCGACTACTTCGTTCCTCATATTTTACACATGCTCTTGCACTGCCGCATAGAAGTTGCAAAACGGTGAACTTATATAAATATAATGCTGCCAGGGCAAGAAGTCATTGACCTGACGAAGACAAGACCATTCTTTTCGAAGTGCTGTCTCTGCAGCGGCAGCGTTGCTCAGCTGCACGTGTTCACAAAGTAGCTTTGTGCAGAATTGTATAAATATATTCGACGTCTGGGTCCAAGTGAGTGCTTTAAAAGCAATGTTGCCGTTACCTAGCGTAAGAACAACAGTAGCAACAAGATAAAAGAGCACCTAACCAGCCTTACTTCGAGAGAAGGCGTAGGAAGATCGCATGCTAAAGCATAGTCTGGGAATCTCTTCGATCCGGTTTCTAGGAGCGCTGAATATCTGACGTTTTCTTTCCACGCCGTCTTTGAGTGTTAAGGTAAATCTGCTTAGGAAGGCCACTTCTCTTTGAGTTCTCCTAATATGCGCTATGCAATGTTCTTGCTTCCTTTTTTTTTGCGTATGTGTGTGCAAAACCGGCTGCCCACATTTGTCTCAGTGCTATCTCCGTGCATTCAACCGTACAGGTTCTTGAAGGATGCACATTAAGTGGGTTTTCAAAACCTTCGCGACCGTGGGTTGGATTTCTTCTAAACATAGTTATACCGAGGCTTTATACCGTTTCTTGAATCCCTTTGATCCACATTTCAGTTTTTCTTTGTTTCCAAATGAGCTGTATGTTTATATTTTTGCTCATTTTGTACACCCACACAGTAAGCAAGGCTAAAATAACTGAGGTTGTGAAGACATTAAAACGTTGTGCAATATGAAGGACAATACTCTTGGTTGTCTCTCTCTCCACTCCTTTATTTATTATTATTACTTTATTCTCGTCGCTTACTCTGTGCCCCCCCCCCCCCCACACACATATAGATAGCTCCACACATGCAGAAACATATGTACTATTTTGAGAATTCGCAACCTCTAGCGGGCAAATGTTCACTCTCAGGATAATTCCAACTTAGAAAGCAAATTCAAACATGTGGGCTTTCTGAGGTAGCGCGTAAACTAGACTTTCTAGTGCGTTGTGCGCGGTATTGTGCAAGGCAGATTTACATGGTTACGTCCATTTTGTTGTTGCCATCACATCTGCGAGCGCTGTCACTGTGCTGTTTGATGAAATATTGTGACGTATGCGATCACTCAGTGCCGACTAAAGAATTGGTGAGTCCATGGATTTGAAACAAACAAATCTGAAAGCTACGCTGCGTAAAAACCACAAAACTTATTTTTCAGTAACGTCGAAAATAGATCTTATTGCCTTAGGTACACTGTATGAAATATATGTAAAAGTATAGATATCTTTACAGAATAAGTCTGTGATCACACATAAAATTTCTGTTATTCGTCGCTAACAGAAACATGTACCTGAAAAAAAAATTGCACCATCACCCGCTAAAGGAGACCATCAGGCGATGCGAAGCCGGAGCACTTGCACGACAGCGTTCCGTTGGCGTTCGTTGGGCATGCTACCGACCTCGCGTCGCGGAACGCGAAGAGGAACGCTACGCGCGTCGTGTCTTCCCTCTCGCCTGGCCGTTAATTCTCACAGGGCGAGCGGGGAACGTGGTCGACAGGAGCGCGTAGGAGAGGAGACAGAGGGGGAGGGGATGCGCTGGCGCTCATTGCGGCGTTGCGCAGGAGAGGGGGAGAGGGCGAGCGGAGACGGGGAGTGGAGGTGTGGGGAGAGGAGGTGCGTGGAGACGGTTTGCGCATGCGCAGTAAGGGTGGTCACGCCGCGCACCACCACCGGATTGAACTCCGCCGTAAGACGCTCCGCATCTATAAACAGTGAATTTCTGTCTTTAAAGGGACACTAAAGAGCAAAACTATTTTTCTCGCATTAGTAAAGTAGTCTTCCACGATACCAAAAAACCCCACGCTTTCTGCGCGAAGACGCTTAATAAGCGAAAAAACGCGCAAAAAGAAAATACAGGTGGCAACGCCACCTTGGAATTCCCGCACCATTTGCCGTGACGTCACATATTTTTGACGGCGCCTGCTTCGGCCTACGTAGTTCCTAATCGGTTAAATCGAAGTACATTGTCCTCTGAGGGGGCCAGAGACTTGACATAACGAGTTTGTTGAAATTTCGTCGAGCCAGTGAGCCAAAATACGTTAAATGCTCTTTGAAGTATTTTACATCATGAATTACAAAGTTCGGCGCGAAATTTAAAAATGAAACTTTGAACTTGGTTTTCTCCTCTAATAATAAACCTATGGTGGTGAAATAAACTACACAAGAGTTCTCCGAGCACACTTTATCAATCTAAACCAATTCATTGTTTCTCTTTAGTGTCCCTTTAAAGTCGGCGCTTTACAAACGATTGATCAAGTGTCTTTTAGTACATGAAAAACAACTATAGAAAATACACTCCACCAAGTATTAAATTAGTTATATTATAAGAAGCAAGCCAACGGTAGCAATGAACTTTGTTTGAAGTAAAATGCGTATTTGTACATGGTGCGGTCCTTGCTTTTGGCGAGCTTCAATGCACAGATTCAAATTTCATGCTGCATAGGCCTAGTTTCTTCTTTTGTGGACTGGAACGACTGACGCTCCTCGTTGTTTGCTCGTGGACGGTCTGCTGCTATTGAACCATTGCGCTTTGTTACAGTTCGTCAATCAGGTGAGTGAGAGTTTCCTTACTGCTTTTGTGTGATTACTGAACTCTATTCGGTATTATCGAACTGCTATTACGTGAGTATGTTGTTGCTATAGCGCTCGATGACAGCAGCTCGTGTAGCCATACACAGCTGGCAACGTTTTTTGAACCGATAGTTCTAGAAACTTTGGTTGATAGTGCACGTCGTATTTAGATGTGCTGCTGCGCTTAGCCGTGCGGCGGGTGGTGTAAGTATTGGCGGGAGGTATAAGCAGAACAGTACTGCCATTTGAAATGTGCCAAGCGGCTGCCGTGGTATGCGCCGTGTGCTTCGTTGTTACCGCGCAGAGCGTACTATCGTGCACGCCCAGTTCTGGCATTGAGTGCTCGAGATTTTCGACACACTGCAATAGAGAGTTTGAGAATTGGGGACCCAAGACACTGGGGACCCAAGCTGCGTTGGGTAGGCTGCTCTTGCGTTCGAAGGATCAGCAGAGTTTGAGAATCGGGAAACGCTGCGTTGGGTCAAACGCAGCGGGCGCCACACGTGGCAAAATTAAAATTATGCGGGACGCGGGCCATACTGCGTCGTAGCCCGCGCTGCGTATGCGTCGTCTCGAAGCAGAAATTTTCTGGCTGCCAGAAAACTGGTTTTCTTTTTTCAAGAAAAAATTTTTAAAGTGATAGTAACATCCCTTTTGAGAAGGAGACCAACTGCAGTTAAAACTCGAGCTAACAGAACCCGATTTTACAAAATTCCCGATCTCACGAAGCAATTTCCATTCCATTCCATAGGGTCCAGTGCTGCCATCAAACCGAATTAACGAACTAAATTGACCATCAAACGTGATTTCACGAAGTTTTTTCTGAAATAACTAAGAGAAAAGGCGGCGATTTCTTTCTAAATTTGACCGAGATGGGTGTTTCTTCGAGCGTGCGCTCTAACGCTATCGTGTTGAAGTATTCTGGTACCATAGTTACGGCCTTACATTTGCTTTGACGAGGCTGCACGCTGCGCCAATGCACGGAACAGCGGAGTCGGCAGCCGGTTGCGTTCTTACGTACCGAATGGTGCTAGAGGCGGCGGTGGTTGCTTTGGTTATTTCATTGCTTATGCAAGAGGTAACATTGATCATCGCCTGCCACCTTTCTTTCTCGGCCTGCTCGCACAGTCGCTGCATTCGTTGTCCGCGCCATCGCATATCGGTAGGTGGTCGTAACTCCGCGTGATCTTTGGTCCACATTGCCTGCATCATCCATACATGGTGTCCCTTGTGTCATGACCGCCCTCGGGCTGCCCTCGCGGACTTTTCAAACGTGCAGGCATAAGTTGCCGACAGAAACAGTGCCGTGGCAGCTTTTGGGTGCCGCTACAGTACAACCTCAGATTTAGAAGGACCAAAAAACGTCTTGGTTTTACGAAATTCCCGATTAAGAAAATAATTAGAGCATCGTCATCACTTCTTGAAATCGAGATTCAACTGTATTTCTGCTATGGACCGTATTACGAGATAATTAATTGATAAAGTTTATGATTTCCACGGGTAATTCCCACTGCAGGGACATTAAAGAGGCTATATTTTGTTGTAACGTGTAAATCCTGTGTAACCTGGGAATCTCGCACAGGGACACGCCGTACAAGTACGACGAAGTCACTAAATTCTTTTAACTGTAGCAAAGGGTTTGCCCCCCTCCGCACCCTAAACTCAATAGAACCCAAGCCATCTCCCTTCGACTACTGCAGACAAGATCGTATCCCAGTGCTGCGTTCCTTCCCTAGATATACCAGGGCGTATTCCCGAGCTGCCTGTGCTCGGTATGTGGCGAGACAGCCACGCTCAGCACGTGCCAAGCCATGGACTCAAGCTTCACTTTGGAGGAGTGGGAGACGCTTCTACGCAGTCCCGCTCCTAAGGATAAGCTCCCGGCTGTCCAGCGGCCCGCGAGATGGCCGGCAGGCTTGGCTTGCCGGTCCCTTGTCGTGGGACTGAGCCGGGAGCGCGACACCGTCGCGTTCCACTGCACCAAACAAAGTGGTTTGCAATTCAATTCAATTCTCGTTTTCAATTCCCATCCACCGCGGGTATAACATCGCGCTCTTGCATTTGGTTGCATGTTAAAGAATCCTCCTGTAGACAAAACAATTTACATGCATGTCACTAACACCCCCCAACCCCCAAGCGCGCGCACTCTCTCTCTCACACACACACACACACACACACACACACACACACACACACACACACACACACACACACACACACACACACACACACACACACACACACACACACACACACACACACACACACACACAACAGATGGAATGCTCTTAACCACCTGCGTACTTTCGAGACGTTAAATCCCAGAACTATAGGCACGAACGCGCACGTGTGCTGTTAATGCGCTTTTTCTTTTTCCAAGGCTATGCCTAACCGAGGACTTGGGCAAACAAAGTATACTGCACTTCAGTAAGGACACGAAGCATTGAACCCGTCGCCTCACATTTACAGAGAGAAATTTGGCGGGTACCGATTTGTCACGTTGTGCGAAGGCGCACGCTGCACGCGCTTCCCTCCCTGTCCACCTTTACCTCCGTCTTTATTTAGCGCGACAAGCGAGGTCATTAGCACCCGAAACACGCGTTGTTCATGCGCCCTCTGATCAGCACTATGCGACGTCGCCAATTTACTTAATTTAAACTCACCAAAACCAAGAGCTTGCTTGTTCGCGTGCAGCTAAGTAAGGTCGATCGAAAGTATCTGTGAGAAATTAGCGCGTTAACGCTCGACGCCGGTAACTACATTTTAACCACATCGCACATGCGCGCGTTATACGGTTGATATCGACGACTCTACTGAGTAGGAAGCACAATAGTGGAGGTGATATATTAGTTTGAGTGGCAAGTCCGTTGGCCTCGAAGCGAAGTAGTGAGTAGAAATCCGAGTGTGATGAGAAGACTTTTTGGCTACTCCACCACTTTCGTGGAATAAAGGTTGCACGGGGGCTCTTTAATACGCTATGACTACTCTGTTAGTCAACGGTCGAATTATACTGCAATATTCGCTTTTTCCAGATTGTCACTAATAAATTTTAAGTGTTCGTTATTGTAAACTGCAATTAGAACGGTTGCAATGGATAAACGATCATTTATCGAATTGAATGATGCAAAATAACACTAATAATAATAATATCTGGGGTTTAACGTCCCAAAACCACGATATGATTGTGAGAGACGCCGTAGTGGAGGGCTCCGGAAATTTCGACCACCTGGGGTTCTTTAACGTGCACCTAAATCTAAGTACACGAGCCTCAAACATTTCCGCCTCCATCGAAAATGCAGCCGCCGCGGCCGGGATTCGATCCCGCGACCTTCGGGTCAGCAGCCGAGCGCCATAACCACTAGACCACCGTGGCGGGGCACAAAATAACACTATGGCTCAATGCCGCGCACATGGCGTTGCGGGTTTCCATTGAAAACACGGAAGAAAAAAAAATGGATCATCTCCCCGAAGGGAACGCTGATGGTATGCGAAGCAGCAATGTTGCGCACGGGTGGCGTCACGGGTTGAACGGCGCTAACGCGGGTGCTGCGGTGAGCGCTGGAAGATTCGTTTGAAGTGAAACTCGGTGTAGCGCTTACTGGTGTAAACGTTTGTTTGAAACGCAGACACGGGAGGCGAGCGGGCGTTGGAGCCGGTAGCTGCGGCGCTCCGGCGGGTGAGGGAGAGAGTGACGTAGGCGCGCGCACCTGCGAGGGAAACGTGCGAGGGGTGCGTGTCGTCAACGCCCTGCTGCGGCGTGACCTACTTGGCACCGCTACAACACCTGCGCCGAGGGAAGCGCGTTGCCTCGCGTTTGTGCAGACGGACGGACAGCGTTACACAGGCTAGTCAAAGAGCTGCTACGCATCTAAAAGGAGAAGGGGCGAGTGACCAAGGTGAAGAGAAAATGCAACTTAAGAATTAGGGACGTGCATCGATGCAACGTAGTGACCTACGTTATGCCGCTACGCAGTTCTCACTATTTTGCCAGGACCACATAGCCAGAATGAAAGTCGAAACGACGTGTCGCTCTAGGAATGACGTCATAGCTGACGTTTCGGCTCAGGTCACGTGATACTTCCGCATGTGACGGTGACCGGAAGTTCCACTACTGTGATTTTTCTTCCAGCACTAAAGTATTTTATGCCGAGGTCCATAAAGATTTCAGTGACGTATTTCCGTCACGAAAATGACGTGAAAATATGCGCACGATCAGATGGTACAAAAAAAGAGTTCCATCACCGAAAGTCGAACCCACGACCTCTCGGTCCACGGAAACGGATACCGGGCACGCTATCCACTGCGCCACTGTCACATACTCTGGAGGCTTTACAAACGCGCCTTTTATATCACACACTTTCCTCTCGCAGTGCTCTTGGCCGGCGGTGTGGTGTCGTCGTCTGGGAGCGGTAAAGTAATGCATCATGACCGTGGCCTCCGCGATTAACTCCTGCAACGCGTCGGTGCTACGCGTCCGTCCTATTCGGTGGGTTTCCAATAGGAGAAGCGCACTTTTGTGAACGCCTTAATACACCGCGAGGTGGCGACCTTAGCCAAAGCGTCACCTTCGCATAGCATCCATCCCTGCATCCATCCCTACATCTATCCATAATAAACATAGCCCTGCGACGAGTGCCTGCCTTGACCTGTCTCGTCTAAAGACTTTAGTCTCGTCTGGCTGTAACACCGCGCTCCCCGCTTACCCTCGCCCCGAGAAAAATCGCGGCCGGGCTAGAGGGGATTAATGACGCACGTTGCTTTTTCCTCCGGTCCGGTCGTGGTGTTCTGTAGGGATGCCGACCTTAGCCCGGGTTTTGCGTCCAATCAGCGACGCCCTTCTGTCTGTCACACCGCTTTCTCAGATTGCGCTCTCACCTATAACTACTACAGCTACCACACAGGTTTGTTTAATCATTCATCATGGACGTTAGTCGCCGGGATGGAGATGTGCCACCAAGCGTCAACGTGGGTGCGTCCACGTTAAACGGTGCTATAGCGGCCAAACACCAATAAAGATTGCGCAAGCTCTCTTATATCAATGTACAGTAAGCATTGAACTACTTCTGTAAAATGACGCGTTTTACTTTCGTGTTATACCGACTCCTAAGCGGAATGATCAACCATGTTTTTTTTACAGGAGAGCTCTTATGCTCGCGGTGTGCCATATGTCGTAGATAGAAAGTTATCATCGTCATTAACCGGAAAGCGCTCAATGAACGCCTAAGCATTCTGTAGAGATGGCTAACAAAAGACGCTGAAACGTAGTGCGATTTGCCCGATTTCTGTGGCACATACGCACTATAGAGATTTTACAGCAGGGCTGTTATGGCCGAGTTTTGCCGTATGTCGTAGATAGAAAACTATCAACATCATGAAGCGGCACGCGCTCAATGACCGCCAGAGCATTCTGTACAGATAGTTATGAGAAGCTGAAACGTTCCCACCAGTTCTGCTGCGACCCAGCCTTGCGCAACTTAGTGCAAGCTGCGCTAATTTTTGTATGACATCGCGCATCCCTTCCACCGGGTGCCAGGTCAGCATAATGTTAAAGCGGATGGTCGGAGAAATATTTTTCCCGTGAAGTAAGCGAGTGCAAGACTTAGTTGTGCCAAGTCAACCCTGCTGTGTAGAGTAAGAACACGATTGGCCTGCACTCCTGCATGGTTGTTCAATATAAGGTGCACTTCTTCCCCATTGTGTACTGAGCACCTTGATGTTGGCGATAAAGACCACTACATGGGGTCCTGCAAGCGCTTTTGCCCTGAAAAGCAGAGACTCATGGACAACACCAAGAAA
This sequence comes from Rhipicephalus sanguineus, assembly GCF_013339695.2. Classification (NCBI taxonomy): domain Eukaryota; kingdom Metazoa; phylum Arthropoda; class Arachnida; order Ixodida; family Ixodidae; genus Rhipicephalus; species Rhipicephalus sanguineus. Next base: position 202,883,369 of record NC_051178.1, read on the forward strand.
AAAAAAAGGATTTCTCCACGAATGTTGTGAAGAGATTGTGAAGGAAGTGGGTATTGTTGTTTTACGTTTTCTGCGAGAGACCAGTTTAAGTTATACATGGTGAGACATACTGCATGGAAAGGGTCGCTCAGGCGGAGCAGTTGCCGACCAGGTAGGCCAGGCTGTCCCCCACTGTGGCATCACCACCACCACTACCTCCACCACAGAAGAAAAGCAATGGTGCACAGCTTTTGTTATGACGTCTCCGTACCGTCACCATTTCGTTATCGCCATGCTCACTTGATCATCCTGTCACCTTTGTTGCGGCGATATCACTGTCAAGCAAGCGTCATGTGGTCCACCGGAACATATGGCTGGCAATTTTGTGCCGTGTACACCGTGATTTATATCAGCAGCGTGTTTCTTATATGTGGTTGCCGTCTGTATTTGATTTCTTCTATCAGCAAAAGCTATCTGCTAACTTTGACAATCAAGCAACTACGATAACGTCAGCAAATATTCTTTTTTTAATGCGAACCATTTCTTAGCGAACCTTAGACACTTTGAGCGTTTCTATCTATCTATCTATCTATCTATCTATCTATCTATCTATCTATCTATCTATCTATCTATCTATCTATCTATCTATCTATCTATCTATCTATCTATCTATCTATCTATCTATCTATCTATCTATCTATCTATCTAGCCGCCTGCACATGGGTGCTCTCGTGATCGCCTCCTTAACTTGGTTTAGACCAAAATTGGCAGGGGAGGATAAGAGGATTTGCCGGATATGACTGTCGCGTCATGACATGAATAACGTGAAAATCCTGTCGTGTACGTCGTCGATTCCTTTCCTCCAGACACGTGTGGCAATAGCCGTTTACCACGGGCCGTGGTGTACGGGTATGCGCCATGGCTAATTAACAGTTTCTATTTACCTATGAATGGCGAGAATTTAAATGCTAGAGCGTTAAAGGGGCACTACAGGCAAATGGTAAGTGGACGTTGATTGTTGGAATAGCGGCCCAGAAACCTCGTAGTGCTACTTTTGTGCCAAGGAAGTGCTTATTTTGAAATAAAATAACGTTTTAGTGGTCCGCATCGCGTTAGCGCACTTCAAATCACCCACCTGAAAGCGGTCTTTCTGACTTCACTGTTGCCGTGCCCAACATTGCCTGCCTGTACTGCGCGGCTACGTGCACTGGCGGTGTGCACCATTCGGGCATCCGGCAACATCACATGCATGCGGCATTTTGTCAAACTTTCTGTCAGAGCGACTTTCACGAGCGCGCAAAACACACGCGGCAGTACGCGATACCGAAACTACCACTGAGACGCGACCGCGTGAGCGAAGCAAAGCGCCGGGCGAAGCGCAGTTAGGCGAAAACGGGACCTTTGAACCACGCGCGCCGTTCCCCATGGCAACGCCAAAGAGGTACTTTTTTCCATGATTAAAACAGAAACGAACAAGCAGCATTTAATTATTACGTCTCTTGATGCACGGAAGGTTCTTTTTTTACTGCAGCTAGTTTGATTACGAGTGATTAATTGTAGTCGGACTCTCCCACGTCATCGGGATCATTTCCAAAATGTCCCACTCGTGGCGCTCAACGTATGATACATATAGCTTAATTTCTCGGTAAGTAGAGCACTTCTGTTGACAACATTGCCGTTTTAGACGTTGTCATACATTGAGCTTTCACTTTTTTGCCGTTAGTGTCATTTTAAGAAAAGCCTACATTGGCCGTGTTGACCCGACAAATGCAAAGAACAAAGATTAGGATCCCAGCAGGAATCGAATCCAAGCATTCTGCGTGGCAGTCAGCTATATTACCAGAGAGCCACGTGAGGTCTAGAAATTGCTTTGGAAAAACACCCTATGCAGGCGTAATGTCGGTGCAACGTCAGTTGTGGTTGTGGTGCTGGGTACCTCATTTGCAGGGGCGTAGCCAGAAATTTTTGTCGGGGGGAGGAGGGGTTCAACCATACTTATTGTATGTTCGTGAGTGCGTTTGTATGTGTGCGTGTATATATACGCAAGCTAAACTGAAAATTTTCAGGGGGGGGGGTTGAACCCCCCCCCCCCCTGGCTACGCCCCTGCTCATTTGGACTGGAACAAAGCAATGACACTACGTATGTATACGATACAGGCGTCATGTCAGGTTATGATCTGTGGTTCCAGTGTTGGCTCCGCTTTTATAGCAGCCTAATAATATTAACACCAGATTTGTATTCTTATGATTCAGCAAGCAAGCTATATTCAAGCGTTGCTCGACACCGGATGAATTATTAACGAAAGTTGCGTATGATATTCACATCATTGCACCGTAAAGTGCACTGCGTTTCGATAATACTGACATATGGGCTCTAACGTTAGTGCTGACGTTACGTCACACCATAAGTTACCCTTTAAACGCCAGTGCTGTCGATGTGCCTAGTAAGCCCACGATGTGCACACAACTACTACACTTATAGAAACAAGTCGATCGACCTCGTAACGGTTGGCTGAAAGCCATAAAATACAGCATAGAAGTACTCGCTGACTGCTTCGCAGGAAACCGATTCCCACAAGGAACGGGACCTGCCGAATTTTTTCTACAGATACTTCAAGCATCCACCTAAAACGCCGCATTAGCGATGCATGCACTGCGTTCTTTCATAAGCAGCATTAGCTCAAAAGGAATGATTCATCGCGTACCAAAAACACATGAGCGAAACACCATTCCTGGTCACGAAACTGAGAAATGAGTGTGAGAAGGCGCTACTGAAGTTAAACAAAGAAATATAAAACACGAGGAAAAATTCACAATAGAGGAAGGGGCACAATGAGCGTAGAAGACAATGGCACGTTTGTCCACAAGATAGAGAGGATTCACGACGCGTACAAGCGACGTCATTTGTATCTGTCAAAGCACCGCGAGACCGGCATCATGTAGCGAGTTCCGAATGCAAATAATGGTATACGTGCCTTGGTGTCATAAATAACAACTGTCCAGCTGGGAAAGGGTACGAATCCTCAAGAAGCAGGGCAACAGTGTCGGGTAGAATACAAATGGTGTCAACAAACTTACGCTGCAACGAAAACACGCACACAAAACGCGAGACAAAACGTACCTAATTTTATTTTTTTAAATAAGGAATTCATAACGGCAATGTCGGCGCTGGTGAGAGTTACCTTTTTTTTGTGTTATACTAATCTAGTGCTAATGCAGTGGGGAAAAGGAAAGGACCTAAAAGAGAAAGCGAGAGAGAGAAAGAGAGAAGAGGAAGGCAGGGAGGTTAACCAGACGGTAGTATCCGGTATGCTACTTTGCATTGAGGGGGCTGGACAGGTGATTGGAAAGATAGAGAGAGATAAAAAACACGAAGAAAAAAAACACAACCACACACACATACACGAGAGCGTTCCACTCAGAGTAGTTCATACAGGTTAGTAGATTTATACGGCCTTCATCTGCAACGTTAAGTCTGGACGATGGCGTAGTATTCTTTCGTCTGAGAGAGTCTGGTCGTCTAACTTATTGAGAGCATTACAAGGAGACTGTCTTTATGCGCTATACTCCGGGAAGTCGCACAGAACAGGTCGAATCATTTCTTCATCTCCGCAGCGTACGCCAGCGGTGGTGTATGAGATGCCGTATCTTCTGAGTTTTTCGGGCGATGATGCTCGATGACAAATAAATAAAAAAAAACACATCGGAGAGGGCTCAGCATCGACCAAATGAGCTAAAGCTTCAAGAAAGCAGCGACTCACGGTAGAAGGAGGAAATAATGAAGACATATTTTAATGACACCGGCCGGAAAAGACGTAGAGCCAGGAACTAACGAGCGTCTTCTAAAGGCAACGAGAACAGAATCTATTCCCGCATCAAGGCGTGGGTCTTTCGAACTTCATAACAGCGCATTTGGTCGTTACAGAGCTCTCAGGAACGACTGATATGCCCTTTAAGCAACCTGTAGCAGATATGCCAGCTTGTTCGGTGCCTTTGATGAAGTAGCCGCTGTATGTGATTGTAGCATGAAGGCTATGAATAAAAAGACACGCAATAAAAAGGACGTGTAAGGGTATAAAAAAAAGTTCAGTATTGATTTCGTATCTGTGTGCGATATATTACCAAAACAACATATGCATCTGAACTTATATTATCTGCACGGTGTTTCTAGCGCAAAAAAAAAAAAGGTACCGTTCCTTGACACGTCACTGGTGGAAAGACTAGAAATACAGGTTCTAATTAAAATGAAATGAGTGATAATGGTAAGTTTATTAATTTTATGACTTACGGGGTATCCTAGATGATAAATGATGCTTCTCTGCGGTGGCTCGGCGTTTAAAGCACTGCGGGAACAAAACAGATGTCTCGCAAATTAATGTTGTTGCCTTTTTTTTCCTTTTTTGACAAGTCGAAAATTACGCGCTAGCACGCGCGGAGTGTGGAGGCTCTTAATATGCCGCTGCATAGACGCGTAGTACGTTTAGTCGTTATTGTACGATTATTACGTTATTCGCAAAACATGCAGCCTCGATGCAAATACCATGGTATAAAATATTTCTCATGAAGCAACCACGCAGCTAAGCATTAGCGAGATCGAAAACATAACCCTTTCTTTATTTTACAAATATCTATTGGCACGAAAAATATGCAGGATTTTAGACGGGGAAAAATTGTTATATCATATTAAATTCATGTTACGTATGTCGTGATGATGTGCTTTTGCAGTCGACTTTTACCTCGCATTGGAATATAACCATAGGAAATCTAAAAGTATCATACGTACCGTAGTGCAGTCAGAGCAAGATAAATTATCCTCACGAGAAGGCTAAAAGACATCTTCAGATATCTGTCATACAGATATACAGGGTGTTTTTTTTAGACAATAGAGATTTTTTATAAAAATTCTATGACAGTCAGGCTTGTTTTTGCACTTTTTTGCACTGTCGTTTTCGCACATTAACTCTATGTTGACTCAGAAATCCTTTCCCGGAGCTAAAATGACGTTGACGCGACTAAATAACAAAAACTCGTTAATTATCTTTTTTATTATTGACTTGAGGGCGGGTGTTTATAAGAAAGTTGTAGTGCGTGCCAATTTATGGCATACCTATCTTTTAGAAATCACGAAAAATTGCACGTAGTTCGAGATATTCACCGTCGAATTCAGATGGCGAAATCGAAGCTTATCGCGCCCGGCTCGCACAAAAACCGGCGGAACACCGGAATGACACGTTACAGAGAAGTGACTAAATTTGAATAAAGGCGTGCCAAAGCAGAATTTGGTCAGGAAAATCGGCGAGTATTCTGAAATACGCTATAGTAGTCAGCTTAATGTTTGCGTGCGATGGGTGGTGCCTATCTGCTATAAAAAGGTGCGAAAAACTATTTTGCCTGTCTGCAAGAAGCGCCACAGTGGCCGCCCCTCAGTTTTATGCTTCCCAGACGAAGAAAAGGTTGATATTGCACACTGTTCGAATGAAACAGATAAACACCAAACACTACGCGCAAAAGTAAGGCGATGCGCGGGCACAAATGAGATGACTTGCAGCTTTTCGCGGAAACATACGGCCGCGGCGCGCCATCATTCAAATTTCGTCCCTCCCATGTGACGGGTAGTTCCTGTCTGACGTAGCAGAACGGTCACGCTTCGTGCGCTCCGGGCGCCATCAGTTTCGGTTTCAACCTTGAAATCCGATGATGAATATCTGGAACTACGTGCAGCTTTTGTGATTCCTAAAAAATAGGTATGCCATAAATTGGCACGTACTACAACTTTGTAATATCAACACCTGCTCTCAAGTGAATAAATAAAAAGGTAATTAACGAGTTGGAGAAGTGTAATGTTGTCAACGCTTTAACACACCACGAGGTGGCGGATTTAGCCCAAACCTGGCTCATAGCATTCAACCACATCGAAATGTAGCTCTCCAACGCTCGTCTATAGGCGATGCGCAAAGCGCCGACGACGCCATCTGCCGCCACGGCTCGGAAGCGTTGGTGGGTCCGGGTGAGCAGTGTTCCCGCGAGCGTGTACGCGAGTGCACGGATGGATGTGTTTCCATCGTGATTTAACGGCTCTGTCGGGCTTCAGCGATGTTGAAAAATAACTGCTGCGTTGTCGGCTGCTCAAGAGAGAGAGAGAGAGGTTTATTTATAGAAAGGCAGAGAGGTCGGCCTGAGCGATATTATGCTCAAACACACACAAAAAATCGCCAGGAACGCACTTCTACAGGTTTCCCGCGCTATTTCATGAGCGAGAGCGACGGCGGCGGTGGAAGGTGGCTGTACGAGACAGAAGGTAAGCAATCGCGCTTTGTTTACGGCAGTGTCAGAACGATTACCGTGTTTTTATTTCTCCATTTATGTCGCTACGTCTTCAGCGAACGCTACTACGTTTACACTTGGTCGCCCCGCCTGCATTGTAGACGCTACAATGCACATGAGGTTGTTATTACTGATAAGACGCCATGCCTAGGCTCTCTTGAAAAACAAATGGCGCGAAGCGCAATGCCACAGAATGTGGGGCAGGTGACGGCTCCTTTACAAAAGCGCCGTGGAATCACAGGTGTGCTGCACGAAATCGGCTGCATTCTACCTACTGATGGCACTGGAATGCGATCACCGGTGCAGAATGTTCGCTGTGCACTTCCGCACCGATGATGACAAGTTTATCGTTTATTTTTTCTCACAAGTTTATCGTGCTGGTTTCAAAGTTTTACCAACGCTGACCCTTCGCGTGGCCGCAACTGTGAAATCTATAAGCCGGTGCGACAGCGCTTCCTCAGAATCTACTATATAAACACATGGCACGTAAACAAAGCTACTGTGTCGAGAAAAAACGTTCGTTCACGCGTCAACGCATGCAGGCATTAGTGATCAGGACGTTATAAAGAAAGCGGTGTAGTTAAGATGAGCTTTACATCGTAGGGAAGCTTGCTGACGCTTGTCTGTGGCAAACACTTGGCGCGTATGGTGACATTGTCGTCCCACACAGCTGTGACATCGGACACATGTCCACTATTACAAAGTGCGGCTCCTTTGCGCACACTATCGCTGCAAAAGTAATTATCTGGGACGCGCACAAGCGGCAAATCGCACGCGTGCAAAGGAGGCGTCTGCTACGCGACCCACCAGCGGTTCAAACGGCCGCCGCTACGCGGCTTTCAGTGACGCCCCTATAGGCGCTGCGCATCGCGGATATAGCTGTCGCACCGCGTTCCCCGCTCGCCCTGTGAGAATTAACTGCTAGGCTAGAAGGAAGACACGACGCTCGTCGCGTTTCACGACGCTTTGAAGGAGTGAATATCGAGTATCAGTGTTTACTATGTGCTTGTTGATGCCATCTTAGCGTGGGATTCACCATATGCGGTGCCCAGGTATATGTTGACAACTTCAGCTATCGCAAAGGTTAAATAATAATATCTGGGGTTTAACGTCCCAAAACCACGATATGATTATGAGAGACGCCGTAGTGGAGGGCTCCGGAAATTTCGACCACCTGGGGTTCTTTAACGTGCACCTAAAGCTAAGTACACGGGCCTCAAACATTTTCGCCTCCATCGAAAATGCAGCCGCCGCGGCCGGGATTCGATCCCGCGACCTTCGGGTCAGCAGTCGAGCGCCATAACCACTAGACCACCGTGGCGGGGCGATATCGCAAAGGTTAACACATGATGACGGTACGGAGATGTGCCACTAGGCGTCAACGTGGGTGCGCCCACATCAAGCGGGGCTGTATCTGCCAAACAACAATAGACATTGTACAAGCTCTCATATGCTAATTCACTATAAACAATCAACTACTTCTATAACGACACGTTTCACTTTCGTGTTATACCGATTTCTATGACGGAGGGATCAGCCATCTTTTTATAGCATTGACGTGCGTACTGAAAAGGGAAACGAGAACTGTTTTTACGCAGAGGTATTTGTTGAATAAAAAGTGAAATGCGCCAGATATGAAGTTTTCAGAAAAATCTCGTGGTTACATTCGATAAAATGCACACTAGGGCAATTTCGTCTAGTGCAGGGCCTTTTATCGTGGCTTTCAAGAATCCGCCGCAGCAATTTTCGGCGTTGCCTTCGAATATAAAGTCTTTTGTTGTCATTTTTATCTGTCAGTGTGTCAATATCGTACTGTCACTAATGCTCATTATGCTGTTGTCGATGTGGACGTCATTCCACCGTCGTCGTCGTTATCACCGTAATCGTCCTCGTCGTCGCCACTGATGCCCTATCGCCAACACGCCGCCTTCATTGCTGTGGTTGTCGAACCACTGTGGTCACATTCTTACAATAACCATTGTTCTTTCCGCATTTTCATCTTTGTGCATCCCGTTGCTGTGGCCTTTTGGTTGTCGTGCTCGACTGCTTAAACGAAGGTCGTCGGATCGAGTCCCAGCTGCGGTGGCCGCATTTAGATGGAGGCGAAATGCGTGAGCCCCCTGTGCTTAGATTTAGGCGCACGTTAAAGAGCCACAGGTGGTCGATATTTCCGGAGCCCTCCACTATGGCTTCCCCCATAATGATATCGTGGTTCTCGGACGTAAAACATCAACAATTATTATTGTACTCTTTGTGCATTATATATATATATATATATATATATATATATATATATATATATATATATATATATATATATATATATATATATATATAGTGTTGTTATATTTGTAATCATCGTTGGTCGCTGCGTATTGCCGAGATAAACCACTATCATCGCAGTTTTGCAGCTGTGTTTTCGCAGAACGACGATGTGCTTCTCACTAACCTTCCTGCCTTTTGTTTCTGCTTCAACAACTACGACCTAAACCCACAAATTTCGCTAACAAAACATTTTTTTACAGAACGCATTACATCGAAATGAAAAAAAAAATCCTTGAACAGATATGTCGCTGCAGCTTACATTTGCTGTTCAAAGATAATTTTATATCTTCAAGCCCCCATCTTACCTTTAACGTCTGTGTTGTTTGGATTACATCAAACTCAAGTTATATAAATGGGTAACCATGCCTTAAAGGCTTCGCTTTCATTTATTTCGAAGAGCCCGGCCTAGAAGTACAGGATGGTAGTTTCATATGTGCAGTTCCGTAAATATGGCAACAAAAATGAAGCGAAAGCGTTACAAATGCAAAATCAAATGCAGCAGAACGCCTCTGCTCCGGTGATGAATTATCAATTTAATCAAACAGAGAAGTAAAATATCTCGATAAAACGGAGATGACTTATCTATTGGCTGATTTCATCGACGTTATGTCAACATGTTTTTTATTGTTATTCTCACCTTCACTGATTAGTTTGCTGACCGACCTGGCACGGCACTCTACCTGAATGCGCCTATCAGCACAGAACTTCCTAATTTTATGCTTAGATAGCTGCAGTAAGAGTTAGTACTCGTAGCTAGGAGGCTAAGATAACTAACGTGACCTAAATGTCCGAACTTTGCATTTATCATGACTTTATTGTAGCAGCCTACCAGTTGCCGCAACTACACGCCTTTGTTCTGATCATATAGTTGCCTTAAAGGCTCAACGGACGTGTAGATAGCCGGAAACAGTTTTCACAGAATATGGAACGGCAACTTTTTGGCGTTACCCATTTTAATTGATTTAATCGATTTGATCAGCAACAACCTATTTACCAGCTCGGGTGTTTACCATTTCCTGGTTAAATTTATTAGAAATGTATAAAAATTTCTTGGTGCCTTGTTTTGTAGTCAGGCTACAAAGAGTGAATGTGTATCGGGTGATATGTTTGCTTATATTCATGCATACTAATTTCTAGTAGCACTGCTTTTACAAACGAAACTATGAGCTAAAGACCTTAAGTAATATGCTCAATAGTACATTAGTTCAATTGTCTATTTCACTGCCTCATTATTCGCTGAACGAGCAGTATGACATGTAAAAACGACATACTTCCGCTTTGTACTAGGGAAACTCGCGAATTTGTTCATGCCCTACGATGTTCTAATATTTACTCAAACAAACTAGGACAGATATATAGATTCACCACCATTCTGGCCTCACCACTGTTTTGTGCCATTCGCTGTCGGTTTTTGTTTAGAAAGAAATTTACACTGGTTTGTTTCATGAAACCAATGGTGACAGAGCCATGAATATTAGGTCTGCAAAGCAGCCGCTAACACCGACGACGAAAAACAAAGAGGCAAGAGCAGACTACGAACTGAAGAATTTAATATTAAAGCGCCATTTAAACACATGAAAATGACTGAAAGTGAGAGAGGAAAAATAACACTAAATGCACAAGTTGGTTACAAAAAACTAAAGCAAAAATGTTTTTTCGACAATGAATGCAGAAGGCGATAGACGTTGACTCACTAACGCTGCCCGTTGTTAAGCCTGTTTCACATGCGAGCGACCGAGCGGCGGGGCCCGCGGCGATCGAGCGGCAGCAGGAGGCTCGGACGCGGCTTCGTTTCACATGCACCGCTTTTGCGCGGCGCGCGCCTCTGCGATGCGCAGTGATGGTTGTGGGAAGCGCCCGTTATCCGCGGGTTTCCTTTCTCCGGGCTCGCTTGTTTTGGTGCGCTTGGGTTGCAAGTTTCACCAGCCTTCTACTTCGGTGATCGATTTTCACGCGCCTAAACCTTGAATGATGAAAATGTGCAGTGTATCAGAGTGCAATTAAACAACTTCAGTAGTCACGTTTATTTCTGTTCCAGCTTTCTTTTTTTACCACGCAAGTCATGTTGCACGCACATACACTTGGCCATGGAAAAGCAAAAGAAAGAATTTGTTTTTGGGGTTTTAAGCTTCTTTCGGTGGCTTTTGCTCTCGAATGCCGCAAGGCGTTGGTGCGCCGTATGGGCCGGCAAGCGGATGCAAGCGGCCCAGTCGACGACATTGTGGGTTTGTGAAGGAGCTCGCCTCTTTTTTTTTTTTTGCCTATGGGCATTCTGCAGTAAAGAGGCGGCGGCATTTGTCGTCTTCGGGGTACGTGACCACTAAAAAAAAAAAGAAAAAGAAAACAGTAAACTATTCGAACGTGCTGTACCAGAGTAGTAAAAGAAAAAAAACTGAAACATCTGCTGCGAACAAGTGCGGAGTGTCGTAGGTCCCCCTGTCCGGACCTTTGTTGGTGTCACGATTAGATAAAAATACAAAAGAACAAAATGACACGTGCAAACGATTTGTCTGCTTTGATGGAAGCGCAGTAGAGAACAACAAAAGGAAAAGAACGCCGCGTTTTCTACACTGCCAGCTCGTTGCAGCGAATGTCGTCTGCTAGGAAACCGAGTCGGAGCGAGTTCCTCCCGGCGCGCGCGGCTGCTCTCGTCTCCATCCCTACAGTCACGTGCTCCCCGCGTCACTGCTCCCCCATTGGTTGACCTTGGGCAGACGCTCTGCCGCTAGCGAATTTTTCAAATGTTGCGAAGAAGATCGCAGCGTCCTTTGGTCGCCCTTAAAACCTGTTTTCGGGCTCCCGCGACGGCAGCCGCTCCGCTCTTGGAGCAAAATCGCTGCATGTGAAACAGGCTTTAGGAGTGGGGACCGGCCGCGTGTCTATTCGGTAGCTGGCCCCCGCCGTCGTCCACATAGCCGATATTTTCCAGTAAGTAGAACACGTGAGTAGAACGTGTTTTCCAATGAGATAACGGCCACTGTCTCGAGCACCTGGAAACACTTATGTTTGCGTTCAGGTGAAGAGGGGCCCTGGTCCGCTGGGAACCTTTCCAGCGGCTCCATCTCACGCTGAGGGCACCGCGCAAGAAGGTGTGATTACGACTCCCCCGTTGGGTTCCGCTTAACGTCCCCATGACGATGTGCATGGCTTACTCGACCACAGGTGCATAAGCTCCTTCCAGCAAAATTCGGGGTTCGACGCCTTCGCCCTAGCGCCGATCCCGGTGGGAAAGCTTTCTGGCAGATAAGTCCATGCACAATGGCGTCTGCCATGATGACTTCCAGGGCCAAACGTCAATCAAGCTCGTTGTCCTAGAGAGCAATAGATGGTTCACTAACGCATGCACGTGGTTCATGTGCCATTTGTCCTGCTTTATTAATGACTCAAGTGCTATCATCACAATGCATCTGTATGAGAGCGGTGCTTTCAAACACAACCAAGCAACCGCTCTTAGTGGCATGTGCCAAGGAACTTTCATGGCCGTAGCTTATACCGGTGTCATACGGCCACTTTGGTCGCGATCATGGTCGATCTGGATCGGACTTCTTGATCGTATTACAGGTTGGTAGCTGCTACACGGCGCAGCTTAACCTGGATCGAGTTTCACGCTGACGTCAGCCAAATAGCGATCTCGGAGCCAGATCGCGATGCGCAGATCGCAATTGTCTTGATCGCAATCGGGCCTGGCCACGATTAAATGTTTCCGTGTAGTAGCACCTGATCCGGATCGAGCCTAATCCGGATCGAACCTGATCGCGATTAAAAGTGTCCGTGTGACATCGGTATTACACTACGCGTTTGCTCCGTGATAGTGTCGCGGTAACCTATTTCATAAACCTAGGCAGGAATAGGCAGACATACATTCAGTGGCATACGCTGAAGGATTGATTTAAAAAAAGCTATGAAAAAAAGTGATAGAATAGGATATACAATTTTAATAATAGGCAGACGTGCTTTGTACAATTGTAATCCAACAATATATGTTCGTGTATGTTAGTAGTTATCTTTTACCACGCTGCAGAACAATGAGGGCTTAGGAGCACAACGTTTGCGGACAACATACAGACGTTGTATAAGACTATTTGCGGGCACCTGTATCCGGTGTGCCTGTAACTTTGAACATATATTGAACATATCGACAGGTACATCAACCATGTTACCCACTGAACCCAGCATCAGGCAATAGCAAAAATCAGCCCATACCCGTGAATGCAGCATACGAGTATTAGCTTTAAAAACCAGCGAACGTCACCTTCATCATCATCGATGTGAGTCTTTAAACTACTAGGGGAAAAACTGAACAATTCATTTAATGTGTTCCAGAATAATCACTCACTTGATGCATCAAGCCCCGTAACGTGGGCTGAACGAGTAACTGTGCAGATTTACTATGCGATCACACGAGGAACTTTGCGGTCGCGTTATTAGAATCTCACTTACTCTTTGGTCACTACAGCGCACACGAAAAAGGGTACAATAGTTAAAAACCGAGATTTCGTGGTAGGCAGAAAGTAAGGATAATAAAGAAGCAGTGACACCAATTCTTCGGCTTATTTTTACATCCCCGTTTCTACTTTCGCAAGGCAGCCTCGAGGGAAATATGCATTAACATAACATCCCTACTACTTGCCTTAAATAGCGTGTACATATAGCGTGGTTCGCATTATTACCGCTATGAAACTTCAGCACAAACTCAACAACGTGCACCTGCCACAAAAACACTCAGTGGTCATGTAAGCCATATATCACAAGAATAAAAGAGGGGGGAAAAAAGCACACGTCCTAACGGCAAGGTCAAATAACGCGAATGAAAGTGAGCAGCAAACCACTATGTGACGTCGTGATGCCCGCTGCCGGCACCTAATACCAGCTGCGCTTCTTTTTTGTTCGCCGCTGAATGGCAGTGTATGATTTCGGCTCATAAAGCCCGCACTTCCCATCACAAGGGAACACCACCCTATTTTCAGGAGGACGGAAAAGAAACAAAAGTACGACAAAGGCCTATTACACAGAGGATACGTGTCATTACTTCCTAACGACTTCTATTATCATTAGCGCGGGAAAGAAGACCCTTTAAGGCGAAAGAAGCCGGTCATAATAGATCTTTTCTTTCTTACCTTCGTAGGCGTTTTCGTTAAATAATTTCTCTGCTCTGCGCGTAGTTAGCTCTTGCTTCTGTCGCACTTCTGTTAGGCTCAAGAGCGTGTCCTGCCTGCGGAACAATAGGATTTCGTCCTTCTTTTGTGGCACTTTTTTTTTTTGCTCCTGCTGTCGTTTACCCTGTGGTCCGCGGAATGGTCAGGCAGGCCGACAAAGTAGCTCGATGTTAAGCAAATCCCCGAGATAATAAAAAGGAAGAGCTAGAGCGGTGCTATATATAAGTCTAACGACAGGGAACATCAGAGCAAATGTGGAAGGGCTACCACGCCCAGTATTCTATTTAACGGAAACAAAGGAACGGCTTGCTCGCACGAATCTGATGAGCCATTATTTCATCCCCGGTGTTTTCGAAAGCGCAGCGAAAGTGCTACCGCCTTCCTAATGTCGTGCTTACTGTCTTATTCTCTAATTTTATGATCCAAAACTCAAGCGAGATCTACCGCAAAAAAAGAAAAAAGAAATTAGAATAATACTAAAGAGACGATTTTTATATGGTCGGGAAGTTAATGTCCAGTAATAATCTTTTCGAGGATGAGTGGTCGGGCTCACTGCAAAAGTGAAAGTGAGGCTAAAAACCTACTCTTTAAACTCCGCAATAAAATGTGGTGAACGAATGAACAGTTGAAATTACGCTAAATTTTTTTGCGCGAACTATAGTGCAATGTCTTTTATTTACAACTCAGACAAGATGTGTTTTAGGCAGATGCAACTATTGCAGCGCTTCTCAGTGTTGTATTTGTATTCACGAAATCGTCCTAATGGCATTATTTTAAAACGTCTGAGCGCTTAGTTTAACTAGAAACCGTAAAAAGAACTAGGATGAAAAGAAAACTTTTTATTGTTGCTTCCTTTCTAACCTCATGTTTTTTAAACTCATTTCCATTAAGGTCTGTAATCTTTTCAATAATACTGCAGCCGCATATTCCCGTTCTTGGACCATTGAAAATACGCCAGTTGAAGCCTAGTGCAGAAAGCAGGACGCTTGCCAGCCGAAGTTAAAAAACAAAAGCAAAAAACTTCTAACTTTATTTGCTTTAGCAACTTCTGTGACATCGTCGTGGTTACATGGTCATCATTTTATCAAATTGTCGTCTCTAGGCCACACAGTTATTCTGAGATTGACGCAATTGTCGAATCAACGCACGTACAACCTGTAATGCGCGTAGTCCGAACGGTAGTCCATGCAGTGGTTGGCTTATCTAGCTAATCGGAACCCACCTAATCGGAGCCCGTGCTCTAGCCAGAAAAGGTACACTCAAACCCGACTACATCAGACTCGGCTAGATCGAATTCTTCTTAATATCGAACTATTTTCGAGCACGACAATGTTCCAACGTCAATGTACAGGAAAGTCTATGGCTACATCGAACAAACATATCCGGAACACTTGATATATTCAACATCGGGCTGTGGTATACGCTCCAAGAAGTTGGCTTTCCCTCTTAAGAATTTGGCTTTTTCTAAACGATGTGTTTCCCGCATGCATTTGGGAGAGTGAGCTCGAAGAGTGAGCAGCTCGACAGTGAGGGCGCCGCCCAGAATGAGTAGAAAATATCGCTTGTCATCGCGTGTTTTCTCCCATGCTTTCTTGTCGCGGCAGTAGTGAGGGTCGCCTTTCGCTTCTCAGCTCCCTTTGATAATGCAATGGTTGCCGTAAAACCGAGAATCCTGGCTCTTCTCCGCGAAGCTGGGAATTGCCAACGCATTCGAAAGTATAGGGAAAGGAAGCCCGACGTCGCGGCTGCGTAGGGCGTCCAAGGCAGCACGCTGAGTATGATATTGAAAAACATCGCCAACGTTAGGCCAGGGCTGACTACAGGCTTCCGGTGCCTGACAAGCGCGCACAGCTGCGTATAAACGCGATAGCGTTCAAGACCTCGTTACACAGAAATTCCGGCGCCGGCATCGGTGTCGACGTCGTTCGTTGTGAGCGAAAACTCAGCGTTGTCCGTTACCGAAAAATTGAGAAAGATGCAAATAAAATTAACAATAAAACTATTCGGTTCGAGTGAAAATCGAACCCAGGCTGTCTGCGGGGAAAGCAGGCGTTCCACTGCTTGAAACTGCTTCGGAAAAAACATTATATGAATATCATGTAGTGGGAGGAGTCTCCTTAACGCAGGTTATATTGCGTGGCAGAAGCGTATAACCACACCAGGCGTGAAAACATGTGAATCGCGCAACGAGTAGGGGTTTTAAAGGCCCACCCATTACAAGTGCACAGATATATTTCATCATTGTGATCAGTAAAAGCATCAACAAAGTGAGCAGCTGCGTAGGTTCGCGTGTTGCCTTACGGACGCGTAGTGGGCCCTTCGTTGATTCCCAAAGGAAGAATTATGGCTTAGCAACTATACTTGCAGTAGCCATTCTAGGATAGTTAGAAACGGCCACTGCTAGGCGCACAGGCTTTCGTTTCCTTACGGCACGGTTGAGGTGTCCGCCGAGAACCGAGGCCAACAGTTAAGAAGGCGATGCCCATAGGGCCCGATTACGCTATCGCGTTTTACTCTTGAACGCGTTTTACTCTGAAGCGTCCTCCAAGTTTTGTAAACGTTCATTCGCTGTTTGTAATCGTTACCGTATTTACTCGTCTAGAACCCACGCCTGCGTGTAACCCGCATCCCCAACTACAAAGCACGGGAAAAATGAAACTAAAAAAGTTAAAATACTGACGTATTGCCGTAAGCCGCCTTCCTTGCATTATTGTCAAGCAGTGCCATGAAGCAAACGTACGCTCCAAAAATAAGGTAATTTTTTTTAAATTTTATGTTGAATTAGGCGATATATTGAACTAACTACCGTTTTTAGCGAGTATATGCGGGTTCGTTTGCACTAATTTAGAGTTACTTGTTTTATGAATTACAGCTACGGGCGTATTGGTTCCAAGCACTCCATGCTTAATCTGATCCTACCGACTGGACACGCCAGATTAGTTCTGCGGAAATCCGCAAGGTGGTGAAAGTTTCAGCAAAACAGACAAAAATGTCATCCATTTAAAAAATGCGTGTCTGGCTTTCTTTTTCTTTCTTTTTTTGACGAGATTGAGTAGTTGGGTTGAACTTTGACCTAACAAAACGGGGAAAGTGAGTTATATGCGTAATCAAATAGTAAATCACAACAGTGAACATGTACATGCGATACAGGCCGATAGGTATTTATAAAGGACGCTTACTCTTTAACGGTTATGCTAGCACTTACTGAAGGAAGAAGCAGATAGCCTGGGGTATCTCGTGAGGCACGGATGTTTGGTTTCGATCTTAACTAAATCTGTAACTGTTCTGTAAGTACAGACGGAATCACACTTGTCTAGAGCGCCAAGCCGGCCACTTCGGGTGCTGTTCCCAGCAGAAATATGCAAAGACCGGCGCCGTAGTGGTACCTGACATAGTCATACTGTATGCTATGTCCTTGTGCCATAATTCAAGCATGATTGGAAGCTTGTAGCTAACAGTGAGGTAGGAGCTGCGGACAACAGCGTCCACAGCCACGCGCTCCACCGCACTAGACAAGTGTGATTCCGTCTGTACACTGCACGTACACTTTCGTACACCCTTCCGCAATATTTACCGGCTTCAATAATAATATTTAAAGCTATTAAATATTTAAATTCTTGAAGCATTCATTTTGTTCGAATGCCATTGTACTCTTGTACCACTGTGTTTGTGCCCCTCGGTTTGTAACCAGTACGCGTTTGTTTATTCTAATCCTCGAGATTAGCTTCATGCCACCGTTAAAAAATTGCTAACGCTTGCGTGTATATAAATACATGCTTTACTTCTTTGAGCATACTCCTCACGCCATTATTCATGTTTCTCAAAACATCACAGACCGCATTCGTCCTTATTACATCGCCGTTTCACATCCGCAGCATTTGGTGTATGCGCTTCGGTACGGCTTGCAAACCTGAATGAAGCATTTCCCTAAACATAAGTGTTGGTTATGTTAGCGGCTTTACCTCTACGGTACAGAGTCATAAAGCTTCCTCGATTGTGCTTAACGAATTGGTCGCAAAGTCATCGCCATTACGTCAGAGTACCGTCATGACCTTCGTCATTGTCTTGCTACTGTAAACACTCGCGTCTGGAGAGTCTAATCGCGCCTCAAGAGCTCGAGGTCACGTTACCTGAATGGAAACACCACGTATGGCGTCCTATACCTCTGCAGTAAAATCTGACAATTTGAATGAAAGGGAAAAGTTCTGCCTGGCGTTTCATAAGTGTCGCTACTTCGCCAGTGTCAGTGGTTGGCCCGTGTCAGCGGGGAAACCAGTAACGAACGCCATGCCGCTTCGCGGCTTTTACTATTTTGTCGGCATCACTACTGCCAGAATGAGAGTCGACAGTGACGTGCCGCTCTACCAATGGCGTCATATGTGACGTTTCTCCTCGGGTCACGTGACCCTAGGTTGAAGTGCCAATAGACTCTCCCTCTCGCATCACGCACAAAATCGCTTGTCCATCTTTCTTCATATTCCTGCTCATTGTAGAAGCATCAATGACATTGAATATCTAATTAGTTAGGAACCGCATATATTGGCTATTTGTTCGAAAGTGCAAAGAAAGCTGTGCAAAGAACGCTCCACCTGAAGTAAAGCTAACCGCCTATAAGGCGCTGATTAGGCCAGCACTTGAATATACCGACATCAGTTGGAGTCCCCATCAAAAATTTATCGTTGACAAAATTGAGCGAGTCCAAAATTTAGCCGTTCTATTTGTGTTTTCAAATTATTCCAGGTATATCAGTGTTACCGCTCTGCGTAAAGGAGCCGAACTGTATTGTCTCGATCAGCGTAGAATAATTTCCAAACTCAAATTTTTGTATCTTTTCTATCATGAGCATTATAAGATACCCAGAACAGAACATCTACTTGGACCCCTCGGCACTCCTCAAGCACTAACCACAAGACAACACGGCTGCTCACAAGTCACAACAACATTAACAAATTTTCCCATCATCACTAGCATAGTGGAATAAACTACCATCACCGGCATTGAACAGTGGGGCGGTGGAACCTTTTGCTCAAGAAATCAGATATGCATTTTTTCTAAATAGTGCATTAACTCGTGAATAAATTATCAACCCACAAGCTAATGAATGAGTACGGCTACACAGTTTATTAAACTGTTATTTCTTCTTACATTTTGTATTAAACTTCTGTGTTCTCGTATGTTATCTGAACACTGTATCTTCTAAACTGTTGTTTATAATTTACCCAGCATTGAATTGTTTTCTTTGAATTGTGTTCGTCCCTTTCTGTTGTAGACATCATTATCTCTTATATTGTGCACCACTCCTGCTTGGACCGAGAAGGTCTGCAGTATATTGAAATATTAAATTATTGTTAGCGAAATATTCACATTACATCCGTTCACTATCAGGATTTGCATTGTTTCCGTCCCAATGAATACAAAAGTGTGGTTTGGCTAAACGTCTACATTAAAACTTTAAAGATGTCGTGATGTCGCTTTTGCCTGTTCACTCAAAATTGCTGCTTAGAACTCCATAAGGCGGCAAAAATTGCAAAACGCTGAAGTGCGGAAGCAACGACAAGGGTGACACGTACCCGAAGTTCTCAGGGATGTGTTACCATCGACAAGTTTTTACATTTAATATACGTAGAGTGAACATAGCTTACCATCCCCTTTCATCTCATGATATATATGTACCGATATCCATTCATTTTTAATTATTCAGAGGGAAATACATGTACTTCATGATTTGTTAGAACTATGTGTGATATTTTGAGAAAGAAGCTATAGACGCTAGAGTCAATAGGTTGCACAGAGGTACAGGTGTTCATTTGTTTCTACTCGGACAGATCATAACCCTACGCAAGACTGACAAATTAATTGTTGCATAAAATCAGGGCAAGAGGAAATTTGTGCTCATGGTTTCATAAGGCCTTTTGGAAGATTCGAAACAACACTTTTAATGTCAAATGCATTCCGCTTATACACACAGGAAGTGTTCGCTTGGTGGTCATCAATGCAGAACTTGATGCTCCGGATGCGGGCCCTATCAAGCTAATTTTTAGCGCTGCCGCGCGTGCTTTGACGCCGAGCCATGCGCGACGATTCTTTGGGTCCATTTTTTCCCGGCAGTCTTGAGAAACGTGTCTGCGTCTGAACGACGGAAATGGTAGAAAAGCGCCAATACGTGTGGACGCTGCGGAAGTGTGCGACGCGACAAAACTTTATTAAAGGTGGCCAAGGATTGACTCAGGGGCTTGCAAGTCAATTTAGCTACTGACCACGCGGGAGTGCTGCAGCGCCAGTCATCGAAATATCTAGCGTGTTTTTATCTGCGGCTTCCGTTTTCTCGTAATTGAATATACGTGCGTAATTGGTTAAAAACGAGGCCATCTCCCCTCCACCCAATTCTTTTTCCTTTTTTCATGGAGTTTTTTTCTTACATTCCTAATCTCTGCATTTCTTTTTTTCTAGATAACATGTAGACGTTTTTCTTTCTTTTTTACATTTTAGAGCAGCCATTGGTTGTCTTCAATTTAAGAGCGAGGTTTGCATGCACTAAAGAATTGGTCGTGGTATTGAAACATAGATGTGTGCGTAAAACTAACAGCAACAGACGCGCCCACCAATCTACCGACTATCTTATTGATTTATCGATTTTAATGTCTCAAAGCAGTGCCTCTGTTATAACGGATGTCGTATTGATGCTTCATAAATTTATTCCTGTGCAACTATGTTCTCAACAACCAAATATATCTCATCTTAGCAACACTTTATTTCGCTCATATTGCACGCCTCACACTGCACGCCCATCGAAAATGACCGCGTATAACTGAACGCGCAGATATTATGTAAATAAATGTAATAAACTGTCTTTTTTTACCCCCATCTCAGGTTCTTCACCCTTGCTACTTCGTTGTCATTTTAGAAAATTTCTATTTTGTATTTTCAAGTTTTTTATTCAGACGCTGCTCTTCTGGATGTTCTTAGCTTCAAGTTTTTCCGCCATTTTTTCCAGGTATTCCAGACTCATTCAATATGCAAGATTGTTCCATCGGTCATTCCTCACGATGCCCATTTCGAGGAAGACCATTTCTTATGGTTATCCCAGGTGAGCATCATCACCATCATTATTTGCCACAGCATATGAAGTCATCACCATCATCATTTTCTAGCTTCCATCCCTGCCATCGAACAAGGAAACGTACCGTGGCAAGGCTTCTCTTCTGTCGACATCGACTTCAACCAATCGTGTCGTCGTGCTCACTGCGTTCTGTGTTGTTCCTGAAGCCTCGGATCTCCAGCTGGTCTTCTCTCGCGTGAACTTGTAAGATCATCTTGTTTTCTACGTCCTGTTGCCTAGTGCACAGTGCTTGGTACTGCAGCGTGTGCTTTGGGAGTTTGTACTTTCGTCCGATCGGCCTGTGCCTTAGCTGGCTGAAGATTTCCCTCTTATCGAGCGATGCTTTCTCCTGCGGTACCCCCCCCCCTTTCTTTTCTTTTTTTTGTGGCGTGGGGTGAGGCGACTCATCATTTTAACATGCCTGCTTGAACTAATTTTCATAATAAGGAGATCTTCGTGTAAGAAAGTGCCAGTTACACCGCCGGTATGGTCTCTAGATTCAGGTCGATCCAAATCTAAAAGAATATGCTATGGTACCAAAACAAATCAGGTATTAAATAGCACATAATAAATATAAGTAATGCAACAAATATGGAACATTACTCATTTTATTGCAAAATAACGACCATCCTGAAGGATTTGTCACAAAACGTAAAACTCAGAGTAGATGCCGCTATTTCAGATGAAAAAAAAAACCGTCCCGTTTATCCAAACTTTAGTCTCAGCAAGTGCACGAAAATACGAACGGTCGTATTAATGGAAAAGAGTCAAATTCGTTAATTACTTCATGGTAGAAAAAAAAGCTGTGCTCTGCATCTTGTATTGCATCTTCTTTTGTGCACCGTATCTGCTCATGCCCACAAGCTTTCCGAAAAAATGTGCACGAAATTCAAGTTCAAATTAATGCTGCAGACTTTTAAATGCCTATTTTTATCTTATAAAAATAAGATAAAAATACGACGCACTAGAACATTAACAGTATTTTTACTATTACCTTGCTGAATCACCGCATGCGTGACGAACAGCTGCGAGCATTCCTTCAATACTGTCATCAGAGCAATTGAAAGAATAAATGAAAGGAGGAAATGATGTCATTGTCCTTCACGTTTACGCAAATAATATCACTATATTTCGGCTGCGTGAAGAAAGCTGTGGTAGTGATGTGGCTGCAAAGTCCTTCCGATGCGGTTGTTCTTCCTCTGAGATCAGTTTTTACAGATTCAGGCAGGAACGCGAGAACTAGGCGGCGTGAACACCACAGAACAGCTGATAATGTCACAGCAGTGCGAATGCTGGATTTGATTTATTTGACTGTTTGGCATAAAAATATGCCATAACTTTTTAACTGTCTTCATTTCTGTTCAATGTGTGGTGTAGTGAACGAATGACATGGGGCAGTTTCAGTTCAAGTTCCACTTTACGTAAGTTTACTAGAAGCTTTGTTTGCCCGAAGCTTAACCGAATGTAGTGACCAATCAGATTTGATGCACTTGATCCGTTTTCCCTACATGTTGATTTGAGTGAGGTTTACCTATCCAGGGTCCACTGTATTTCTTATTGCGTCGATGTCGCTAACGAAACAAAACCTGCCTAGCATACGTGCCAAGTCACTAAATTGACTGCGGATCAACACTAGTGCTTTGCAAACTTCTGTATATCTGTAATCTGCAAATTTCTCTGCGAAGGGGAAACGCTAACATTTATCAGAAATTTTCACTGCTGTCAATGTGTGGCGGTACTGGTACAAATGCTACTCTTATGTCGAGTCTTCTTTAGACATAGCACAATATGAAGATACCTTAGTAGTAGTATAAGGCATACAATTTGCTGCCCGATTCATGAATATTGATATAGAGTTGGTGTCGCAAGCTGCAATTGTGTAAGACGTATGCGCACGGACACCACTGCAGTGTTGCTTTTTGTTTCATTTGTCTTTTCCACAGGCACAGAGTACAAACAATGGCCTCCAATGGCAAAGGTTCTGTGGGAAAGCGATCCAGCATAGCGCACCAGGCAGAACTAACCGAAAGGTCCCAACAGAAGCAGCCACAGCAGAAGGACCACCTGCAACTGGAGCAACCGAAGCAGCATCAGCAGCAACGGCACGAACCACAACAGCAGCAGTCTCAGCAACAACTGCAAAGGACGCAAGAACAACAGCAGAAGCTACAGCAACAACATGATCAACAGCCTCAGCGACAGCAGGAGCGTCATCGTCAAACGCAGCAACAGCCGCAGCAGCAAGCGCAGCAGCTGTCTCAACAGCAATCTCACCTGAAGCCTGAGCAACAGCAGATGGAACAACGACAACAGAAACAGGGGCAGCAACCATCGTGGCAGCAGGCTCAGCACCAGCCTCACCAAATGCAACAAGAAGAGCGACACGAGCAGCAACCACATCAACAACTGCCACGCAGCTGCCTGAAGCGCACGTCAACAGACAAGTATCTCTCAGTGTCCGACACCAGACAACTGGCGCGCACAACAGCCACCAGCACAATTAGCCAGCGAGATACGAAGAGAAGCCGCCCAATTAAAGGAGCTAGGGTGAGCTTATTTTCTTCAGCTTAATTTCTTTATTAGTGGCATGAAAAGTAAACCATCAAAGTATAGGGGCCCACAAACCAGCTCGTCTTCGTTGTGTAGTCAGGCTTAGTGTCAAAGTGTCCTTAAACGTGGACTCCGTCCTTCTTTTAAATATATTAGGATATCGCCATTTTTTGAACGGCATTAGCAATCTTGTAATAGGTAAGGTCCTTCAATTTGCTTAGAAGCTCATTAGATTTAAATAATGAAAAACGATGTGTCGAAACCGAATCGGATGGCTGCTGCTTTCTTTAACGGGCACGATGATCTCATAATGCACCTCGCCACAAAATAAACACACTACACGTGATGCTAATGCCAGAAAAGAGAAACTGGCGATGTTGTCCTACAATGCATCGAGCAGTGCCAGCTTTCCGGAACACGAAAGTGGCGATTTCAGATATGATTTGAGCGTTGAAGAATCGCCCATTGCTTTCGACTTCCCGCGGCAATACGAAAGGGCAAGCACATGTTATACGTTTGCTTTCAGAAATAGTGATTGATGTCGCATTTACGCATAGATATCAGCAGTACTTGTGCGTGCGTGTGTACGTGTGTGTGTGTGTGTGTGTGTTTGTGTGTGTGTGTGTGTGTGTGTGCGTGCGTGCGTGCGTGCGTGTGTGTGTGTGTGTGTGTGTGTGTGTGTGTGTGTGGCACACACTGATAACTTCGAATGATAACTAATCGATAAAAACATGGCGCTATTATACACAGCGCACAGTCACAGTTCATCGGTGCGCAATCGCGTTTGAGTAAAACGGCTTTTTTCGCTCTAATGAAATTGGTGACATCCTCGTGAAGCAATCACCTGCTTCCATGACTTTTTAAATGCGAAGCATTTCTTAGCGAACCTCTGGCACTTTGAGCGTTTCTATCTACGTATCTATCTATCTATCTATCTATCTATCTATCTATCTATCTATCTAGCCGCCTACGTCTGGGTGCTCTCATGATCGCCTCCTTAACTTGGTGTAGCCCAAAATTTGCATGGGAGGGTAAGATGATTTGACGAATATGATTACCGGGTCATGACATGAATAACGGTAAAATCCTGTCGTGTACGTCGTCAAACCCTTTCCACTAGACACGTGTGGCACATACTCGTTTACCACGGGCCGTGGTGTACGGGTATGCGCCACAGGTGATTGACAGTTTATATCTACCCAGGAACGGCGAGAACAGACATTGGTAACTTAAATGCTAGAGCATTAAGGAAAACCAATATCGGCAGCGTTGACTCAACGATTGGAAAGAGTGAAAATTAGGATCCCAGCAGGAATCGAACCCAAGCATTCTGTGTGGCAATCAGGTATTCTACCACTGAGCCACGCGAGGTCTATAAACTGGTTTGGAAAAACAGCCTACGCAGGCGTAATATCGGTGCAACGCCAATTATGGTTGTGGTGCTGGCTATCTGATTTTACAAAAAAGCAATGAACACTACATGATACTCCTACGACGTCTACTCCTACGATACAATAGTCATATCAGATTAACGTCTGTAGTTTAGTTCCAGTGTTGGCTCCGCTTTTATAGCAGTCTAATAAACATTACGTTTGTATTCCTATGATTCAGCAAGCTATATTGAAGCATTGCTCGACCCTGGAGGAATGCATTAACAAAAGTTACATATGATATCCACATCACCGCAGCGTAATGTGCACTTCGTCCACCAGAACGACGCAGTCTCCTCTTCATTTCTTACGAGTTTGGGCGATATGGCCGCATGCTGACTGAGGATGATGCCAGATTGATTGACAGCCGCTTTGTAGACTAGGCTACGTAGGCAACATACGCCCAGGTAGTCTGCGAATACGACAAACACCATCCACTGATGTTGGTCTACGTAGCACTATCCAGGCCTAGCAGCCTCGACGGCCTATACCTCACCAACATGGGCGTGCGCACAGGGGGGGGGGGGACAGGGGGGGCGGCCGCCCTCCTTATTCACCTAAGAGGGGGGGCGCAAAGTCAGCCCCCCCACATTGAGATAATAGGGAGGGGGGGCAATGTCAGCGCAATACAATGATATAATTGGGAGAGGGGGCTGCAACAAACCTTCCCCCCCCCCCCCCCTGAAGGCGAACCTTGCGCACGCCTATGCTCACCAACGTGAAGGGTGGCTTCAGGTTCCGACATGTCGCTGGCTCTGTCGACAGACGATTTGTCGACGAAATGACCGAGGCATCCACGAATTCCAACACCTCTACTGTACGACATACTTCACTACACATGGACCCCTCGTCACCACGATCACGACCGGATCCTATAACAAGTCATCACCAGCTGCTGGTGCTCACTGATCACGGTGATGATGCGCTTGTTCAAGAACTGTCAAGAACTTCTTGCACACGTGCACACAGGTTCGTGAAACGTGCGTGCGTGCTCTGTGCACATATAAGCACTACATATCAGCTTACCGCTTTCGGTGTTGGTAATACCCACGTTGCCATTGGCAGCGTTACCCAACCATAAACAACTGGTTATGTAACACATATGCGGCTCTTCAAGATATATATGTGTGCTTATAAAATTTATACAAATCTTTGGCGTCATATTGTAATGTGTCGCTCAGTAAAAAAAGTTACGCCACAGTAACCTACCCGCCGCATGCTTCGCATAACATCGACTCCCACGGTACGCGGGATCTGCCGAATTTTTTTTCTTTTTTTTGCCTCAATTACCGTGGACTCTTACAGTGCTCCCTGCATGAGTAGCTTAGTTTTTTTTTCTTTTTTTGAGATCAATTGTTCTTGGAAATTGGCCTTGTGTGTGTCTCACCTTGCGCGTGCCTTGTGATCTCTCATCTCTGTCGTCTAAGCACCTTTCACGGGATAAACACGCTCAGTTTTCCATCTCGACGTCGAATGCTAAGCGTACTAACAGTGGGCGCCCTCTAGCCACTCGATAGAGTTCTCTGCCTGCACAAAGCAAACATCCTACCCGTGTTCACTCTCATAAAGCTTGTTATTGCACAGCGCAGCAAGGATTACACCAGCCTCAGGGTCAAAAGCATGTAGACTCTCAGTGTCGTACTTGGGTATACCGATGCAGGAAGGGGCGACTACCGGCGCCAATGCAGCGCCGGGTGATGCAGGAACGCAGGGACGGACGAAAGAACGAAAGCCGGAAGCCGCAGACAACGTGTGTCGTGCGTATTTGTATCGCGCAAAATGTATTTAATGCTCATGCACTTATAGCAGAACGTAAAGTTTTCTCACTTAACAAATTTATGTCCACTCTAAAGAAAAACCATATTTTCTTCTTTCATATAATTGAAATTGTAATGTCGCTTTGTACGCTTATCACTTCTTCAGTGTGCTACTCCGTTTACACAGCGGGGATGTTTAAGCTTGGCAAAACTCCGGGATCATCCGCACAAAACTAGGCGGGTATGCGCCAAGCAGCTCCTACACTCTTATTCAAGTACCGTATAACGTCCGGCACATAAACGGCCCATTTTTATTCCACCACAACGTACTGCATATAAGCGGCCCTTCAATCGCCATTAAGCGTGACAAATTCTGCGGTGACGGATTGGGCCCGCTATATGCGGCCGCGAGCGGTCGCAACGCTTATATGGAGCCCTAGGCGGAAATGGCTCGAGCGGACGCAACGCTTATATGGGGCCCGACGCGAAAGGCGGACGCAACGCTTATGTACAGAGCCCCGCCTCCCTGACCTTCGCCTGTGTGAAAAGCCACAAATACGTTTTATTTTTTAAATTATGGCCTGTAGCATATCACGATACTGCTGCCACCTACATTCTTTTTGGTTTAGACTGTAAGCTAACAGTTGCAACAGGTCTCGTACTGCCGGAGCATTCCCGTGAACACATGTGTGCCGCGCTTACATGTTTATCGTGTATTGTGTGCGTTTATTGCGTGCTTATCGTACGCGACATTCGTCGACTGGGCATTTTCCGCGTGTTGGGGCGTTCTCCTGCCTTGATCCAGTGGCGGATGATGGTCGTTGTTCGTTGCCACTCAACACAGCCTCACGGGACGCACAGCTTTGTGTCCGCGCTCAAAAGTGCTTTCTTGCTTCGTTCATCGATTACTCACGTTGATCGAGTGATCGAGTGTACTTCCGAAGACAATCCGCGTCCGAGTGTTTTGACAAGCGGCGACCGCGGTTCCACAGGAGCGGAAGCTTGAGCCTTTTGACGAGCGACTGTGCCAAACTTGGGTAAGTTGAAGAAGGTCGCTGAACTACGTAACTTTGTTACTTCATTGCATGACAACTGTTTGCAGTAACCGTCGTGTTGGCACAGCGAGGATGATCAACAGATACCCGATAGGCAGGTATGTTTTGTGCTTTGGGTGCTCTTATATACACCACCATAAATGACATG
Source organism: Rhipicephalus sanguineus (assembly GCF_013339695.2). Classification (NCBI taxonomy): domain Eukaryota; kingdom Metazoa; phylum Arthropoda; class Arachnida; order Ixodida; family Ixodidae; genus Rhipicephalus; species Rhipicephalus sanguineus. The sequence goes on from NC_051178.1 coordinate 202,911,192, forward strand.
TTTGAAGGATGCGCATTGCGCTACGCAATCTTATGCTTCGATCATGCAGGCCTCGTGTCGTTGTGCTGTTATTCCTTGACTGTTTACTGTACGAGGTCATCGCTTGAGAGTGTTTCTAGAATCCCTTGTCGCCGTTAGAAAGTGTGTGCTTTTAAACACATGGGGTCGTCCCATAATGTTTTCACTGTGGTGATGCGAGAGTTCACCAAACTCGGCAATAACACGCAAAATTATCACAAGACTGGGGACGTGATACAGGGGCGTAGCCAAGGGGGGTGTTAGAGGGGTTCAACCCCCCCCCCCCCCCGAAATTTTTCAGTTTTGCTTGCGTATATAGGCACGCACACATACAAACGCACGCACGAACATACATAAAGTATGGTTGAACCCCCCCCCCCCCCGAAAAAAATTTCTGGCTATGCCCCTGACGTGATAGCAAAACACACAGCCCTGACACGCGCACACGATGATGGATATGTTTTCGTGGTTGCGTCCCCGAGCTTTTCGCCAGAAATCCATGCAGTTGTTTTGTGGTTAGGATTTTAACCTAGCTGCCTCATAAATGTTTTAAAGGAGCTCACTCGAAGTAATGTATTTGAGTGAATTACGTTACGTACTGGTACTAAGTGCACACTCCAACAAATGCGTACTTAATGTGAAGAAGCACATGTTTATATCAAATAGTGTTAGTAGACGAATATGTCAATTCAATTAGGTTAATTAAGCTAACACATGCTACTCTTTGTTTCAATATTGTGTGTTTGAGAAAATATGCGTGAGCTCATGTTCTGCCATTATATATTTTTTCTTAGCATCTTTAAGCACACGAGGTTCTCTATCACAAATAACTTAGATTGTGCTCATGTTGCGAGAATGTTGCTTTATTGTGTGGTGCTTTAAGTTATTGTATTTTCACGCTTTTTTTTACTTAGCATAGTACCAATATTGCTCTCTTACTTAAATGCATAACCAAGGTTTAGTATGCAGTGATTTAGGGTTTATTGAGCTTTGTAAGGTCATAAATTAAAAGAAAAAGATCTCAATTCTCATATATGTTTCCAGAAGTTCACAGAAAGTTGGAAAATATTATCGGTTTTGTGAAGGCCTTACATAACTTAAAATGAAATCAAATTGACAGCTCAACTCTACAAGACAAACTACACGGGAATTCGCTTTAGAGAACCAAAAGTTTGTTCCCTGAATGGCTTACATTCATGATGCAATACAATATGCATGGCTCATTCCCACCTCACACCAAGTGCACATGGACCACGCACGCTCTTTCATTTTTTTTATATTTCGATAAAAGTGTGCATATCGTTATTTTCATGTGGATCGCCCATAGGGCTATGTGCATATTTCGGGTATTGCTTACAGTCTTGGGCAATAACTAGTTACTAGTAACGCATTACCGGTAACTAGTTACTTTTTTCGGTAACTTGTAACTGTAACTAGTTACTTTTAATTTATAGGAACTTGTAACGGTAACACTGTTACTTTTTTACAGAGTAACTGTAATGGGAAATACCGTTACAGTTACTTTCCCATATCCTTTCCACCTTTCATCTTTCCACAGCACGGCTCCCCTACCAATTTAGGGGTGGAAGTCGCTTAGAGAATTATCTACCCTGCAGAAGACCGAGGTCAGCAGTCAGTCTTTAACACAACTTAAGTTTACTTGTAAACTACATGTCGTAAGTCAATCATGTTGGAACTGAACAACTTGCTAAATTCAAGTAGTTTTTTTTTTCCGGCGTATATATATCCTTTTTGTCACTTGAGCTTCTAGCTCGGTTCTTGGTGTACCGGTGGAACATCACGACGCCAAGTTTATATTCTCCTTCGTCCGAGGCTGCGCAATAATCGTGTTTGACTGACGGCTAGAAAGCAGCAGAGCGCAAAACGGTTGAGAGGCACAAATACTGTGAACTAAGTAATTTTTCAAAACCTCTTTGAAACTAATTGTAAAAGGTTTACTCCAACTTAATACAACAATTATTAACAAAATCACATGGACGTTTTGCCTCCTATGCATGTGACATCCTCAGTATACACTGGCAACAAGAAAAAGAAAAGGAAAGAAGGAAAAAATTTGCGGAGATCGACCAGTGTCCCATACGTCCGTGTAAACCAGTAGGGGAATGTGGTTGTTGCATGTTATAGTCGGATACAACTTTAGAAGTCAGCGGCATTTTCTCCTCAAAGGCAGGTGAACACAAGCCTGCACCAATGGGCGCGCACTCGGGACGGACATCATGAGCGGGATGGCGGTGGCTTCGCCTTTGGAGAACATCGGCGCGTGCATGAGCGGGACTATTTCTTTTCTTTAGTCTCTCCTGACTTCTTAAGTTGTATCCGACTATAGTTACTATATATGCTACGACATGGCTCCTAAAGGTGCCATATGCAGTAACTATATTGCAAGCCGACGCATCGCGGCGAATGAACCGCGATTCCAGGAGTTCCTTCCCCTCACCTTCGTTCACGAGCCAGCGTCGTCACAGTGTTTACGTCAAAGCTATGCCCTGTTCTCCGGAAGTGTTAAACAAGCTCCATCTTAGAATGCGTTGCATGAGTTGCTTTAACAACATCCCGTTTGCCTTCTTTAAGCCTCGTTGATTCTTTCCTTCCGATTTCGCCGATGCAAGTCGTGTCGCAATGCCCGCATCGGGCTTGTATATCACCCTACTCTGATCGTCTGCAGGTGTGCAATCTTTGGGTTTCGCGAACACATGCCCCAGAGTATAACGGGACTTAGAAACGGTTTGTATGCCCAGCGGACGCAAAGCTAACCGAACAGGGTCTGATACACCTTGAACATATATATGGAACAGACACAATGGACGTCGTCTTCATTCGTCACACACTCTCCGTTGCTATTTGCATGCGCTTCTGGGTGTCGTTAATAAACATCCTATGATACTGCTGTCATTCTAGTGCATCAACCACATTTTCCATTTTGAGTATCAGAGGACATTTGTTATTATTATTTGCAAATAAATTCCCTTTTTCACCAACGGTGCATGAACAACAAAATTGATGCAACAAAATGAGGTGTACACAACAAATGCTTGTGTTTGGCCCCCTATTAGGTTTACTTCGTCTAGGGTTTTACCACGTGCAATTTTGACTGCCCGCATGCCTTCATACATATTTAATAAATGAATTCTATCGTTTGGTTTGTAATCTATTATTTATTTTATACAGTAACGGAAAAGTAGCGACGTTACTTTGTCACAGTAACTGCAACAAAGTAACGACGTTACTTGTCACAGTAAGTGTAACTGTAACAGGTTACTTTTGGAAACTCTGTAACTGTAACTGTAACAGTTACTTTAACAGAGCCAATGACTTCACCCATCAAGCACGTGTTTTTCAGACACCCCTCTCAATATCACTTAAATTCCACATGTGGGCTTTGCTTTTAAAAGTACGCCGCCCGCTTTCCCCGCCTGTAGTTGCCTTACCCACCATCTTCTGCAGCCCTTTGTGAGGGCTAGACATGCCGCCCTTCTGCAGCCTTTCCAAGTGGCTTTCATACTCCACTCTTTTTTTTTGCCTTTGACGGCTCTCGCTCAGTAGACCCCCCCCCCCCCTTTTCCATTTTTTTTTTCTTTTTTTCTCTCCTTTTTCTTGCTTTTTTTTTTTTCCTTCTTTGCAGCTCCCCTTACTTCTGAGATGAGAGGCCTGAGTGCCGTTGCAAACTTTCTTGAAATGATGTGGCAAGGGCTACACTCCTCTCTCTAGTTTTCTCTTTCCAGGCAGCAATTACCAACAGCGACAAGCACCACCGCTAGACATGACGTCAACACTAACCCTTTAAAACTAACGCGCCAAGGATGACAAGGTGCCTTCGATAAAGATAGGTCCCCCTATGGAAACGTCGGCCAGCCTGTCTGAGGCACTTTCTCCTGTTTGAAACCTATCCCACTTTTTTGGCTTAGGTAACTGTAACACTGTTACATTTTACTGGTAACGTGCCCATGACTGATTGCTTACTGTGTACATGTGTGAATGTTGAACACGCAATGGCACTCTTTCAATAGTCTGCAAGTGGCTGGTCCACTAATACCTGTTCTTATTGCACCCTGATCCCTTCATTCAAGGATCGATCTCTTTAATATATGAATATAGACTTGCCTGAGGACATGTTTGGTACTCACTATCTGTGTGTGGTTGGGTTTGTCTTGAGTGAAAATCAACATTTCCTTGTGGTATCTATTATGCATGTATCAGCGATGAGAGCTGTTCATGGCACCGACACAGAGGACAGATTGCAGTACAAGATAGGAGCATACTTCCTGCAAGCCCGGGCAAGCCATAATGAGTGGTAGGCATTTCTTTTCATCACTAGATTGCGACAGTTTGGACACATAGCACCTATAGACCTTATGCAAAATCTGCTGCCATCTAGCGGCCGTTGTGTGCATTTCCGCCGTGAAGGCTAAGCGCGCTCCGCATGTAGACAAGGAGCGTACATATCAACGTGTGGCGGCTGATAACAACGAAAATGCCAACATATTTTCGAGTGCTGTGTTGCTGAGATTGAGGAAATTGGGATGCTGAAAGAAGGTTTGCAGGAACCAAGCCTCCATGTTAGTACATTTCCTCGTGGCCGACGAGAATCAGCAGATCGTTCCGTTGCTTCGGTTACTGCTTACGACTAACGCCGTGTTTCCGTTCGCCGTTAATATATGTGGTATGTGACAGCATCGGCACTCATCAGAGAACACTCTTTCATATCATGCCAGAACAAGAAAGTTTTCGCACTGTGTGCTTGCTGCAGGCACAAACCCGCTTCGTGTACGAGCTTCAAAGCTGCATCGCGGCTACTCGCGCATGCCTGCGCTGCTGTTGATATTAGCTTGTTTCTTAAATTGCGATAACAATTACATGTTAGACAGATAGCTCGTGCGCGTCATTGATTTGCAGCGGACGGACCGATTGTGCTGGAGCGTGTTGTTTGTAGTTTGTTTTCGATGGTGGAGTTTAACAAGGTAGCGTCTGGTGGGATGCTTTGCGTGCGTATTTCTTCACTATGCGTATTTTTCAAGCATTTCATGTGGTATCACTGCCAGGTTCAGACGGGTTGCCCGGATGTCCTGACCGCCCCCACCCCTTACTTTTTTTTGTTTAACTTATACCCCAGGAAGAGCAAATCAGGTTCTCCCAAAAGCTGATCCCCCCTTCGGAAAAATCCTCTGTACACTCCAGTTTGCTATGAAATGTTAACAGGTGCTTCAAGTGCGCGGTACTTTTCTTATGAAACTAAATAAAATGCTGTTCCGGGAAATGTGCTACATTCTACCGTGGGTGCGCTACCGCTGGTTACGCGCTGAGGCGGTTTCAGTCGGCGAAGCAAAACTGCCTTGCCGCAACGGGTTTAAATTGTAAAGCACCAGTAGGCCCCTAAAGCGACAATGTGAACACGAATATTCTTGGCGTTTCCTGTTATATAGGATCACATATCGGAAGGATATTCAATAAAATACCAGCTGATCGGCATCTACTTCTAGGAGACACTACACTTTTCATGTTCACTTTCCACGTGCATGAGATGCGCAATTTTCTGCATTTTCATCGCACGGTAATTCTGTACATAACATAGGTCGGATGACTACAACAGCGAAATAATATTATTTCAAAGATAAAAAGAGGACAACGTTTTATTTAAAATTAGATGGACACTACGTCGGCTCGACATAGGCTGTCCCTCATGAAATATGCTTTCAATTGGGTCAACTGCACTTTCTTACCGTCATCGCTGCGCCTAGCCGTGCTAAATAAAGCCTCTTCCCAACCATCCTACATTATACAAGCATGATATTCAGATAGCTAACAACGCTTTATTCGCTACACTGAAAACAGACAGGCCAATTTGTAACCTAGCGCAGAGCTTCATTATCGACGACGACAGGCCTGCACGTGACTCGCAGTGTCAAACTTGTACCTTCTCGCTGTGAGGCGGTTCTTTACACGTAATAACCGTCAACGTAAAAACTAGGAAATGCCGGTAACGTGTACAGGCCCGCCTGACATTTTTATGCCCTGATTGCCGACTACCAAAGCGGATACAAGCAAGAAGTGATAGCGGCGACAGCAATAGAATTCGGGCACAAGCCTCCAACATGGCGCCGAATCGTTAGCTTCGTCAAACCTCCAACAGATGGCAGCAATTTTGCATAAGGTCTATTGATATACAGCATATACTGGCCTTTAGCTTAGGAGTGAGAAACGTACCTTCTGCACTTCAGTGCAATGCATATTATTTAGTTTGCATTCCTTGAACATGGAACGTCGAATAGTTTGTATTGTTGAGCTTGTAATCTTTGAACATGGGATGTCGCCAGAGCCAACGTTTTGAAACTTGGAGTTGTCTTCATAAAGGGAGGTCGATTCCACGAAAGATCGAAAAAGGGTGTATATTTGATGTTTCCGATTTTCCTGATAATTTTGTATGTTGTGCGCATATGATTGCACAGCACGAAATCGCAGTTCGTTTTCAAATAAAAAATTTTTTCAACACAGCAAAATTCTGCAAGCGTCGCCGGTTGACGACGACCATTTTACGAAGAGTGCGTTTTCGTAAATTCGCAATCATGCTGGCAGCCACTGAAGCTATATATTACAAATATCTTTCCTTTTGGCGGAAGTAGAAGTAAAGAGGAAATAGCTATTATTATTTCATGGAATTCTGAATAAATTATGTATTTTTAAAAATTCACGAAAAACGCTGCGTTTTTGAAAATCAGTCAAATTTGGGACGCTATGGCTACTTCTGTGAACATCTTAGCTTGTTCATATTTGCAGTATGAATAGGCCTTTATGTGAATAATGAACCTCTGCATTTGTATTTCTCTAATAATATTCAAAGTAGTAAATTTTCGTGCTCGAAACACCAAAAAGAGAAAAGTGCTCCTCCATTCAAAAATCTATAATAAAAAAAACCCAATCTCAATTTTGTTCAAAGTCCCCCAAAACGTTCTCAAAGGACTGCAGAATGATATTATGAAAAAACATGTTGCATCATTTTTATTACAACAAAAGCAGAAAATGTCAAACATTGTGTTTCCAGAGCGTGGTGGCCACTGCGTAAAGGACATCTCTAGTAACAAGAAAATACAGTAACACGTCTTTTTTCTTCTCTGAGCTTCGCTAAACAGCAGTAATGATCTATTGTTGGAAAGTGGGAACTGTTTTGTAAAGAAAAAAAAGATCGTTCCAATTAAATGCATTTGCGGCACCACTTACATTCCTCGTCGACGGGCAGCACGGACATTTTCATTCCTCTGGATAATTTTTTTTAGTAATTGCGCTTATATAAAAGTAACAAAGCTAAACGCGAAATATGTGTAGCTGAGTCGATCATGCATTGTAAGAATGTGAGAAATCGCAAATGGCGGCAGTGGTGAACGGCGAGTACCGCAGTGCAACCTAAGCACAGCAGCCACACATTGTTTGCCAGGCTTTGTCGCTATGCACGAGAAAAAGCTGGGGTGTCGATTGCGTTGGTTACACGATACATTTTTCACCGCTCGTCGCTCTCCCGCCCGGTCTCTGAATCCGCACAGTGCGGATCGTGTGGCCCGCGCTGCAAGCACTCGTGTAAACGGAGTAGCATGCGTTAGGCGGACAGGTGCAAAGGGCGGCGCGATGGACGCCCGCCTGAGCAGACGACAGCAACGAGTACGGCTGTGCCAGTCAGCCAAACACCACCTGAGATAGAAGTTAAGCATCCAAATTGTGCTTCACTTTGATGCGATCACTATCCTACGCTCTGAAGGTGGCTATGGGTAGGCGTTATAGCCATGGCCGAGATTTTGTACGGACTGCCTCATGGTGCACAAAAAGAAAATTCCGCTGCAGCAGAATTTTCGTTACGGAGAAGATATCGGATCGAGACTCTTTTGCGGAGGTTCATGAAGCAGGATGCGCGCTCAATTCAAGAGGGAAACCAGATCTGCCAGCACTCCTTCAAGAGAAAGAAGGATATGCAAAACAAAGCAGATGCAATGCAAACAAAACGTGTTTTGTCCGTGGCCAGAACTGCTGCCACCAATCTTCACGTAATCGATTCTTTTTAAACTCTGCATTGATCACATAAGGTTTGACAACGTACACATTTGGGCCAACAAAAACCACACCTCTTGGCGACCGCTCTCCAGAAATTCATTTCCATTCATGAAGAGACCTTGGCTTTTATACCAGTCTCTCAATTCTGGCACATCACATCATCATAAGAGACGCATGGAGGGAATGCGTTCTTCAGCACTCAAGATATGAATTATACTCAACTGAAATAGATGAAAGAAAAGGAGGCTACAACTGAAAGTGCATACTGTGGACTGAGGGATGTCTAACACTGGCGTGAAGTCGCAAACCACGCGAATGCATTTAATTGGAACAGTCTTTTTCTTTACAAAACAGTTCGCAATTTCCGACCATAGATCATTACTGTTGTTTAGCGAAGCTCAGAAAAGAAAAAAGACGTGTTACTGTATTTTCTTGTTACTAGAGATGTCCTTTGCGCAGTAGCCACCACGCTCTGGAAACACAATGTTTGACATTTTCTGCTTTTGTTGTAATAAAAATGATGCAACATGTTTTTTCATAATATCATTCTGCAGTCCTTTGAGAACATTTTGGGGGACTTTGAACAAAATTGAGATTGGGTTTTTTTTATTATAGATTTTTGAATGGAGGAGCACTTTTCTCTTTTTGGTGTTTCGAGCATGAAAATTTACTACTTTGAAAATTATTAGAGAAATACAAATGCAGAGGTTCATTATTCACATAAAAGCCTATTCATACTGCAAATATGAACAAGCTAAGATGTTCACAGAAGTAGCCATAGCGTCCCAAATTTGACTGATTTTCAAAAACGCGGCGTTTTTCGTGAATTTTTAAAAATACATAATTTACTCGGAATTCCATGAAATGATAAGAGCTATTTCCTCTTTACTTCTACTTCCGCCAAAAAGAAAGATATTTGTAATATATAGCTTCAGTGGCTGCCAGCTTGATTGCGAATTTACGAAAACGCACTCTTCGTAAAATGGTCGTCGTCAACCGGCGACACTTGTCGAATTTTCCTGTGTTGAAAAAATTTTTTATTTGAAAACGAACTGCGATTTCGTGCTGTGCAGTCATATGTGCACAACATACAAAATTATCAGGAAAATTGGAAACATCAAATATACACCCTTTTTCGATCTTTCGTGGAATCGACCGGGAGCAACTGTTAATTCTTGATGTTGCCATCTTGATGAAGGCAAGTCTACTCGTACACGAGTTGGCTGCAGTGACATACCGTTTGAAGATTTTTTTCGTCTCTTCAAGCCTCCTCCATCTTCCATCGAACATCTGTGATGTTTGTGCTGCCATGAAACTGTGGTGAAACTGTGTGGTGCTGCCATGAAGAAAAAATTGGGCGTGCGCAGGCACAGCACCATCGAAGAAAAATAATTATTTCTTTGTTAAAGATAGTGAAGGCACACTAATGCAATCTCAGCCAAGATTATTAATAGTTGCCGACTCAATTTTAATGTAGTAGTTTCGTTGCTGTGCATACGCACGATGAAACTCTCATCAAAAAGTGGGAAGCAACCACACATGCTCCAGTGTTCAGCTAACCAGTCATCACTGCCTTTCTTTATGTTTCAGTCTTCCATGAGCCTTTCTTTGATACACTGCCCCATTTGCCCCACATAATGCTTATCCCATCATCTGATAAACGATGCCTTCTTTACAGAGCACATAATGTGTCCTGTGATTCCTATTGCAGCCAAGTGAGTGTCTGGGTTGCAACCTTTTCATAGTTTAGCATGCTTATTTGAGGCCGTGAACACTATGCTGATGATTGCCCGACCACCAACCGTTCTTATATTGTCGGATATCCCGTGCAGGTATGACATAGTGGCAAACATATTTTGGCCATCACGATTAGCCATTTCTTTGGCCTGGCAGCTGGAAGGTGTTTGTTTAGTAGGGCTTCTGCAGCCAATACAGCAAGGGGAGCAGGATATCCTGCTTGCATCCAGCGAGTTCTTGAAATCAAGCCTCGTCCACAAGAAATAGGAACATGATTATTTAGTACAATATGCAAGCACATAAGTTTTTAAATGTTTTAGATATGAGGATGACTGCGTCTTTCTTCATTAAATACCACAAAGGTTCTTTCGAATCTGAAGCCACTAACATATTAACACTGGCACATGATTACTAACACCCACTGGTGCTTACCCACGAGCATCCGGGCAAGGATTGTACCATATCAGGTTCCTGAATGTACAATTTCATTTGCATAAAAAGTGCATGAGCTAGTTATACGAACTGATGGGAAACAAGCCATTGCTGCCTCTTAGTTTCTCCCACTCAATAATGGTAGAAAGGTGCATTGTCTGACACTGCTTGGACAGTGGCGTAGCGAGGGGGTAGCAGACCGGGCCCATGCCCCCACTCGCCCTCTTCCCCGAAATGAATTTCTGTTCCTATTACTTGTGGGCAAGCCTTAATTTCCAAAGAACTCCCCTGACACAAGCAGGATATCCGTTCACCTTGCTGTATCGTTTGCATATGCCCTACCCAGAAAACCACCTTCCAGTTGCCAAGCAAAAAAAAAAAAAAAGCCAAATCTTGATGGCCGAAAAATGTTTGCCATGATGCCATATCTGCACGGAATATTCAACAATATAGAAACTGTTGGTGCTCGGAATCATCAGCATAATGTTCATGGCCTCAAATAAGCATGTTAAACTATGGAAAAGCAGCAACCCAGATACTCAGAGGAGAGGCATGGCTGCAATAAGAATCACAGGACGCGTTACGTGCCCTGCATATAAGGTACCGTTTATCAGATACTCCTATCATGGGGTAAGCATTATAGAGGGCAAATGGGGCAACATCTCAAGGAAAGATTCAGGGAACATTGCAACAATGTAAAGAAACGCAGCGATTGCCTGTTTGCCAAACAGTAAAGAAACTATACTACATTGATTATTGAGTCAGCAAGTATTCACTATTCATAATCTTGGCCGAGATTGCGTTAGTGTGTCATTACACTACTTGTCAAAGAAATAACTATTTTTCCTGGACACAGCTGTGCCTGCGCATGTTGAAGTTTTTCTTTTTAAATTATAAATATGTGTGATCTGAGTCCAAAAAACACTTAAAAGATAGCGCCTATCTGTGTCCCTTCTTGTCCTGTCTTCACTACTCTCTGCAATAAACGTAATGGTTAAAAGGGAGCCGTTCGGCGACCTAACAGCTTGTCACTATTAGTGGGTTAGTAGGCCTTGAGGCGCTCCACGTTGACTATGTCGCGCCCTTGACGGCGCATGTCCAAAGCTGGTTCGATGGGTTCGATCAGGTAGTTGACCGGTGATGTGCGCTCGATGACCCGGTAGGGGCCTTCGTATTTCGGCAATAGTTTTGAAGAGAGGCCAGTTGCAGTGGTAGGGACCGAGAGCCATACGAGCGCTCCGGCGACTAACGTGGACTCAGAAGTGGTGGTGCCACCGTGAAGGCTCTTCTGCCGCTCTTGTTCGTGCGTTGTAAAGGTCTTTGCAAGCTTGCGACACTCTTCAGCAAGCCTGGCTGTGTCAGAAATAGGCGCACACTCAGATGGATCCGGCTTGTAGGGTAGTATCGTGTCAATGGTGTGCGACGGGTGCCTTCCGTACAACAGGAAGAAGGGTGAAAAACCAGTAGTGTTCTGAGGGGCGGTATTATAGGCGTAGGTGACGAAGGGCAGAATGGCATCCCAATTTGTGTGATCGGCGGCGACATACATTGAGAGCATGTCGCCGAGCGTGTGGTTAAAGTGTTCGGTTAGGCCATTCGTCTGCGGGTTGTAAGCAGTAGTTTTGCGGTGAACAGCATGGCACTCTTTGAGAATGGCTTCGACGACTTCCGACAAGAAGACACGGCCTCGATCGCTGAGAAGCTTCTAGGGTGGACCGTGACGCAGCATGAATCGGTGTAGCAGGAAGGAGGCAACATCGCACGCTGTAGCCGCTGTGAGGGCAGCGGTTTCGGCAGATCGCGTTAGATGGTCAACGGCGATGATGGCCCAACGGTTACCAGCCGAGGTCAGAGGAAGTGGTCCATACAAATCGATGCCCACGTGCCCAAACGGATGGTTAGGGCAAGGTAATGGTTGTAGACCGACTGGTGACACGTGCGTTGAAGGTTTCGGTGTTGGCAATCGAGGCAGGAGCGGACGAACTTCTGCACGTAACGGTACATCCCTCGCCAGAAGTATCGTTGTCGAATGCGGTGGTAAGTTTTGGATACCCCAGAGTGCGCGCATTGCGGATCAGAGTGGAAGGACTCGCATATTTCAGCACGCAGACTTCGGGGTATCACAAGTAGCCACTGGCGGCCGTTGGCGTTGTAATTGCGTCGGTGCAGTAGGTTGTCACGAATGGCGAAATTGTGGGCTTGACGACGCAACAGGCGAGTGGTTGGTGTTGCCGACGGATCAGTGAGCAAGTCTATCAGCGAGGTGATCCATTTATCCTTGCACTGCTCGGTAGTGATGGTGTGAACGTCGATGGAAGAAACAGCAATGTGAGATACTGAGCAGGAGGCATTGGCGTCAGGCAAGGGGGAGCGCGAGAGGGCGTCGGCATCAGCATGCTGGCGTCCGTTGCGGTACAGCACGCGGATGTCGTAGTCTTGCAGGCAAAGTGCCCAGCGGGCGAGACGGCCCGAGGGATCCTTCAATGATGACAGCCAGCATAGTGCATGATGATCGGTGACGACATCAAATGGGCGACCATACAAATAATACATGAAAATTTACTACTTTGAAAATTATTAGAGAAATACAAATGCAGAGGTTCATTATTCACATAAAGGCCTATTCATAGAGCAAATATGAACAAACTAAGATGTTCACAGAAGTAACCATAGCGTCCCAAATTTGACTAATTTTCACTAACGCAGCGTTTGTCGTGAATTTTTAAAAATGCATAATTTGCTCAGAATTCCATCAAATTATAAGAGCTATTTCTTCTTCACTTCTACTTATGCTAAATAGAAAGATATTTGTAATGTATAGCTTCAGTAGCTGCCAGCATGGTTGCGAATTTACGAAAACGCACTCTTCGTAAGATGGTCGTCGTCAACCGGCGACGCTCGTCGAATTTTCCTGTGTTGAAAAAAATTTTTATGTGAAAACAAATTGCGATTTCGTGCTGTGCAGTCGTATGTGCACAACATAAAAAATTATCAGGAAAATCGGAAACATCAAGTATACACCTTTTTTTATCTTTCGTGGAATCGACCATTGTAAATGATGTTATCTCTGTGAAAACACTTGGGTTCAGGTGATATCTTAAGTATCTGCGTGATTTCTAGAAAAGTTAGTCGTGAGTTCAGCACTGCTATGTGCTCTTTTCTTGAGTAGCTGTGCTATCCTGTCAAGATGTTTAACAAGTAACAACGCACTTGAATGTGGATTCTTCTTTGTGGCAAAAGAGCGCAGACAACGGGACGAAGAACATACAGGGCACAGAGCTGACTATCAACTGATTTCCTTATTGGAAAGTCTGAGAATCTGTAGGCAGGCGAGCAAAAATCGAAAAATGGCACAAATGCTATCAAGTGACTCGGCCGCCCGGCTTTTTTTTTCGATAGGGTTTACAAGATGCGGCAGAAGCCGATTTCATTAAAACATAAACACAAGCAAAAAATGGCAAAAAAGAACAATGACATGGTGGTCAATACCAAACTGATTAAAGCCGCTAAAAGTCTGACATTCATAAATCAACAAAAACGAAGAACCAGGGTCTGAAAAAAAAAGGTTTTTAAGCAAGTGACAGCAAGGCTAGAAAACTGCAACCACTAACAATAAAACAGAAAACAAAACAAGAAAACAAAACATGTGACAACAAGCTTAGTGATCACAATTGAGGCTCATGGCAGCTAATTTCTTCGTCAAATAGTGCTAGTGATAGCGCGCTAACGCAAGCTGCTCCCCTTTTGTGAATTATGTGCGCCTCACAAATTTTGTGAGCACATTACTCCTGATATTTCATGAGAACTTGCACATTGTCAAGCAATGGGGAGCAGCCGCATGATGTACAATGCCAGGTTCCTGCCTGTTGTTGCTTTTAAAGATTTGGCATGTTCACGCATTTTGTAATTTATGCATCGTCCGGTTTGTCCTACATATGATTTTCTGCATGATAATGGAATGTCATAAACGACGTTCTTCACGCATTCAATGAAATGATTTCTGTGCTTCTTGTCACAGCAAAAGGATACTGTTTCATCCCTGTTAACTAGCCTGCATAGGGAGGCCAGATGGTTTGGGATGGAGCACAAAACTCTTATGCCTACTCTGCCTGCAGTCTTCTTCAACCTATGAGAGAAACCGTGAATGTAGGGAACGTCAGCCAAGGGAGAGCGAGTGTGCTTGTTTGGCCTGTTATTTCTGGTCGTTCTAAGAGTGACGAGCATCTTTTCAGCTAGGGAGCTCAAAAGAGCACTAGGGAACCCCGCGCTCCTCGAGCGTTCCACTTGAATCGTAAAACTTGTTTCCGTCCACTGAGGGCATGATCGGATGAGGGCGTTTCTCATGGCAGAATAGCCTATTCCTGGAGTCATCCAGGAGTCATGCATGGAGTACCATTTGAGTAGCGAAAGGATGCTGTTATGCAACGTTACATCAAAGAAGCTGACCGAGCTAATTGGCCTGTATATGATAGCTGGCCTATCTATGACACCACAGCCCTCAGAAGTGCTGTATAGCGGTTTTTCTTATGTTTTTGATCAAAGCAGCATTAAGCCAAGGCTATGGGGTTGGGCATTGAATACACGTGGATTATTCAAGTAAAATGGTAAAAATGATATCACTATTTCGAAACAGAAAGTCATCAATCATAAATTGCAGCATCTGTTGATGTGTTGCGCTAAGCTGTTCGCTTCAATGCCAAACTACATTTTCACACTCTCTCTTGCAGGTTTCAAATACAGCAACTGTACCACCACAACAGTGCAGCACAGGAGAGCCTATCGTCAGTGCCGCGTCGAGAAATTAAATAAAAAAGCACTTACTCCTGGAAACTTCTCGTATCATCTTATTGGTTTGTTTGTGATTATAAAACTGCACTTTCATGGGAATTGAACCAACTAGCCCCATTTATTGTCCCATTGAAACTAAATAAATTGACAATGTAGAGCTTGTTTCCAAATGCCTGCATCATAGGCCTACAAGATTACTTATTGCCTTCAAAATACTCTTACATGTAAAGAACGCTGTTGATATAGTCATTGCTGGAAATGTTCTGCTGATATTTTTGTTACAATCCTCTAAAGCCTACACACTTTCGTATTGTTAACCACAAAAAGATTTATTGACCTGTGTGCAGCAAACATGCTGTTGCAGGCATAAGGCTGCAATACGCTGAAACTCATACATCAGAATTCTACACACTAACAGCAGCCAATTCCTTGTAGACCCTCATTAGGTGTGCATGAGAAAGCGCATTAGACTGGCAAAAGACAGTCTAATGATTCTGATAATAATAATAATATCTGGGGTTTAACGTCCCAAAAGCACGCTATGATTATGAGAGACGCCGTAGTGGAGGACTCCGGAAATTTTGACCACCTGGGGTTCTTTAACGTGCACCTAAATCTAAGTACACGGGCCTCAAACATTTTCGCCTCCATCGAAAATGCAGCTGCCGCGGCCGGGATTCGATCCCGCGACCTTCAGGTCAGCAGTCGAGCGCCATAACCACTAGACCACCGTGGCGGGGCAATGATTCTGATGTCTAAAGACATTAGTCTCTTTATTGAAATACACTAATTTTTTTTTCTGTGAGATTAGCTGATGCATGCTCCTTGTGTTAAGTAAGATGCAATTTTTCTAGTTCATGAAGTTGACTGACGTTATCAAATGATGTAGCAAATTTTCATCAATAGTTGCTGCAAATAGCTAACATGCACGGTGGAAATTTGCTAACTTACAAATACTATTTTCCTGCATTTAGTAACTAAGTAATAACCGTCGTGGTAGTAATGTTACTAGCTTAGCTTACTACCTTCCAATAAGTAGTAACAGGAACTAGTAACTGTCATGGTAGTAAATTTACTAACTTTCTGTTACTACCTTTGGTATGTAATAGCTGCAGGTAGTAAATGACATGGTAGTAACTTTACTACCTTGCCGTTTACTACCTGCAGTTACTACTTAGGTAGTGAATGTTGTGACAGCAATTTACTACCTCAAAATTAGTAAGTAGCACTACCTTTTCTTTTAAGAGTGTAGAATGATGTGTCTTGTAGTTAATATTGTTTGGGACACAATTGCAAGGAAAGTGCACACGTTCAAAGCCAAATTGCTAAGGTAGCTTGCTAGAAAATAACAAGTGGACTGCCCCCTTATTTGTTTTGAAAGGATAAGTTCATGAGATTCAATTAGCTTAATCTAATCCAATAGCAGCTTTGAAAACCACTTCAGAGAAACTACTGCCGAGATCCTTTAGGGGGCCATTATGTGCACAGGTGCTGAAGTGGAACACGTGGAGGTTGAAAATTAAGCAATAAAGAATATGGCATGTATTTTAGGGTGATTTTATTTTTACCTTCGTTATTTTGTTCACACAATGCCCTATTACTCCAACAAGAGAGCATATAGGTGAAGAACCCTTGCAATGCATCCTATTGTATATGTAGTGATGCGTGTGCTCTGCAGGTGAGAAAGACAATGGGGACATCAATGAACATCAATGTCTAGTGGGTCTTTGGGATTTTGCCGAAGACATCATGTTTGTCCATGATGAACCGGCAGTGCAACCACACACAGACATAGGAAAGAAGGCACATGACACAGTGCTGTGTTTCGTGTACCTTTCCTCTGTGTGTGGTTGTGCTGCTGGTTCATTATGAAGGACAACCAACTAGCCCAAGTTTCAGTCTTGCTAGACATGTTTGTGCCTGCTATTTTTTTTTTGTGTCAACAAGCTGTCCTCCTACTCTTGTAGAACTTCTCACTGTCTTGTGTTTGCGTTGTAGCGTGACAATATTCTCTATATTTTCTCTCATGGCTCTACATCTCATTGTTCTGCTCAGTATGCAGCTGCGCAGCAGCATAACATGTTCCTTCATTCACTTAGTGCACTAAATACTGGCATGGGTACTCGAAGAAATGGCACAAAATGTAACAACAATTAGCGGTGCCAGATGGAACACCTAAATGCCACAGTTCTACAGTAATGGGTGAAGGGAAGGGCTTGAAGCAGAGAATGGAAATAAGGGACCCATGCATACATAATTAAGTGCCAGGCTGGCACAGTGATGGATTTGGACTCGATGCCTGACTAACTTATTGCAAATATATGTCTCAACACTGCAAGGGAAAGGTCATGTTTTGAAATGGTACCAGAAAAATAACAAATACATTTCAGGTCTCAACATTTAGTGAAGGACAAATCTTGTACTATATGCAAATACCCTTTATGTGGCACAATGTCTGACAGATGGTGTGTCGTGGTAACTGCACGTAAAGGGGGCTGCACGTAAAGGATAATATTGAAGAATTGATCGCTGGGCAAGTTGGTAATCCATGACTACAAAGAACTGCGCGAAATAAACTGGCACAAGGAAGACGCTTGTCCGTGCGTCTCCTTGTGCCAGTTTATTTCACGCAGTTCTTCGTAAAAAAGAATAATAGCTGCACATTTAGACGTGTATGTCTGCATGCTTATGTGAGCGCTATATGAGCTGCTAATTCTGAAAAAAAAGCTGCAACACTTGCGCTTGAACTACTACAGAATGTTATTGTGTATAGCTAGTGTTGGTACTGGCAATAAATCTTGGATTCTCAAGCACAGTTTGTATTAGCTGCTGTACCAGCCAAAGCTAAGGATGTTGCATGACAGCTTATATTTAAATAAAGGTGCACGTAAAGCTACATGGTATGGAACAGGGGCGTAGCCAGGGGGGGGGGGGGGGCATTGGAGGGCGTTCAACCCCCCCCCCCCAAAAAAAAATTTCAATTTTGCTTGTGTATATATACACACAGACATGCAAACGTATGCACAAACATACGTAAAGCATGGATGACACCCCCCCACCCTGAAAAAAATTTCTGGCTACGCCCCGGGTATTGAACATGAGGGAGGTTGACTGGGACACGTAAAGCTCAACATTTATGGGTGTGCTATTAGTGTGAAAGCGTGCTTTTTATTTGCAGCTGTTATTTGCAATTATGACACCTACTGAGTAAAAGAATTGTTCCTCTATATCTACTATTTAGTATTTTACGTTTGCATGTCGTGTCCCATGATCCGAATCAAGCAGGATGCTACTGACTGCACATTTTTAAGACAGGTGAACATTTATTCCTAGAAGTCAAGATTACTGCCCGAGTTCAGCCACTTCTAGCATTCTGCTAGTTTATACGTTTAAGCGTTGTTAAGCTCAAAGCATACTCGACTGGATGACGTGGAGTGAAGTAATACTGGCCCTTGTCGCTCCGATCACATCTCGTAGCCAAGGAAAGAATCACTTTCACTCGTCGACAATGGGTGGAATACGAAAACAACCTTCAACCTGCTATGTTTCCCAACACAGGGCCTCCACCAGATCGCTGTTCGGCGCTGACATGTGGTCAACTGAGGCATGTTATAGAGCTTAACGTTCATGAAGCTTCAAGGTGCAAAACAAGTGCATATTTAATTTGGGGTTATTTAGATTTAACAGCACCTATTAAATATTAGAATGTTTCAAGTTAATCTTTGCATCATTCAGTATAATTGTTCACACCCTTCTGAATCCTTCAAGCCACTTCTGACTTTTGAAGAAATAGCATGGTTTTATCCTTGAAAGCTGGATCATATTGTGACTTCATTCGATTTCAAGCATTGCTATTTTTGATGCGACGCTTGGCAGGAAACATATGTTCTAACGGGTGATGCAAGCGATTTCATGCGTGCTCTTTCCGCGCCAGTCATGCACTATACGTTTCATCGTTTGTGGAAGCCAAGGGAAGCATCACTTCCAACTGTCAACAACGAACGAACCACGAGAACGAACAACCTCAGACCCGCCGTCCTCCCCAGCATGACAATCCCACGGCATCGCTCGTCCGCGCCGTCAGCCTCGAGCTCGGGAGACTGCATTCTTTTTCTGCGAAGGCTCGTTGTTCTTTCGACTCAACAACAACGTTTCTTCATCGCCTATGCTACACTCGAGAGAGAAATGAGCGCGCCCGTTCTGAAAGCTGGTCCGTCGCCTCGTACGCGCTGCACTACACCAAACCCATCAGTTGCGCGAATAAGCGATTATGTGTTTTAATCCGATTCTCTGAGATGAACCTCTACATAATACTGTCCGTATAAACGCACCGACATCAACGCGATGCTCGCGAAGGACGTGGGAGACTGTACTTCGCCAAGTAGAGATGAGATCAGCTGACTTCCACCGCCTGTACTGCGTCAAACATCGCAGAAAACATTTCTTTGGCGGCTGGTTGCACATCAGGGCACGTTCGGCTGCTGTATGATGCCGGCAAATGGAAATGCACTCGGAAACGCATCGTTCATTGTTCACCTCTGTCTCCGTGCGGGATGCGCAAGCCGTCGGACGAGAAACATAATTCCACACACAAACTGACTGTGACTGCCCGCGAGGGTTCGCTTAAGGTCGTGCACACGTATACACGCGCATTATACGCGAACGATGCCTCTCATATATGCAAAATTATAGCGTTGTAGCCGATCGTAAAATCGTCCAAGATAACGTGAAGTGCATATATAAAGCCGCGGAAGTCCACCCAGATCGTGTGGTGCGGTGGCGTAGTGGTTACAGTGTCTGCTTGTCACGCGGTTGGCCTGGGTTCAAATCCCCGTGGTGGAGTGTGTGTGTGTTGATACATGGTTTGTGACTCTCTGTGCAGTGTTCTTGTGATGTGTAAATGCATATTCATGAGTTGAAAGGCTGAAGAGAACAAAAGAAAAAAAAGAGGTACATGCACGATCGAC
The DNA here is from genome assembly GCF_013339695.2 of Rhipicephalus sanguineus. NCBI lineage: Eukaryota > Metazoa > Arthropoda > Arachnida > Ixodida > Ixodidae > Rhipicephalus > Rhipicephalus sanguineus. The sequence goes on from NC_051178.1 coordinate 202,931,189, forward strand.
TACAACGTAGAAGAATTTCTTTTTTTTTTTTCTAAAAATTTGCGAAAAGTACCGCATATATTTCGACCGCATATTGAGCCGTATATAAGCCGGACAGATTTGACCTGAAATACCGCTTAACCACATCGACGGTATGCGTTACTTTAAGCGGTCACTTTTAAACGGCCTTCTGGCAACGAGATGGCCGCGCATAGGGAAGAGCCGCATAAATTTAGGCCGCATAAGAAAGAGCCGCTTAGCCAGAGGCCGTATAAAGAAGGGCCGCATGAAAGAGCCGTATAAGTAGGCCGCTTAGAGAGCCATTTATAAGCGTCGAAAATTTGACCTACTTTCCGCCTTATATGCGTTGTTTTAAGCGGTCGTTTGCTAAGAGTGTAGCATAGCATAGCATAGCATAGCATAGCATAGCATAGCATAGTATAGTATAGTATAGTATAGTGTAGTATAGTATAGTATAGTATAGTATAGTATAGTATAGTGTAGCAAGAGGGTGTGGGAAAGGGTAGTGAGGAAGGGGGAAGGCCATCAGCGCCGCTGTCTTTCTGTCTTCGCACCAGTAGTGCGTAGCTGCCCCAAATATTTTGTTCCTATGTGAAACCCAATGAAAAATATTGCTTGAACTTGTTTCTTTGAGTAGCGTTTCCGATGGTTTCTGTCATAAACACTATGTCAGGCTTGTACGTGAAGTGGTAACCGCCACAGTAGAGTTAACTATAGCAGCACACAGCGTATACAAAGATGATGCATCATTCTTGTTGAAACATAACATATGCACCGAAGAGTGTTAATCTTTTTTTAGAGTGTGCGCAAGATCATTCATTCGTAATAAGCCTACGAGACGTGATGCTGTTGCACAATTGGCAAAGGAGAACTTGAAACAAAGTGCTCGAATGAGATTTTTTAAAATCTCCGCCACTCCATCCCACAAACAAAGTACTGTGTACCGAACGCCCTGTATTTATGCAGCATGACCTACTCGCCTTATCGCTGGTTATAATACCTCCTGCCATTTTTTAAATATTTCACTAGGGCCTTTTCATTCGTTTTCATGTATTTTAAAAGCGTTGCTTTCGACAGCATACTCTATCGAAACTGCCGTGTCTCTGTGTCTCGCAGTTGTGCACAACCCGCCGCCGGTAGACGTCTACTATACCGGCTCTGGGTTTCCGTTGTGTACATGTAAACAGAGACCCACGTGGTTTGACCTCTTTCTTGGAAGGTCAGCGGAGAAGAAGGGTGACTCCGAGGACAGTAAAGGTACATACACGCCATCGACGGCAGGCCCGGCTATTCGATTAAGACGTATTCCTTTTAAATGGCTTCTAGAAAACTATGTTACTCGCTCTTCGAAGGTCCGACAAGTAAAAATGTGTGAATTTTCGAAATTTGGTGTTCAAATACACAATTTCCGTTTTACTTCATTTGTATCCCATTGAACAGCTCACCTTTCCGCATTGTCAATTACTTCTGTTTCCGTGTGAGGATAAAGATACAACATCACCTACTGACTCCTTGGAGTCTGAGCACCGATGTACATACGTACGGGGGAATTGCTCTGAACGATTTGTCGGAAAGGCGCACTGTTGTTGAAAGGAGTTGCTTGTTTCTGAGCCAAGCATGGAGCATACAACTCCTGCTGAATAAGTTTCAGTCACTCAAGTATGCTACGCATAACAGAGAAAATGGTAAAATTTACGTGCGTGCACACGTGTCTTAGACTAGGCGAATTCAAGCGCATAAAAGAAATGTTTTACCCAATTGTGATGCTGGGAATATCACTAACCAGTCCTGCTGGCCAATGGCAATACGCACTTACGAATTGAAAGCTTTGTTAATTCGGTCTCTAATCGACATGTAGCTTTGTGTATTTCATTTTACGATGGCACTCTCTCATTCGTTTTAGTATTATTAGGCTGACCCACTTAAATCACGAAAAGCGTGCTTACTTTCCTATTCAACTTACTTTACTATTCGCAGGTTTCGTCCACGGTGACAGCTGCACCTCTATCGAGGCATTGCAGAAGGTTAACTGGAGCCAGACTAGCGAAGCCGCATCAAGGAAGCTGCGAGGCTTGTTCAGAAGATTCCACAGCACAGAAGACACTAGCTTGGGAGGCGACGTCTTACCGTCCACTGCGTAAATGAGCTTTCGCTGATAGTCCTTGGTATAGAAAAGCAGCAGTGGATGACTAAACTTGTTATATTAAGAGTCCTGTCACTTAACCGCGAGTGTGCAGCACGATGCCACGCGGTCAGACGGTGTAGCACGTACCGAGAGTCACAAGTCATGCGTTGTGCGTGCGAATTCCACTCTAAGAGAACAGATTTCTGGGCTGTTTGGTTCGGTTCGGTTCAGCGCTATGGCTTCATTGAATTCAATTCTGTCACGGTTTATGCTTCAGTTACAGCGCATTATTGTTATTTCTTGCTTCGCCCAGGCAAGCCGTGTGCTTCGTTTCCGGCATACTATTCCTGATGTTTGGCATTGGCTTGCTGCTGTATTACGTCTGGGAAGTGGACCACGAGGTGGAGGTGCGCACACTGCGCGGCCGCTACGCTGGCCGCACCCTTGTGGTAGGTGCGAAACACGTCCACGAGTTCCTTGGCATCTACTTTGCACGCGACCCCGTCCGTAGCATGCGCTTCCAGCAGTCCCTGGTGATGGACAAACAGATGCTCCTTACTAAGGCCCTTTCGATGAAGCCGTGCTGCGTACAGGACAAGGACTACGCCATGGAAGACATTGATGGCCCAGTGAGCGAGCGCTGCCTGCACCTAAACATCTGGACGCCGATGCTCCCCGGGCGACGATGCAAGAGCGATTGCGGACTCAGGTAACAAACCATGCTGTTGGCCGCACTTCCCTCACCAGCTGTATTCCTTGAACACTCCAAATGAGACGTAAAGCAGTTCAGGGAAGATGGTGGTTTGAATTACGGGAAGTTGTCAAACAACGAATAAAGGTGAGGCCAACGCCTCGAGAAAGGGACATGTCTTCGCCAAAGTGTCAGACTAAAACAATGTTCCTTGTCGAGATGAGCGCTAGAGCAACATTTTTTTTTCTCAGTGGAAAAATATCGCAAAGGAGACGAAGCACTAGCCGAAAGAATACACAAGACACCGGTTAGCGCTCGTCCTGTGTGTTCCTTCGCTTGTGCTTTGCTTTTCTTTTTTTTTTTGATTGACGTGATGTAAGGAGATGTTGCCGCACAAATAAGGCGCCGGCTACTCCTTAGCTCTTAGAGTACATAGGGTCCATAAACATAAAGTACATAGGGTCCAAATTTCTAATCACAATTAACCTGCAGTAAATAAAATATACAATTTAACGTAAAAGTCAAGACATTACATAACAGTCAAAACAACACATTCAACAATCAAATATATGTGTACACACGGTGATGTTAAAAAAAATTAAGGGCAACCGTTCTTTAACATAACCAAGACAAAAATGGTCAACACGCACATAAATATACACTCTGCCGTTAAAACAAAACAAAGTTTAAATACGCTAGTAATGGCCAAGAATGCCACTGTGTTCAAGAAAAATTTTGAATGCTTTTAAAGCACACTTCTGTAAACCTCTTTTTGGCCATGGGCCCAAAACTTTTCTTTATCTTAGTGGTCTGTGGTCTAATGTCATTAACGATGATTTAAGTTGGCGTCTTCGTCCGTCGTGCTGTGGGCATTCTAGAAGGAGGTGATATATGTCTTCGTCTCCGAATACACAGTCACACTCAGGAGTTTCAGCGCGGCCAATTCTGTGCAAAAAAATGCTTGGTGTAGGCAGTGCCTAGCCTTAATCGGTCAATAAGGGTTTCCACACATCTGTCTAAAAATAACGGAACTTCAAATTCGATTAGTGGATCTATATGATATAAATTAAAGCTTTTACAATTTTCGTCGAACCACGTATTTTTACACATATTGAAAGATTTTGCCTTTGAAATGCTTCGCAATTCATTTTTGACATTGGAATAGAAACGATATCATTTTTGCGGTGTGCTTGTCGTGCTGCTTCATTAGCTGCTGTGTTGCCAGGAATGTTGCAGTGTCCCGGTATCCACTGGAACATTATTTCATGATGCTTTTGATTTGCCTCGGTGAGCTCGTTAAGTGTCTCGTCGATCAGACTGTCATTAATTGTTTTTGCTTTTGTGCTAGAGTGATGTTAGTGCCACCTGCGAATCACTGAAAGTCACTAATTTATGGACATCTCTTACACAATTGATAAATTTTATAGCACTTAGAATAACGAATAGTTCAGCTGTTGTACACGATCTCACGCGACATAATTTAAATGAATCTTGTACCTTGAGGTGCGGTACAATAAGTGCTGAAGTTAAAGATGTTGGTACACTGGAGCCATCTGTATAGACATGTATGTTATCAGGATATCGCATATATATCTGGTAAAACGCTAGTTGTTGGACGGCTCGAATGAACATGTCATTTTTAGGGGCGAAGCTCCTTAAGGCGGCACCCGTTCGTCCCTCGTAGTCGTCGTGGTCGTAGTAGTGAGTAACAAGTCTTACGCTTTGACCTCCAAGGTGGTGCCGGTGGGAGATTTCTCCTGTGCGTTGTTGAACAATAAAAAATTCGCAGCGTGCGCGTTAACTAAAAGCCGAATTCTTCTGTCTCTCATTCCCCATTAGCAGCCATTGGCATGTTCCAGTAGGAAACGTTAGTAGAAGCAGAAGTGTAAGTGTTAGCTAAAAGCCGACTTCTTCTGTCTCTCATTGCCATTAGCAGCCATTGTTTACCTCCAAGGTAGTGCCTGGTGAGATTTCTCCTGTGCGTGATTAAACAATAAAAATTTTGTTCAAAACGCCGTTGATTGATGAAATAAACCAACTAAAGACGCCAGATGTTTTGTAAAAGCAGAACGAAAGAACGCCAGATGTTTTTCTTAAAGTGTAGTAGTAGTAGTTATATGTAGCCACCTCGCCCGATCGTCAACGGGCGAGGTGGACCGGCAACGGCGCGAGGACCCTGCCGTACGAGAGTTAAATCACACTAAAAGACATACTTTGCGGGCGATACACTCTAGTGAGCTTTCAACTTTTCGTGTTAATGTACATGATAAAGAAATTATTTCTACGAAAAACGCAAGGCACACCTTGAGCAATATGTTTGGTTTTGGGACGCTAAATGGAACCATGAGGCGATGCGAAGCCGGAGCACTTGCACGATCGCGTTCCGTTGGCTTTCGTTGGGCATGCTACCGACCTCGCGTCGTGGAACGCGCGTCCTGTCTAGCCTTGCCTTTAATTCGCACAGGGCGAGCGGGGAATGCGGTCGCTCTTGGCGCTCTTTCGCTCGGGAGCGGACTTCTTCCTTGCATTTCACCGATCACAAGTGATAATGAAGGGACCACGTAAACCAACAGTACAATAAAAGTTTGATGTTTAATATATACACGATGTTTCACACTCTTTATATTATGTACTGGGCGCATTTCACGGAAGAGTTTCACGGTTTACAGATGATTCCCTCCGTAGCTTCGCCCCACTCATCATCATTCACCCCGTGGATATGCTGTGATTTTTTTCTCATTATGCCGTCCACTGACGCTTCGACCTTTGATAGCGTAAGCAGCCATGGAGGATAATCAACGTCTGAGTTAAAAAATTGATTCCTTGGCAATATACTGGCTTCTTCCTTAATTTCTTTATGAACACAGCTTCTATTCCTTTGTAACACCTACAAAGCCAATGGGTGGTTTTTATGTTGCGTCTGAAGACGAAAAAAATGCCGACATGTTTCTATACTTCTCGTGACTCTAAAGGGAGATTGGCGAGTCTCTGCTATTACAAGGGAACTGGAAGTCACTCGTGGAACTGCTAGACATATGCGTAATCCCTTAGCTAAAAGTTTTTGAACTCTCTGTTCCGACGTGGGTGAAAGGCCGTGTAAGATTGCCGCAGAGTACGCAATTATTTGTCTTATTAAATCATTGTGTGCAGTTAGTAGGGACGACACTGATGCACCCCATGACGTACCAGCAATTCTGCGAAGTATATTCACTATTGTATTAACATCGCTTTCGAGTATTTTTATGTGTGGTGTCCAGGACAGCTGCCGATCAAGTACTATTCCAAGGAATCGATGCTGTATCACAATCAACAAAGGTTGTCCTTCCAGCTGAAGGGCAACACAGCTGTCTTCGCATGCGAGAGAGCCATCTATCTCTCTATTAAAAAGTTGTTGATGGTATTTATGCCCTCTTGTAGTGTCGTCTGAATTCATTGAACATTAGTTCCAGATGTCCAAATGCACACATCATCTGCATACAGCGAGAATCGCAACTGAGATGGCAGTCGTCTTGCTAAATCAGCCATGACACAGTTGAAATGTGTCCTCTTCTGTCCGCTCCTGTCGGCTGCGCTGTTTTGCACTCATAATCACGTTGCACCAACACGCCCAACCCTACAGTCTTCTAAAGAACATAAAGCGTGCGCGCCGTGATGGAAATATATAGATGATGCCTCTTTCTGAGAAGCTATGTGAGCAGGTAATGGGTACCGTCTCTTTTACCGTCTCTTTCTGGTCTTTCTTCCTCTCCAGTACCGTTGCATAGAAATGCACATGGGTTGATGGGGGCGATATGCGTGGTGATTTCCTTTTATGTCGTTTATTCGGTTTTAGGCCGAGATCAATTGTGTATGCATGACCTTGCAAGAAGTTCACTGGAAACGTCGTCAGACATGGGGCTGCAAAAATGGTGACGGCATGTGCATGCGCGCGTAGCGTAGAAGAAATCGATAAAGCAGGAGCGAGCATGACGTTACACATCTAGCCTTGGCAAGCCAGCCTCTTCTACAATCACTTTGGGACTCCGCGATGGCTCACAGGAGCGATTCAACCCCGCGTGATTCTTGGACCATTGAGGCGACAACCAACCATTTGGAATATATCAAGTAGCTTTCCTTAAAGTCGGCGCCGTGTGCCGTTTACGCAGTCTGGTATTGCTGCGGGCACGTTGGATTCGCATCTGTTTGTCGCCGGCGGAGTTCTCCTGCGCTCCACATCCCACCAGAGGAAGGTCCCCAGGAGTCTTTTAAGGTAGGGGTACCCTGCAGTCTAAGGAAAGTCACCCTCGGCTATTTCCACGACTCGCGGTTGGCCGGACATGCGAGTGGCCGTAAGACTTTCTAAAAGTTGTGCCGCTCTGCTACCCGACCAGGCACTAAACGTGACTCCACGTGTGGCAATGCGTGAAGTCTCGTGCGGGCAAGCCCCACAGGCTCATGCAGCCGCCCCTCAAACCCTTTCGTTGCCCGCAACAGCGACTTGGGAGAGGGGGAGGCGGTCACACAACCCTGAGAAGGCTGGCTCCAAGCCACGCCAGCGGTACAACCTGCGGAAACACACCTAAGCAACCTTTCTCCCACTGACAGGTAGCTGGACTTTATTCCATACCATGACAGTGAATGGAGAATAACCGCTAAGGTGCGGCGGCACACGTCTGGAAGTGGTAGAAGGCCCTCTTGGCCGAAAATACCCTCTGACGTGTTGTCCAAGCCATAACCTGGCAAGCGCCCCCTTTGTTGGGCAGCATTATCAGGCAGGCACCCCTTTTCGGCAAGCCGGCTATGCCGGGGACATTTCTGTCCACTCCTGCGTCGCCCAGTCGTCTCCCTGCGCCTGGCTCTACCGTGCCACCAGCCTGTTCCCGACCAGCTGGCCTGCTGTTCCCTGGTCCTTCCTGCGGGGGCCTGGTTCCTGCCTTCTGGCCTGCAGACACCACCTCCATCCTGCCTTGCCCACCTGGCAGCTTCGGCAGCCGCCCTCGCCGACTGGTTCGCCCACTCAAGCTTTGGCCCAGGCCCGAGCGTGGTCGCTCCGGCTTCCGTTCCTGGCTGCCTCCTGTTCCGGCCTGCCGTTCCTGTGTGGCCCCCGTCCCTGCGACTTTCGGCGGTTGGCTGCCGCACGCAACTGGCAGCCACGCCTCGTACGTTCCCGGCTGCCAACCTCTCCAGTCCGGCGAACTTCAAGCGGGCTGGCTGCCCGCCCTTGTGCAGTCTTGCCCCCGTTCCTCCTGGGCTGTGGACCTTCTTCCCGGCGGTGGGCTCTCCCCTTGTGGTGGAACTTTTGGTGGGACTTTTGTGTGGCCATGGCCGACTTTTGGACTTGTACCTTCAGGAAGACGACACCCCCCTGTTGGACTTTGCCCCGTGGGCCAGCCCCCTTGCGGCTGAGCTGACCTTGCCACTTGGCCTCGGACAGCCTCTTTCACAGGCTGGCCTCGGTCTTTAGGAGGGGGGAATGTGGGGATCGAGAGCGTCCTCCTACCTGGCGCCTCGTTCCCCAGCTGCCGCGCGCGTGCCGGCCGCGTAGCCCGGGCGCACTTAGGCACCGGCAATCGCCAAGATGGCGGCCAGGGCGCCTCTTTGTCTGGGCGAGCCAAGCGTCGGCTCCGTCCCGCGCTGGCATGTCCGGGCACGCTACGCTGGCGCGCTGCGCGGGCCTACGTCACAACGCAGCGCCATTCCCCATTGGGCCGCTGGTGACATCCTCCTCTCCTACGAGCTAAGATGCGCCCGACGATTCGCTCGTGGCGGCAGATGCTCTCAGGCTAGCACGAGAGGTTGACGCGCTGCTCTAGCAGGCGGCTTCTCGTTCGGGTGCTCGACCGCTGCCCTTTGTGTGGTAGTCTTAGCGCCGCTGGCAAGCGTACTCGATCGGTCTTGCGGAGTTCCCCTTACGGCCTGCAAGCCTGTGACTGTCGTACTGTGCTGCATCTTGGGTTAATAAACCCGTTGTTGTTGTTACCCTGCCTCGTGCGTGGTTTCTGCGCCGTGTCGGAGAAAACGACGAACCCGGCCGCAGCGTCGTCGCACGCAGCGGCAGTGGAGAACGTCGCGTCTACACGGTCGCGCTCGTAGGTAAGCCTAGTGCAAACCTATCTCCACAATTGTTCCCAAAACACTCTTAGCTTTGTACATGATTGATGATGCTTCGGCAGCGAAGTATTAGCGACTGCTCGGCGCTCTTTCTGAGATGCGTTTTCTGTTTCTCGGCATAGGCTTCAAGGCAAGGGTTATGTTAGCGATAAAATGACCTCCGAAGTTTCACGGTATGCGTCGGAAGCCAAGTAGACTTTTTGATCGCAGGGGACATTGATTACAACTTAGGGCCTGAACCCCAGCTCGTTGGTACGGTAACACATTCAGGCATATGTTGATATACTATGTTTAATGGTACAAGGGCCACTTCTGGCCAAAGAGAGCCCAGACGTGGTATTTAATGTTCGTACGTATTCAAATTCAGGCATATATTCAGGTACATATTCAGGCAGGTGAAGCACAAAACAGACAGTGATGAGGCTGACATATACAAAGCTCCTTTTGCGTTCTCAACCTTTTCACTGTCCGGTTTTTCGCACTTCAGCTGCCTGAATAGATTACGATCGCTTGCTTTCGTGATAGATGGTGCTGTGACCCAAATGAGGCGACTAGAAGCCACATCTTGCCTATTACACGAGGACCGATTTTCTGCTTGTATTTTTTGATCGCTATATAGTCTTCAAGATGGACCCGTGATGCTGTCTCCTACTTTTTGTTGCTCCATGGCGCAGAGCATATTATGTCTGATTATTTTTTCTAGGCTTTTCTAGTAAGATCCACATAGACCCTGATTCTTATTACCTTCCAACACAAATAAATATGCGTACACGGTGTTCCACCCTTACTACGGTTACAATAAACGGTTACAAACGAGTGCTGATACTGAGCAGAGACAAGCCGGATTCATTGAAATAGCCTATTATACAATGTTCATACATCAGCCCATGACGCGTCTGTTTACCTTCGCTAATTACGCTGCAGGTGCCCTCCGTGACCTACATGCCGGTAGACGCGCCCGCGGGACTATTATCATACTAAAGAGCTGCACACGATAAGAAAAAGCTGTGAAAGATCACTTGCAGTATTAAAGATGCCTTAAGGCCATTTCCAAGTGGATCATGCACCTGCTACTTGCCAAGGCTGTACTAGTGGATGCTATTGTTAAGTTTCATGTACGCGTGTTTGGTGCAACATTAAACCAGGTTCCTTTTTTAGGGGCGAAGCTCCTTAAGGCGGCACCCGTTCGTCCCTCGTAGTCGTCGTGGTCGTAGTAGTGAGTAACAAGTCTTACGCTTTGACCTCCAAGGTGGTGCCGGTGGGAGATTTCTCCTGTGCGTTGTTGAACAATAAAAAATTCGCAGCGTGCGCGTTAACTAAAAGCCGAATTCTTCTGTCTTTCATTCCCCATTAGCAGCCATTGGCATGTTCCAGTAGGAAACGTTAGTAGAAGTAGAAGTGTAAGTGTTAGCTAAAAGCCGACTTCTTCTGTCTCTCATTGCCATTAGCAGCCATTGTTTACCTCCAAGGTAGTGCCTGGTGAGATTTCTCCTGTGCGTGATTAAACAATAAAATTTTGTTCAAAACGCCGTTGATTGATGAAATAAACCAACGAAAGACGCCAGATGTTTTGTAAAAGCAGAACGAAAGAACGCCAGATGTTTTTCTTAAAGTGTAGTAGTAGTAGTTATATGTAGCCACCTCGCCCGATCGTCAACGGGCGAGGTGGACCGGCAACGGCGCGAGGACCCTGCCGTACGAGAGTTAAATCACACTAAAAGACATACTTTGCGGGCGATACACTCTAGTGAGCTTTCAACTTTTCGTGTTAATGACATAATAAAGAAATTATTTCTACGAAAAACGCAAGGCACACCTTGAGCAATATGTTTGGTTTTGTGACGCTAAATGGAACCATGAGGCGATGCGAAGCCGGAGCACTTGCACGATCGCGTTCCGTTGGCTTTCGTTGGGCATGCTACCGACCTCGCGTCGTGGAACGCGCGTCCTGTCTAGCCTTGCCTTTAATTCGCACAGGGCGAGCGGGGAATGCGGTCGCTCTTGGCGCTCTTTCGCTCGGGAGCGGACTTCTTCCTTGCATTTCACCGATCACAAGTGATAATGAAGGGACCACGTAAACCAACAGTACAATAAAAGTTTGATGTTTAATATATACACGATGTTTCACACTCTTTATATTATGTACTGGGCGCATTTCACGGAAGAGTTTCACGGTTTACAGATGATTCCCTCCGTAGCTTCGCCCCACTCATCATCATTCACCCCGTGGATATGCTGTGATTTTTTTGTTTTCGACATTAATCATTCGCGCTACAGGATAGATTGCCGTTATCTTAAATGCGCTTTATATAAAATAGTTAGCCTTGAAGATTGGGCAAGTTGCTACTTCATTTTCAATCTTGTTACAGCATCATGCTGCAACAAGCTCGGAAATAAGATAACCACTGTTAATCTCAACTGCGGAACTATCTTATTTGCAAGGCTAAATCTCCTATAGATGTTATTTTTTTTTATGACGATGCAGTAGACAACCCCCATTACACCCCCGTATAATATCTAGACGATTTGCTGGATTTGCATCCTAATGTAATCACGCACAGATGACAAAGAAAGTGTGTGGCAGAAGCACACAGTAATTGGAATATTGCCGTGACAATGGAGCTGCCGATCCATTTTGTTTTCAATCTGATTTTTCGTATCAATCGTTGCGCCTTCATCGAGGATAACAGCGGGTTGCACGGTGATGTCCGAGCTAATGACGAGGAGCGATGAGGATTGAAATCTAAGTAGACCGTTACAAAATAAGAGGTCACAAGAGCTTACCATAAACAAATGTTATAGCGCGAACTCAGGACGAGGACAAAAGGTGCACGAAGACGATCGCTAACTTCCAACTAGGTTTATTGTGCAGAACACGAAAATATATACATGTCCTCGTCCTGAGTTCGCGCTATAACATTTGTCATGAGCTACCAACTAGCCAAGCCGCCACCCTTCTAACTTACCATAAAATTGTAGGCGTGGCTTTACTATCGCGAACACCGATAGACATCGGAGATGAGGGAAAGCCTCAGCGACGAAAGCCCTACGCCGCTTTACCAGACTTTACCCTCTCACTTCCTCCTCACCCCCGCTTCCCCTTCCCGTTCACCTCCCTCTTCTACCCCTCGCCACACTCATTCCTAGTATTGACACTCCATTACTTTACTATACTTTACTCTCTCCCTTCACCCTCAGCCTGGCTTCCTTTTCTCAACTCTGCTATGCGCTTGCACCCTCTCCCGGCTTAGCTACGCGACCCCGGTCGCGTACACGTAAAGTCGTTGCTCGGCAGTCCGTGGAAAGTACAATATAGGCTATTATGCTTTGCTTTTTCCAGGACTGTCCTGGTCGTCTTCGTGGGCCGGGACTTCCAGTACGGCGGCAACTCGCATAACTTGTACAGGGGTGAGCTTCTGGCTCTGTACGCTGACGCAGTTGTCGTGGTCCCCAACTACCGGCTCGGCCCGTTCGGCTTTCTCAACGGTCGCATCGTGGACATAACGGGCAACGTTGGTCTGTACGATCAGAAGGTCGCTCTCGACTGGGTCCTGGAAAACATCGAGTTCTTCGGTGGTAACCCCGAAGACGTAAGCCGTTGCAGCAATCGATACACCGCATCTATTTATATGCAGTTGGACTAAGAGCACATAGGCAATGTGACGCACGTACGTGGCAGTGTGTCCATGTTTCTTTTTCGTACCGTTCGCGAGAGAATAGTACAGATTTCTGTCAAACTATACATACTAAATTCAGTATAGAAGTGATAGCTGAGCGGGTTTGCATATGTTTGGGCTTGCAACAAAACGACGCGAAAAATAGATCACGAAGTAAAGGAAAAAAATTACGGTCATTGACCAAGTTTAGTTTATACCAAAGAAATTCATTCTAAATGCGGTAGTGGCCGACGCATGAACATAAGCAAATAGATCATGTATACATAAATGCAACCTCTATACTACAAGCGAGAGCTTGCTTTAAATGGCTAATATAGTAACTCGCCAGCCTTCATTATAAACTACATGGATGTCTGCTTAAGAAGACAAGTTCTTTTTAAAAATGAAATAGGCCGCTGATGGTGGTTGGATAACGCATGAGTATTTTTCTCTTCATATGAAGCATCCTTCAACAAAAGCAGCACGCGCGTGCGGTGGCCCGCTGTCGACAGCGCGGGTGGGTACCTTTATTGAAGAAGAGTTACATCACTGCTCCAACTCATACTGCGAGCATAAAGGAAAAATTTCGTATACGGCACCATGCCACCCTTTCAATAAGAAATTGCCTTTTCGTGTAATGAACCATGTCATGTTTTTTTTTTTATATCACAGAGCTTCGAATGCCGAGGTATTTAATTTTCTTAGCCATTTTGACAAAGACGGTGTAGACGGATGTCTGGGCTTGTTCAAGTATACAGGGTGTTTCAGCTAACTTGCGCCAAGTATACTTTTCAATTTCGCGCACTCTAAAGAAAAGCCGGAGAAAAAAATTGATCAGGGCAGCTATCTTAGCATAGATGAAATAATCCGACGTTGCTGAAAAAACGTTACAATTTTACTACTGAATATTTTTAGAGTCAAAATTTTAAAGGTGAATTAGGCAATCTTTCTTAATTACCGAGCTTATCATATGGGCAGTTATCTTAGCACTGATGTAATATTCCGACGTTTCAGAGCAAGAGCTACAACTTCGCATTGAAGATTTGTCGGTAGAGTTAATAATTAAAATGTTAATCAAGCAATTTTTGTTAATAACCCAGCTTTGGAAATCGGAAACGGCTCGGAAAAATACTGGGCCAATTCTACACACGTAGCGCATGTGTTTTTTCTTGTAATACTAGCCGCAAGTTAGCTGGAACACCTTGTATACATCGCTTGTTTGCACCGTTATCTTAATTCATCCTTTTCTTTTTCGAATAAACATCCAGTCGTTAATCAGCATTTGTACTTTCTGTTCCTCTTACTGCGTTTGCTGTTTTTGCATTTTACCATACCACGTGTGCCTTTGTCTCATTCTAGCAACTCCCCTGACGGACGCGCAACATAAAACAATCTAATAAATTAAGTGCTGCACTTTCCAGCGCAGAGGCCGATAATGCAATCGAGTGGCAGGCAGGTCTTAATTTATTCAGATGGTTTGAACAACTCAAAGTAGCAGCGCAAGGGCACAATTAATGCATTGCACGAGCGCTCTAGATTAATTTGACCAGAGCTGGGATACTTAGCGTGTTCCCGATGCATGAACGGCAGGCGTAGATTTTCCTGATTTCACGCCACCACGCCATTGAGAATCGAACCTGCGACCTGGATTCCAACAGCCGCATGTCGTAGCCACTGAACTATAATATCGAGTCTGGAATGGAGATTGAAAACTTGAAGACGCAGAATATGAATGAATGAATGAATGAATGAATGAATCCATAGTGTTTTTAGCGCGAAACGGCAACCCAAGGCAGAAGACAGGACAAAGCACTGCTCTTAGCTGACGCCATTTATTGCGTCACTCTATATACAGAACAGATACCAGAAGATCATGCGTGGTGTATACCATGCGCAGCAGCCACCACGAACTTAATCAACAGAGCGCACTCATGATAGAGAACCTAAGAAAAGATCCCGAGGCATTGTGCCGAATGAAATAATCAATGCATTAATTATTTACATACTTACTTTTTCTTAAAGGCATTCACGGGCTTTACAGAGGGATGGGGGGGGGGGGTAATACATACCACGAGAAACAAGAGGGCCATGGTACAAAAACATGAACAAGATAGTTGTACCTGTCTCAGTTAACTTGCCTCTATACTTTGCTATTTATATTTATAACTGTTACGTCGCAACGCCTACTTGATTGTGTAAATTTAGGCAGGTGTGGTCATATGTCATATTTTGCTCAACTTGTCTTTAATATATATATATATATATATATATATATATATATATATATATATATATATATATATGTGTGTGTGTGTGTGTGTGTGTGTGTGTGTGTGTGTGTGTGTGTGTGTGTGTGTGTGTGTGTGTGTGTGTGTGTGTGTGTGTGTGTGTGTGTGTGTGTGTGTGTGTGTGTGTGTGTGTGTGTGTGTGTGTGTGTGTGTGTGTGTGTGTGCGTATATTGAGAGAGAGGTAAAGGTTACGCTATTTTATGGATAGGCGTTATGTAAGGACAGTGTGGATGTTACAATCGACACGGGATACTTTTGTTCCAGATTGTCCCCGTAGGTCACGATGCCGGTGCCATCTCGATAATGCACCACTTGTTTGAGACGAAGTCACACTGGATGCAGCGAGTGAAACGCGTCGTGTTACACACGTCTTCGTTCTTTCGACCGTACCGAGACAACACGAGAGATGCCTTGCAGAATACCCTTCAGATGGGCCGGTTATGTTTCTGCCACCCAGAAGAAGGCGTCGACCTGGTGGTCGAATGCTTGCAGACAATACCCTCGAGCCGCCTGAGAATGGCGGCGAGGCATGCCTACACATTGGCACCCATCTTCGTCCCTTCGAACACGATAGAAACTATGGTGAGTGCACAGTTACTGTAAATCTCTAAAAATGGCTGATCTTGATATATACTGAGTATGCGGAGCGCAAATAAACGAAGACAAAGAGAAAACACATAAAAGACATATATTGGCGCTGACTTCCAAGTAGATTTATTGAAAAGCATGAAGCCAGCTTTTATACATGCGCGCATAACAAAGAAATGCAGTTTTGACGCGATTGCGTTAAAGAGCTCGTTACGCAGAAATTCCGGTGTCGGGGTCGGTCGAGATTGCGAGCCTGAAATCAGCGTTGTTCGGTAGCGAAAATTCGAGGTAGATGCAAATAAAGAAATAATTTTAAAAATCTTCGCTTCGAGCGGAACCGGAGATTCGAACCTGCGGCCCCTTGCTCCGTGGCGCGATGCGTTTAGCCGCTCGGCCACCTCGCATGCATCCTCCAGCGTACTAACGGTGACCTATTTATGTGCACCATTTGGCATTGGTGTTACGCACATCTTGGAGGTTCTTCAGCGGCTCTACACACCACCCGCGGAATGGCACAAAGGGCTCACGGCCGCGCTTTTAAACGACAACGCCCCGCCTTCCGGCCGTGTTTCGCCGCGCCGAATGCATGGATATTTGACCTGGAGGGCATCCGTACTTTGGCTTTTCTCGCGGTACGGTTTAGGCCTCCAGCGAGAAGCGAAGCGAGGCTAGCGAAAGGGAAGGCGATACGAACACTGTCCCACTACGCTATCGCGTTCTACTCTTGAAAGCAAAGCCACACTCCTGCCCCGGGCACTTGGGCGTTGCACTCCGAAGCGAAGATATTTTGTTATTGTTCCTCGAATTCTGATGCTAAGTTTAGAAACAGCTATATGTCGCCTTGATATACTCTGCGAATTCGCACGTTGTCCCCAGAAATAAATGTTCTAATGTACTTCCCATGCCTCGAACGGTTGTCAGAATTCCCGCTGCAGGTCTTGTCTTGGCTGCAACATCAATAACATCAAAAATTACAACATGTAAGAGCGCACACGCCAATCGTTCAATGGTTGGTATTCAATATTTTTTGTTCATCCCTGTTATGAGAGGTGGATCCGCTCTGAAGATTGTTACCTATTTATCTTAATATGAAGGATGTTCCAAAGCCATTCGCCTTTGGAACGACCTTCCCAGCACCATAGCTTCCGAAAGTGATGAAGAAAATTTTCAGGCATCTTCTAACAACCCATTTGTTAAAATAAATATACTCATCCTACGTATAAGATTGTTTTTTTTTTTCATTGCAGTTTTCGTTATTTGTGTGCAATTTTACGTTAAATAATCTTTCGTAATAGCGAAGCTATGTCGTATTCGTTGTGTGATTGTTTGTATTTTGCTGTGCCAACTTTTACTGGCAGAATAAAAGCTGTCGCATTCCAACGTGTAGTTGTTCTTGCCTCTTCGGTTTTTTTATCATCTAACAAAATATTAAAGTACGTTCGCGCGCATATGGGCTGTAAAATTTTCCTTCCTGTTCTCGTTTTTGTATAGATTTTAACCCCTTCATTTTGTTTTCAAATAATTGTACATGTTTTCAGGTTTCGTTGCGTTACCCCCCTTACGCAATGCCTCTAGGGGCGTGTAAGGTGCCTTAAATAAATAAATAAATAAATAAATAAATAAATAAATAAATAAATAAATAAATAAATTGATGCTAATTAGGTATAACCTGGTTTCGGTCACCGATCTTTCAGCCTTCGGCCGCTATTAAAATTCATAATTCGAGCGCTGCAAGACCATGGCTGAGGGACAAAGAGTTTCTCTTGGGCAACGTGGCGGACGAAGGTTCCTTCGAGTACTCAATGATCCTGAACAGACTGGCCGAGTTGAAATACGTTCTTCCGGAGGGATCTTTCCCAAATGTAACAGCAGAAATTATCACGTTCCTCTCCGAACTCCCCTTGGGCGGTCAGGTTGAAGTAAGTGAGAACTTGCTACAGCGTCATCAGTTTCTTACGGGCTCTATCGTCGCATCTATTGCTTATCGGCTCTTCACAGGGCCTGTGTATGTGGCTGGCGCTTCATTGAAAACGCTCACATTCTGCCTACGAAATAATTAATAGTTTCTTTGACGCCACATGTAATCGCACTAGCTCGGTATTTCCAGCACCCTTTTGCCATAGGTTACCTTTTCGGAGTGTATACTGCATGAACTCATTACACCATTTTAGAATATTACCGAGCTAAAACGAGGGCACAGTTCTAAAGGGAGAAAAACATTTCAATAAATATGGTAAGAAACGGCTAGTTGTATCCACTAAATGAACTTAAAAGGGAAGTGTACTTGCGTTACTATCAATATCCAATATCACAAATTTGTCTCGATAGAAAATCAATTTCTCCCATGACTATATACAAGAGTATAGATAGTTAAATAACGTGTAATTGCAGGTGAAGCTGCATTTTAAAAAAAAAAGCATTTTTTTTTAACAATGATACGCCTCATTCGTACTGAAAAAAATCTGACATGTATACGTAGCGTTCATTGCAGTAACTGTTTAGTGGACAGTTTACAGCGTTCAGCTGGCAGTAGCTTAGATCACATATGAGCAGTGAGCAATAAATTCATCGACAGGCAAGATATTCATGAAAAAGGCACGTGCCAAGATCCGTGCACTTTTAGAACTTGCATTCAGCTGTTGTGAAAAAACGTAAGAGCTCTGTGCATGGGCATGACTTTTGTAAGTAGTACGCTGCGCTCTTTTAATTTCGAAACCCTTCGTCTCTTCTTCGGAATACACAACAGAAGACATCATTTAAATAAAAACCTGGAAGTTCTGTCTTTTCTTTTTCTGCAAGAAACTTCTCCCTCTCAACTAAAAGGGAATAAAATGAGAAGTGCGACATCTATACTCCCTTATATTCATACTAAACAAACGTGAAAACGGCGTGATTGTGATGTTTACGCAAGGTAGAAGAGAAAACTATAGGGGTATTCTGCGAAATGTTGTCGATAAAATAGTTTAAGCCTATAAAACATAGAACACAGTACAGCTTCTAGCGAAATGTGTTGTAAGGAAACATCTGCACGGCTGTTATGTCATAAATAAATACAGAAAATGAACAATGGTGTTGTGTAATTGAAGATTAAAATACACAACAGACATAAATTTGAAACGTCTCTACCTGTCCGTGCAGACTTTCCCCACGACAAAAAAGAAATTGCGTACGCGTCCTACTCTGGAGGGCCTGTGCTCTGGAAGCCTGTGCTGGTTGGCATTGCTTTATGGTTAATAAAAACAGCACCCTTGAAGCAGGGGTGAAGAAATAGTAGGCATGACGCAAGCGTTGTGTCGTGTGTACTCTGCCTTCATCTGCGTTTCCAGTGCGATGTTTATTAGGCATCCTACTCGTTGCAAAACTAAACTACCAGTTGCGCCGGTGCTGCTTACGAAACTTGGTTTCATGTCTTAATTAAAGGAGATTCCTGTCATAAAGCACAGGAGTCTTTTCAGGTGGTGCTTTGTGAGTACGGCAGCAATGTGTAATGTGCATGGCGGCAGAGTTGTGAAACGGCTCCTAAGAAGACCAGGAATTCAAGTTTAGGAGTACGGGCAACTTGTGAGGTGGGAAAAAAAGGTCGCTGTCTAACCATTGCTCTGCATGCGTACTCGGTAGAGGCAACGATTTCTCCGTGCATCTCCATTTGTATATGTATAGGAAGCATTGCCGTGAGTTCAATTCAGTACAAAAAATATTAACAACAAAAGTATTGGAAGCATCCACATGGTAACATGTGACTATATTACGGATATTTGACTCATACGCATGTCTTTTCACTTATCAGAAGTGCGCGCGAGAAAATTTACGACAGACTGCTAGACTGTGCATTGTGAAACTGTCAACCAAGTCTTATAGGCATCCATTTATTTCGTTTTAAAGATTACCGAGCCAACATCGGCTTTGTTAAAAGGGTCATAAGTTGTAGGCAATCGTTTGGGTGCGGGCAGCCTATAATTCAGTGGTCTCATAGGGGTGCTCAATTTTACAGCAACTGATACGCACGTGCCTTTGATAACTTGTTTTACAATTTTTCGCTGTTTTAGAAGCGATGTTTGCCAAAGACATACTGCCTAGTTATCCAGCATTTTCCTTGTCGTAATATGAAGCAATTTTAACTGCGAACAGTCTAAGGGACCGCCCTGTCGTCCTCCCATTTCTCGCGTTGGCGTCACGCAGGTCCCCGCTTTTTATACACGTAGGCCGAACAGGCTGCATGTTTGGAATGCCAGCGCGCGCTTGCGCGTGAACGCCAGCGTCACCGAAGAGCTAATTAGTCTGTCCAAGCCAGCGAAGCGACAGCGAAACGCCAGCGTCGGGAGTTAGACGCAGATCTAAGGAAGAGAGAAGTGGAGGCGAAACGCCAGCGTTGGGAGTTAGAGGCAGTGCGCTCGGAGCAGCAAACTGTAGAAAAAGAGTAGAACGGAGACTATAGAACAGAAAATAGATAATCGCAAAACAAATCAGATAATCACAAGATAAGGACAGAAGAGGATAAAACAATATCACGTAATCACACAAAAAAAAGAACAGAAAGTAGATAAACACGACAACAGGAAAAAAAACATGCACACATGGGAAACAGGCAAATCGGTGCTCCGCCGTTCGTACAGCTTTCACTTGGGGTGGTACTGGCTTTGATCCTTTTTTTTTTTGGGAACCCCTACATAGAGTCTCACGATGTCTCTTCACGTTTTGCAAGATGTCGC
The DNA here is from genome assembly GCF_013339695.2 of Rhipicephalus sanguineus. Taxonomy (NCBI): domain Eukaryota; kingdom Metazoa; phylum Arthropoda; class Arachnida; order Ixodida; family Ixodidae; genus Rhipicephalus; species Rhipicephalus sanguineus. The sequence goes on from NC_051178.1 coordinate 202,951,336, forward strand.
GTTGTTATCAGATGCGATTAAATATAAAATTTACCGTACCCTTCGTATTTCCATCTAGGACATAATCGGCGAGTACAGGAAATGCTACCGTAATGAAACTTACATTGACGCTGACATGTGGAAGAATATATTGGGAGACATACTGGTCTACTGCCCTATGCAATACTTGGCCGAGACTCTATCAGCCCTCGGAAACAAGGTAGGGGGGATGCTCGCAAGAGTAACTGATGGCGCTTTGCTTGTGGGTTACATTGCATATAACAAATGAAGCTTTCTAATATCGCTCTAATGTAACAAACTTCTGGTGGCAGCATTCGCATCGCATCGTAGCAACACTACAGCCCATAACGGTTGTGTAACAGCAAACTGTGTTTTATGCGGTAACGTAAAGCTGCTGCTTCTTGAATCGGAATCGGCAAAATGAATTCATTTTGTTATAGCTAAAGTTACTTGCGTGCACAATTCGTATTGCCTGCCATGATACCTTAGCGGCTATGGTGTCACGCTGCTAAGCTACAGGACACTGGTTCTATTTCCAGCCTTGGGGGCCGTACTTCGATGGGGTCATATTGCAGAGACACCCGTATGCTTAGATTTAGGTGCACATCAGAGAACACCAGGTGTTCACACTTAATCAGTAGTTCTCTATTATTACCCTGCTCTTAATCGTATCGTGGTCTTGGCTCGTCAAATGCCTGAATTTAATTCTAATTATTTTTACGTGTTTAACAAATGCTCTCGAAATCGATATTTTAATTGAAAAAAGCACTATATTTAAGCGACTTCCCCGGCATTACTTTTACTACAATATGACAAATTTGAATTTGACTCGATGACTTGGCACTCAGAAAATTAGTAGCAGCAGTAAAGCTAACTTTTCAACCGAATTAGTCTAAGGATTGACCTTAAAGGGGTCCTGCAACACTTTTTTAGCGTGGTCAGAAAACGCTGCTGATCGGTAATCGAGACTCCCGAGAACACGCGAGCCAAACATTGTGGCGCAGCACGCGACCTGGAATGCACAATTAATTCTCAAGGTAAGCTAAAAATCGTTCCCTCTTCTCTCTGCAAACGATGCCATATAACCAAATTACTGCGTCATATACCCAATGTCAGCGGCCATTGGCTGATTTGATCATCGTGAGTTGCATAGTTACCGTGGCTGCCGCGGGATGCCGCCACGTGCCCGCGCGCACGCACGCGGACACACTGAAAGTAAGCCGCAAGTTTGATCAAAAAATGAAGTGCTCAAGGTCATGACGCGCACTGACGAAGGGACGCATCTTTGTGCCCCCTTGTCATCCCTCCACCCCTGCATAGCTTTCTGCGCGCTCGCTGGTACGAAAGGAGAGAGAAAGCGCTTAAAGCGTTCGACAAATCCTTGTAACTCCGCTCTTGCTTGATGGATTCTAAAAATTTTTGCGGCAGTCGATTCGCGAGGCGATAAGCTACTTCAATGAAGTCATTAGACGATTCCTTGGAAAAGCATGGTAGGGCCCCTTTAAAGCATGACATGAAGCCTGTCACAAATCATTTGTAAAGGCGGTATTTGGGTTGCGGCACGTGACTTATGATCGTTTATTATTTGCCCCTTTTAGGTGTATACTTTTGTCCTCGAAACAGGTCCAGTCTTCAGAGGTGGTGGACGCGCACAGCGTTACGACGACTTGCATTTCATGTTCGGGACTCCTCTCCGGTTCAAAGAAGGAGACCATCAGACCGACAAGGAGCGCGCAATCACATTCATAAGCTACTGGGCTGCGTTTACAAAAACCGGGTTTGTATCCATTTCAACTTGTGACTCGGGCTGCTAAATCAAAAAAATATTAATTTGTGTCGCGTAGCCTTTTTTTTTTTCGAGTATCTTTATTTTCGCGCGTACTGCACATCCAACGTCGTCGCTAGTTGCGTATATTTTATTAGGCTTAACGACAATCATCCTGTTCAGCGAGCATTACTTCTATGTTCTCGCCATTGTACGCCTAAAGCACTGGTGTAGCCGGGGAGGGGGGTTTTCGAACCGCCACCCCCCCCCCCCCGAAATTTTTCACGCTTGCACGTGCATGTATGCACGAACACGTACAAACGCACGCAGTAAGGCTCACCCTCCCCCCCTCCCCCCCCCCCCCAAAAAAAAAAGATTTCTCGCTACACACCTGCCCTCAAGTATCTGCTGTGAGGTTTTCGCCAAGTTAACTTTCTTGCCCAGACAAGTTTTCGTCTCCTCAGCCATAGTCTTGCCGCACTCGAATTATGAATTTTAATAGCGACCGAAGGGCAAGTTTTTTTCTTGCCCTTCAGCTTAACGGTTCAGATGTGTGAGACAATAAACTTGCAAGGGAACATGCCTACACTGTAAGAAGCTTAGATTTCAACCTGACGAAATATAATCTACAAACGGCCACACAACGACCTCTTTGGCGTATAAGCGCACTTAAAGACGTCAGTGTCGACAATGTTCAACATAACCAACGTGCGAAATGTTTCTGTACTCTCGAAGACACTGATTTCTTTATTACGTTTTTGGTAAGACCCTTTTAAGCCCGTTCCGACCGTTTCTAATCAACTTGTGCGGGGTCACGAGCTCGTCTCTTGTCGTTTCTTTCGCCGACGACCGAAACGCTCACACGGCATAACTAATGCCGCATTTTTGTCGATCCGTTTACTCTTTTCGTTCTTCGTGATAGCGTGATGGTGAAGCGAGGGGACGCTGATGTAAAGTAAACATAATAGTAGAAAGTGTAACTGCCCAGTCTAGCTGCCGCCATCAAAAAAGAAAAAAAAATGGAATCTAAGACGACTTAAGGCAAAAGCTAGTAGACATCCATTACGACGCATTCTTTGGCGCTGTTTTCAATGTCTTAAATTTGTTGACATCACCACTTGGTCTGCGTGCTACGATGCCGTGTTAGAACGAATGTGGCAAATCTTGGAATTCATTAAGACACATACGCAAGTTCTCAGCTGGATCAATATTTAAATTCAACTGTTTTTCTTGAAGACCTCCTGACGCTTCTACTTTATCGCCTCGACTTCACGCTTTCGCAAGGACGAAGTTAGCGGGCGCCTTGAGTCACACTTTTATTAGTTTTCTTTTCTTTTACAATTCCTGTTTTTTGCCAACTACGCCGTATTTTCGACGTATGAGAAATATGAGGTTTTCGCCTTCAAAAAGTAGAGAAACAGAGAAAGTAAACTGCCTGCGAAGGATGGCAACAAAGGTAGAGCACGAGGAATAACAAAAACGGCAGTAAAGAAATCGGAAGACAATAATTTAGCATAATAAAAGAGACAGCGCTTTGTTATTTGAGCCCTATAGCTCTCTGCGCGTGGACTACGACATACCGACGCAAATATTCGCAAAAGGATGAGGCTTGTGTCTGCTGTCACCAAAGCCAAGAACCTACACAATAAATTCTAATGAAACCAAGATATTCATCCAGCAATTCTTGCAAAAAGCCGGCTCCTGCCATACAATGTGGATGGAAGTACTAACTGGCAGTGTTTTATATTAACTGATCGTGTTTCATGCAACATGTTTTATGGATTTAAGCACCTGAAGGGAAATAGAAAAGAAAGATAAAATAACATATACGGAAGAACGGGTACGACGCTGGTTATTCTGCTGTATCTTTTTTTCTTTTAATTGCAATAGCAATTATACGGACACTCTCGACTGGTTTTTGCCGTCGTCGTCGCCGTCATGTCCCGTATAAAGTCCAAATTGATAACGACCCTCCGCACATTGTATGTTCTACCGCGGGTAAAAGCGTGCGAGCGGGGGCGACGAACACGGCTGAAGCAGAGATCAAACGAGCCGGCGCATCTCAGTCGCTCGGAGGGCGCATGCGATAACATCACCCTTCGGGAGGCCTGCCTTCGAAGCCGAGAGGACACACCACGCCCGTAGTGAACAAGCATGCAAAGACGCGAGAGGTGGGGTGGGTGGCGGGGATGGTGTCGCTCGAGTAGCAACTTTGAACTTTGATTCTAAGGGCGCGCTATCTCGGCAGCCATCAGCGGGCGGCTCGTATACCCTTCTACTTGCTGCGCTCTCAACGCGAAGAGTCTGTGCCGAAAGCGCATCTCTCCCTGTAGCGGCCGTATTCTCTTACACCAGCGTTTTGTAGAGTTACACGAGATCGGGTCCAAAAGAGTTAGCTACCAGCCTCACTTCATATAACATTGCAGCTTGTTGCTATCACATTCTTTGCTTCGCCCTTGCGAAACTCACTTTTTTCTGTTCAAGAACTTAAATTTAGGAAATGCTTACGAATAGCAGGCTTTCTGTTCCTAGGCAAGTAGGTCGAACATTGATATTCCTTACTCATCATCAGCAGCAGCAGCAGCAGCAGCGGTGCTGCTGCTGCAGATCATTATTTGACCCCTAAGGGCCCCTCTCGAGGCATTACGTAAGGAATGTGGGGGGTTGAGTGGAGGGACAAGTAATAAAAGCATATCACGAGAAAAAAAACAGTAGCAGAAACATACAAACAATAATAACTCTTAGAACGTTCTCGCACAAAATGTACACACGCGAAGGATAAAATAAAGCAACGTAGGTGGAGTTTTCATGTGTTTCCGAGTTTCCGTGTGTAAGCTGTTAATATTTTCTTTGCGCTGACGTGACTATTATGAAAATATTCCGCATTATTATCGTAATGTGCGTTTGTTTTAGATACCTTCCGCTTCCCACCAAATATCGCCTGTGAATACTTCACAAAATAGCTACTGCTCTCGCTTATAGTGGTAGATTGTCAGTATATTTACCTGAATGATCAAATCGTACGTGCATTTGGCTTTTTTTTTCTTTTTTTCTTAACACGACTTTTTCCTTTCACTTGTAGGAAACTACCCCGTATAGGTTCCACTCTAGAACCCTGGCCATCCTTCAACGCCAAGGATCCCAAAACAGTTCTCGTCAGACTGGAAAAAGGAAGCCGAATCGTTAAAACGTTCCGAGCTGAACAGTGTGATTTTTTAAGAAGATTTATCCTTCCAAAGCAAGGGAGCTAATTTATAGAGGCTCGCGTTTATATTCAGTGTGTGTGCTTAACAGGTAAAATGCGCTAATTGGGCACGCCAGAATTCGGAGACCCTGAAATGTGCATTCTGTGCTCATTTTGAACAATGCTATACAGCGTCAACATTCGTGGATTCCTAGTAAACTTGATATGGAACCTCTTCTTTTCTTTTTTCACTCGTTTTTAAATACTTTAAATACGTTTTAATGTTCCTCGACATCACAAGAGTTGAGATTTCGGTCGAAAGTTCTTGGAACAGCTTGAAAAATAAAAGTACAGCACTTCTCTAGCCGGCCCCGCCATCCGACCTGCTTACAAAGTGCCTTCCATGACGAGTCGCCGCTCTGTGTAAATGTATCATTTGCACACCGAACATCTCGATGAAGCGCTAATGTATTGTAATAGGCTACTTTTCTTTTCATGTGCACTTGCACAAATAGCCGGGAAACGTTATTATCAGTATGCGTCTCGCACGAAATTAAAACATCGGCGTATATATGGATATATATGTGCCACTTCGGACAACGAATGATTATGAGGCAGGCACACCGTTTTGGGAGATTCTGGAATAATTTCGACTACATGGGATTCTTTAACGTGCACCTAACGCCCGTGTAACTAGATATAAGTGCACGAGACCCATATGGTCTAAATTAATCCGCAGTCCCCCACTGCGGCACGTCTCATTATCATACAGAGCTTTTGGCACGTAAAACCTTCGCAATTATTATTTCGTGCACCTGAATCTGATTACGCTGGTGTTCTTGTGTTTTTCCATCATCAAAATGCACGAAGGTATAAAAAAAGTTAGACGGATTGCTCAACAGAAGCTACTTACTCGACGAAACATTTGTCCTGTTCGGGGACTGCTTGGATACCAGTGACCATTTCAGTGTCCGTATGCTTGGAGATGTTGATTAATTCACCCTCGCCTTTTAATCTGCTAAACAACTCGTTAGCTCAGATGATAAAGCGCATGCGAAGGAAAAGCGCTGGTCCTGGGTTCAATTCACAGACGAGGACCAGTTTTAAATTCGAAGCATTTCTTAGCGAACTTCCGCGACTTTGAGCGTATCTATCTATCTATCTATCTATCTATCTATCTATCTATCTATCTATCTATCTATCTATCTATCTATCTATCTATCTATCTATCTATCTATCTATCTATCTATCTATCTATCTATCTATCTATCTATCTATCTATCTATCTATCTATCTATCTAGCCGCCTACGACTTTGAGCTCTCCTGGCCGTTTCGTTAATGGGATATATACCAAAATTGGTATGACATAACATGACCATATTACAAACATAAGTGCCAGGTCACAACATAAAAATCATGATATGCATGTCATGAACAGCATGATTTACATGCCACGGTCTTGGGGCTCTTGCGGCCATTTCATTAATTTTATATATACCAAAATTGGTATGGCGTGCAATAGTGTATGACGAACACAAGTGACAGGTCATAATGTGCAAATCATGACAAGCATGTCATGTACAGCATGATTCACATTATATGGTCTCGGGGCGCTCGTGACCGTTTAAATGAATGGATACATACAAAGACTGGTATGATGAGACATTTCTGTATGACGAACATAACTGACACATGGTAACACGACAATCATGACATGCAAGTCATGTACGACATGATTTACATACTACGCTCATGGTGGCCGTTTAAATGAATGGATACATACCAAAAGTGGTATAATGAGACATTTCTGTATAAAGCACATAACTGACAGATGGCAACATGAAAATCATGACATGCAAGTCATGTACGACATGATTTAGATGCCACGCTCATGGTGCCCTCGCGGCCATTTCGCTTGCTTGATATACACGAAAATTGGTATTACCTGACGAGACTGTTTGATGAACTTATTAAAAGTGATAACGTGAAAATAATGATATGTAAGTCATTTACGACATCATTTACATGCCACGCTCATTGTCCGATCGTTGCCGTTTCGCTCGCTTGATATACACCAAAATTGGTACTGCGCAACGAGACTGTATGATGAACGTAAATTAGAAGTGATAACGTGAAAATCATGACATGCAAGTCATGTACGACATGATTTACGTGCTACGCTCATGGTGCCCTCACGGTCATTTCGCACGCTTAATATACACCAAAATTGGTATTGCGCGACGAGACTTTATGGCGAACATAAGTGAGAGGTGGTAACATGAATATCATGACATGCATGTCATGTACGACATGCTCTACATGACACTGTCATGGTGCGTTTCCGGCCGTTATGTTAACTGGATATACACCAAAATTGGCATGGCATGACACTAGTGCGTCATGAACATAAATGACAGGTCATGCATTGTATATTCCAGAATATACATTTCATTAGCATGGCATATACCGGATTGTACATGCATGCATGCATGTCAAACATGCGATATATAGTGAACTAGATGCCATGGCATGATTGACTTTTTTTTGTATCCGTTTCCTGTTGTAGCGTTCTGCTTCAAACCGCAGTTGTAGCGTCCTGCTTCAAACCGAAAAATAACAATTTTTCTATTCCATGAACCATTCTCTAACTTGCGGACTTCGGAAACACTGATTTCCCATGTATGTATAGTGTTGTGTGACGTTTCTTTCTTAAACAATGTTTTACTCGGAACTTTATAAGAAGTGCCGTTGAGAGAGTATCGACATCTGAAGTCGGAGCCCGAAACTAGACAGTTGAACGAGCCTTTACCGCAGCTGCGCCAGACGATGGGCCGGGTCGTGGCCGCACGAGGAACGAAACCATCCTTCAACTGGCGCCCACCGCTAGTCTGCTCCTCTGGCGACTTAAATCCTCCGCGCTCAACCTGCAAACGCCGTAAGCTCTCCCTACTTTGTTCGAGGGAGGGTGGGGGAGGGGAAGTCAGGTAGACGGGAGCTTCGTACAGCGCGGCCTTTCTGTCCACCACTTTCGGCGATTACGAAAGGAAAACGACCTCGTAAGACTTAGAGAAACAAAAGAGGAGATCGCGAAAGGGGATGGGAGAGAGACAGGAGTCTGGGAAGTTGGAAAAAGAAGGCGGGTGAGAGAAAGTTGAAGGAAAATGCTCGGAGGGGCGGTGTGTTTCTCACGGGCGCCAACTATACAGGCACGAATTCGAATCGACGAGCTGCCTTTGCTTCCTGTCCGGCTTGCTCCTCCGGACGCTTCCTTCCTTCGGTCCCGGATGATTTATATCCAGAAGCAGAGTTCGCCTGTCAAATTATACCGTTGCCCGATGGAAAGGGATAAAAGAATGGCCGGCCTATAGAGGCGACCGTCGCGTTTCAGTGGGAGCACGGCGCCGTCCCGTATATAAGTCTGAGCTCTAGCAGTGACAGTGTATTTTGTTGGAAGTGCGCCACTGGAAGCGAAAGTGTGATCAAACGGTGGCGGCCATAGAAAGACAAAGAAACACAAGAGGCCGCGGAAGGCAGGCACGAAAACGTACAAAGGCTCGGTGCCTACTTGGCTCCTTCGGGACGGCGTGGGTGCCTGTGAGAGAGGGAGGGAGGAAGAGAGGCCTGACTAGTGCTGCGCCAAGAGATCTCGACTTAAAGAGTGCTCTTCTCGAGGCTGTTACAAATACGGCTGCTTCCGAGAGTCCATTAGTCATCGGCCGAATGACAGTTTCATTATCATTGGCTTTCTTTTCTGTTCTTTCTTAATGCGATATGGCTGCGCATTGATTTGTGCGGAGCCCGGACTTTTGTTCTTCTCCCTACAGCGCGTGAGTTCGGAAATGAAGGACGCTTCTTTGTTGCTAGTGATTCTCGTTTCTGTCTCAAGGATTAGTCTTCATTGTGACCCCCTATCGGCTGGAGCTGCGTTATTCCTGCCCATCAAACGGAGCCTACAACAAACAATCGGGACATCCAGCCATTCGCCTCGTGTCATTGTGCTTACGCGCTACGTTTGTCCTGTATGCTCAAGGCGATGCCAAACCGACGAGGCGAGGAAAACGAATCGGCTTTTCTCATATTCCATTCTCGAAAATCAATTTAAGTTTATCTGCAGAAATAGTACTAAGCTTCGGTGCCTGCATTTTGGCACATTGGCTGTATGTAACTTTATTCAAGCTACAAAACGTATTCTATTTTAATCTCTACTTTAATAAATATTCTTACAGCAATTAAAAATGTGTTGAAATCTAACAGTCTCAATTGAAATCGATTCCAAATTGTTCGGGTCACAGGCGTACAGCTGTCTGGTCTGCTAATAATTGCACAATTTTTTAATACATTAGCTGTCAATTCCTTTTTTCAACCTTTTTCTTTAATTTACTTTATTATTATTATTATTATTATTATTATTATTATTATTATTATTATTATTATTATTATTATTATTATTATTATTAATACCCATCCTTGAAGTTATCACAGAGTAGTTACGATACGCAGTCTTAGCCAATCTCCCAGAGTGGGTAAGGGCCATAATTTTGAGGAAACAAACAAACATACGCGCGGCCTTTACACAGCCCTGCACTCTAAGAAAAAAAAGAGTCAAAATAGTGTCACGGCCGCGTGACTCTCTTCGGGTGTCCATTTGACCCCTTTTGGAAGGTACAGGCAGAGAAAGAGAGTTCGCAATTCGACTGGAGTCACGGGACTCTCCTGAAGCGCGTTTCGATTGGCGGCGCCGCCGTATACGCCATACATATCGCGCGCTTGCCCTTTGGCTGCTTTGGCGCCGTTGTGGCGCGTTGGCTCGACGACGGAGGCGAGGCAACGCGCCACAACGGCGCCGGGGTGGCGTGCCGCTTCTGTTTTCCTCTCTGTCTCCTCGTCTATTGGAATGCGTTGCGTGTTGGTCATTTGTTGGTTGCGCGGGTTGTGTGTCTGTTCATGCGCCTCTTCGGTGGTGTTGGTGTTGACGCCGGCTCCGTGCACGAAGTGACGCGGTGACGCTTGGAGGACGGAATATTCCTGGAGCTGCGGACAGGAACAACGGGCGCCAGTTAACGGTGAGTGTACTGCTTTCGTAGGTACTAATCATACAGCTTTAGCTGGGCGTCTGCAGCAGCTCTGCGGAAGTTCTGTGCCAGCCATTTCCAACAGCAGCCTGTGTCCGCCGGGCTGTTGCGGATGCCCAACTAAAGCTGTCAGTTAACGAGTTGCCACCGCTATGCGCGTTGCTGTGCAAGTTCCCTTATAGTGAGCGATGCAAACAATTATCAAGGGTCATTTTTTTGCTGATCGCACGTTGTGTCTGCGCTACTGAATGTGCAAGATGTCATTTTGAGATGCACTTTAGTCTACTTCATAACATTTCCATCGACCTTGAGTGTGTAGCGTGCTTCGGCGCGTCGGAACGTGAAAAAAAAAAATGCCTGTGTACAGAACGCTCAGACGCACTATATATAATGGTTTTTGTTGGCTTAAAGACGGTAGTTTGAGGTGCAGATATAGTACGGTGCTTCCAGAACGTACGCGGTAGTCATTCAAGTTGGACAAGCTTCACCGGTAAAGTGAAAAAGCTCTAGACTTTCGACGGCGCGCGTTGGTGCGGCCGCGGCCGTGCACTCTTCCCTCGTTTCTGTTTGCTGTTTTCGTGATTTGCATACACTGCGATGACGTTGGGCGTTATTACAGAATCGAGTGAGTGTGCGTGATTGGGTGAGCTATGTGCGGTAATTCTAGCATATGACATGTCTGATCTCGACGTCAAAAAACTTGGTTCCTCACCATGCCTGTTGGCATTTGTTGTTTTGTTGTTAGCCTTTATTATGTCTGTATGAACCACTTATTGTGTAGTTTTTGCAAACCTTTACTGCAATTTCATTTTCTCATTATAATATCACGTTCTTATTTTCAGATACCGTTTTTCATGGTGCTCACGCTGAACAGGAGCGACAACCTAGCGAGCCACAAGTCTGATGTCTCCAGCCGTCAACACTTCTTGATTTATTCTTAATCATAAAAATAAATATGGAAACATGATGCCAATTTCTGCTGTTTATTTAGCACCATATGACACTGTGCACATCACAGTCACACATTTTAGTGGGCTATACTCATACAAGCATGTACTAAATGAGGAATACCTTAACTTCTTAACTGTAAATCAGTGACCATCTTTTTGCGCTTTCTATATAACTTTGCTAGAAAATATGTGTTGTTTTGACGAGTTTTATTAAAATAATGCTAAAATTGAACTATTCTTTTTTTGCAGTCGCTGGGCAGAACGGCAAGTATTATTGCACTTGCTTAAAATGAATACTCCACTATTTTCAACAGTAGTCGCGCAAAAGTAGAGCAAGGGTCAAAGGAGTAGCTTAAAATACTTGTGGAGTCGCTCGACGCTTCGGTGTGGCTCACTTGACCCCCGTAGGAGTGTTACCGGCAAGAGTCGTCTGACTCCCTATAAGTGGTAATGTGATCCTTCGGATGAGAGTCTTTCCACTCTTCCTAGAGGGTCAGGGGACTCTCCTAGAGCGAGCCGACCCTGACCCACCAAGAGAGTCACCGTGACTATTTAAAGAGAGTCCTATACGTGGCAAGTCAGAACTCTCCGAAAAGAGTCACGCATACTCTTTTTTTTCTGAGAGTGTGCAGTACTACTGCGATTCTCTTCTCCAAAAAAAAAAGCACGGCTCTTACTACATTACAGAGTAAACGAAGTAATGTTATATTTATTTAAAGTTGCTCGAACAACTACCCACATTCGTTTGCTTCTGCGCGTCGTCTTGACAGTTAAACAGAAAACCACGTGCTGGCACTGTCTCCATGAACGTTAGCCACATGTGCACGCCTTGAAAACAACACATTCGTCATGCTTGAAGCAGGTACACAGCCTCCGTATGACTCCGCTACTGCCAGCTCTTGCTGACGGCGAAGCGGCCTTATGCAGCCAGCTGCCCCCTCTGCGTGCTCGAAATCACCAGCAGGAGCGAACACAAAGATACCAAATCTGCGCTCGTTCACGTGGCGTAGCGTAGCGCAAGCAGTCACGCATCTAGGAAGTGTGGCAAGTACAGCGGCACTCGACGCTGCCGGTGTACATTGTGCGACCGTGGCAGCTGCTCCAGCGTAGCTGTAATCCAATTGGCGGCGTCCGCATCGCGTCTTGTACACACTAGATGCTTTAGAATAGGGCTCAAAGAACTACGCTCCTACGATAAGTGTTCGTTGCACAGTGGCGCGCGCGGTGGAACCCGTGTGTACTCGCGTTCTTAGCTCTACGATCGCACACGCCGAGCCGCACACAGATAAATATCCGGGCGACAGCTTAAGACCACGCTCATTTCTCCTGCTTTGTGCTCCCACAGCCGCTTTCGCTCGCCGCAGCATATATATTGCCTGCGGTGTAGCTCCTCGCAATCTGAAAGCGGGCAGCGAGGGTCGGCGAAGAGAGCAACCGAAAGAACAGCGCTTCCAGAACTTTACGGTGATTAGGGCGCACAGAAGAATTGACACTAAAACGTCGTTCTTTTCAGCCATCAAGCGATTACACAAGGCAGGTCACGACCTATGTATACGCCTTCTTTCCTAACACTCTATAGGTATAATTCTCATAAATGATAGGTCTAGTGACCAACCAGCCTCGATGAGCGAGTAGAGTGTCTCCAATGCAATCATTCTCGAACACATCACCTTAAATCCTGTCTAAACTCACTTCGCTTCAGGCTTTTTTATAAGCTTACATGAGTCTCAATCTCTGGTCGAAGCTATCATGCATGAGACTACATTTCTCCATTTCGCGGCACTCCTTTTGTTTGTTATCTATAATCGCAATGATTTTGCCGTTTAGTATGTCATTTTTCTTCCCAATAAGATTAAGTTTTCCGAAGAAAAACGACCATCGACCGTTTGTTTCTGTTGCTTTCGTTCTCGCGGAATTCTGCGAAAACCAGTGAGCTTTGGCCACGCTTACATGCTTAAAGCCTTTGAGAGAGACTCGAGTTGAAATTTAAGCCAGCGTAGATTGGTACATTGCCCACGTGAAATCAGATGCGCCACTCTTTTCAAGAACGCGTGACTGAATAAGCAATAAAATGCAACTATGAAATACAGACACGCACGTGCATCAACGTCTGCGGCAAATTACCCCAGGCTTTATTCGGAGAAAACATTGCTCATCTATTGCTTTTTCTTTTTATTATGCGTATATGTCATCTGCGGTCATGTGCCTGTACCCGTTTATGGTGCGTGCGGCGCATTTCGCGAAAAATTGTCTTTTTAAAAAGTCCTTTCACACGCTTCAGCCAAACTTTTTGATGGAGCCCTGCATCCCAGGTCTTTCTCTTGAGAGATTTTTACGCGAGTATTTTGAAACGGGTGTCAGTTGACTTCCACTTGTTACGGCCGCAAGTTCCCTCGAAGAAGAGTGATAATTTGAAGTAACGAAATTGCCTAACATTTATGAATAAAAATGTATATATAACATTGCAAAGCTTAAGGAGAGCACTTAGAGGGGTTCTGAACCACTTTTCCAAGTAATGATCGAATGACCTCAGTGTTGGAGTCTATTGCCTCACGAATCGATTGCCACGAAAATTTCTCGAATTCGCCAAGAATGAGCGGAGTTACAGGGATTTGTCGCACCCTTCAAGCACATTCTCTCTTCTCTCTCCCCAAGAGCTTGCTGGAGGCTACGCAGGAAGGGATGGCAAAGGGGAAAGAAGTCACGTCAGCGCGCGTGATGAAACGCTCTCTCCCGCTGTGATTCGTGCGCGCGAGAGTGGCTCACTCTAACGTAGCACAATATGTAGCCCGCCGGCGGCACGTGGCGGCATTCCATGACAAGAAGCGCATCTGATCGAAACGCCGCTCTCAATTTATGTCGCATGTTGGCCAATAGCGTGTTATCGGTTGTTCGACGTCAAACAGCAAGCACCCCGCCCACCGAAGAGAGTGAGGACGGGCCTCGATATGAAGAAAGCACGCTCGAGAAAATGCTAACTTCGAGCTGCACTTCTAAACTCTCCTTGTCGCGCACAGCTGAAAGGTTTGGCTGAGCTGTTCATAGCAGTGTCTGCTTTCAGCAGGATGCGTTTTCCTACCTAGACTGAGGAGTAGTTCATGACTCATTTAAGCAGCCTGGGCAGTAATAGCATACTGCATTTACCATTTCACTACACAATGTTGCAAATCTGCAGCATCTCTAAAAGACTGGCAAAAGAGACGATTACTCGCAAAGCTTCAGCTTCTTATGGACATTGCCGTATTTCTGCAACTCTTAGAAACTTCCATACAAGGCGTAGAAAGTTCCAAGGCATATGAAATGTAGATATCCATACAAAGTATAGCTGTCTACATTGAAGCGGATAAAGCTAAGTTGAAGAAAGTGAGCTGGAAACAGCACGTTCTAGCTACTGCGGGTTTAGATGAGTTTCGATGCTTTTAAGTCAGTTCCCCGCTACGATGACACAGCACAAAATATATGTTGCTCTTCTACATCGCCAAATGAAAACATGCGTAGAGCTGCACTCACATCTCGCATTATTGTGTATTGTAATCGTCGGTAATTTTTACTTTACTTCGCAAGCAGTTCCTGCGCTTCTGCTGGAGAGCGGTCATAACGCATTTTGGAGCCAAAAGCTGTAGCGATGCATTCAAGCTCAGTTCAGCAAAATTTACATGAACGGGCTACTGCTCTGTTGGAGGCCATACATTTGCTGTTCAAACGGCAACAGCTACTTTTTTTCCACGCCAACAATTGATCCTATGTGCCCTCATGCTGAAAACGGTACACTTGAAGTAAAAGATCTTATTTTCATGTGAAAACGTGTGAGTGGCTTTTTAATCTTCCCGCTCAAACGCCCAGCTCAACACCCAAGTTAGGTTGTGTTTTATCCAATTTCGCCAGCATAAGCTAGAGTTCTTGCTTGAAATTTTTCCCGATAAATAGTGAATCGTAATCGTTACTCTTAAAGACTTGCAGTTACTTGTCAGAAATTGGGGCATGCTCGTATGTGGAGGTTTTTCCGAAAATGCAAGCCATTTATTTTTGCGCAGTGTAGATTTTCTGAGACGTCAAAAAAAAAATGTTTTTTTTCGGCTGCAGTGTGGTAATTCGCCGGCTGTCTGCTTCTACATTAATCATATGATTAATTAATAATAGTTCATGGAACGAAGGTCAAGGGCGTCTCGATGGGACCTGCATCTGGTGAAGTTTAGATACGGACGTAGCAAGGAAAAAACATGTGCCGTAAAGTTTATTGACAACAACCTCGTCAACGTCTGCTGTAGTGTTTTTTTTTTTTTACGTGCAACAAAATACATGCGTTTGTTATATCGCTCTCACAGCCTCCTACTCGCTGAAAAGTGGTACCAAATTTTTAAGCTCGAGTGTTGCGTGATACTGCTAGCTCAGCGGGTCAACGCGTTTGGCTGCTAAACGCACCGTATAGAACCATGGCTGCAATATTCAGAAACGCTGTCTCACGTAGTTAACACTTTTTATTGGCCATACGAATGGGCAAAGCTGACGTTGAGAATGACAGATAACAATAGCAGCTGCTTCTCGATTAAAGCGCAGCAGATGCTTATTATAAGATTACTCGGAAAATCCGAGCGAGAGAAATGATTGATCGAAATGCTGAGAGGCTGTCCTGACATACCTGCTATATTGCACTGGCCAATAGACGTTTTTGAAATAGAAGTTACGATGAACAACTTAAATAATCGCATACGTACAAACCCACCACATGGCGGCATCTCTGAAAGCCATGTGGTTCTACTTAAATTCTACTTAAAAATATTTCGAACTTCAGAATAATCTTGCATTTAAAGAGTAAAGCGGAGAAAGCGAGAAGCCATGAAAGTGCTTATCCGAGTACCAGCATACAAACCCAAGTTCAGAATCAACAGGACGCTGCTGCTACCTATGGAACCAAGCGCAATCTAAACGAGCGGCGCGAAATTCAAGCCAGTCAAAATGAGATGCCACAGTCACCTGTCTCCGAATTTTTTTAGTTAATTTCTCCATTAAATAGCGCATCTCTGTGGTTTGCACAGAGTATGGAGTGCAATTTTACGTTAAATGATTTTTTTTTGTAATAGCCAAGCTATGTCGCGTTCGCTCTTTAATTATACTGCTCGTATTTTAATGCGCCACATTTTGTTGTGTAAATGTGCGGTCGTGGTTAAAAGTGTATTTTTTCCTTGCCTCTCTTTATTGTATATAATCTAACGTACACTGCTCACTACGTTCTCGCATATGTTACAGTAACATTTATTTGTTGTTGTTCTCATTTCTTTACGTATGTATACCCGTTCCTTTCGTACACTGTTCACGTTGTAACATTTTCTTGCATTACCCCCCTTACGCAGTTGCTCCAGGGGCCTGTAGGTACTTTTCAATAAATGCTCATGGATTAATCTGATGGAGAACTTGGGCAGTGACCACAACATTCTAGCCACAGAGGTCGAAGTAGCGCCGACACGTATTCCCTATCGTAAGATCAAAATAACCGATTGGGAGGCATTTCGGCGCAAGAGAACGAACTCCGAACAAAGCGATGCACCGTCCCTATGTGATTGGATTCGAACTCTTCAGGCAGATTTCAAAGCCGTCACCAAACAGCTAACTACGACAACGGAGGTCCCAGAGGTGGATAAACATTTACTTCACCTCTGGGAGGCTAGAAGAGGTCTTACGAAGCGATGGAAGAGGCAGCGGCACAACCGCAAGCTTAAACAAAGTATCGCACGGATTACGGCAGGAGCGGAAAAATACGCCGAAACCCTCACTAAGAACAGCTGGCACAACTTCTGCGACCGCCTGAATGGCACGCTGAGTACATCTAAAACATGGTTAATCCTCCGAGCATTACTCAACCCAACACATACGAGAACTCACACTAAAAAATTGGGGGACGCCTAAGCTTCGCCTTTAAGAGTTGAGCGCGATAGCGATATTCTGTTCCTAGTGCGCCGTTCGAACACTACGAGTGTTTAACAGAATGCGCGCACTAAGGTGTGTGCCTTATGTAATGGGTAGCATGCTTTAAACCAGGAGCAATTATGCGCGAGAAACTTTTTCGAAGTTGCGATGCACCCACTACGTGGTCTTAAGGGAATACGCGCAGTAATGTGTGTGCCTTTTGTAATGGGTGGCTCTCTTTAAACCACGAAGTCGTTATGATATTGACGTGCTGTGACGCCCGATGGCAATGTACACTTGTACCACGCAATATTACTGCCATATTACATCTCGTACTGTGACACCTGTATACAGGACGCGTATTTTTGGGAAGCATGAAAATTACTTTCAATGCAGCTCCAAGCAGAGGCGTGGCTGTATGGTAGAACACCTGCTTGCCACGCAGACGGCCTGGGTTCGATTCTCACTCGGACCCAACATTTTTATTATTTATTTTATTTGCAGCTTTTTCCATTTTTCGCTCACGGACAAGATGATGATTTTTCGCTCACAACCAACGGCCCCGACGCCGACGGCGGAATTTCTGCGATACGAGCTCTTTAACGCTATCGCGTTAATAACACCATCCGTACCTTCACAAAGAACAGATGGATGACGACAACCTCCTGCGAACGCTGCAACAGCGATACATATCTACAGGTCCTCGGCCCGAGTACAAAGACTATCCACACAAGGAAGAAACGGACCTGGATGCAGACATCACAGAGGCAGAAGTGAGGGCAGCCCTGCTAGGCATAAGACGAAACACGACACCGGGAGCAGACGGCATTCATTATGCACTACTACGCAACCTCGATGATAAGGCCATCCATCAACTCACTGACTTCTACAATAAACATTGGAAAGACGGAACACTTCCTCAGGAATGGCGGCACGCCGATATCACATTAATTCCAAAACCTGGCAAACCTTTGTCCCTTCAAAATCTGAGACCCATATTTCTGACATCGTGTGTCGGAAAACTCTTCGAACACGTTGTTCTACTGCGCCTGCAAGATTACCTCGAGGCGACCAACTTCTTTCCTACCACCCTATTCGGTTACCGCGCTAATTTGTCGACACAGGACGTACTGCTACAACTTAAGGAAGATGTCGTGGATGGCCCTAGTGTGGCTCAAACTAGAGCAATTTTGGCCTTGGACCTTAAGGGGGCATTTGATAATGTCTCACATGACCTCATTTTAAACAACCTTGCCTCCTCCCGATGTGGCAAACGCACCTACGATTATGTACGAGCGTTTTTATCTGACCGCACGGCAACCATTGGCCTTGGGGAACTTCGGTCGGGCACTATAAGGCTTTCCGGCAGAGGCACTCCGCAAGGTTCAGTTTTATCACCTACCCTGTTCAACGTGGCCATGGCAAAACTACCACCACTCCTAGACAAAATTCCAAATGTGCAGCATGCGCTCTACGCCGATGACGTCACAATCTGGGTAAGCAAAGGGTCAGACGTCGCCATTCAAGACGCACTGCAGGACGCTGTCAATGTGGTTCAAGGGTATGCCTTAGCCGGAGGACTCACTTGCGCAGCTGAGAAGTCGGAACTACTGCTGGTGTTTAAACGCCGGAAAAAAACCAACATATCACCAGACGTTATCGTGTATCTGAATGGAAAGCTTATTCCAAGGGTAGATAGACTCCGCATATTAGGACTTCATATACAACACAACGGCAAGGCCACATATACCCTCCAACTACTGCGCAAACAAATCGCCCAAGTGACTCATATGATTAAGCGCATTACCAACCACCGACATGGATTTCTCGAAAAAGATACTCTCCGATTGGTGCAAGCCCTCATCATAAGCAGATTGACCTACCACCTCCCCTACCACAACCTTACTCAAACCGAGACAAGCCGGATGGACGCCCTTCTCCGCACGGCACTAAAGGCTGCTCTGGGACTGCCCAATCACGCGTCCACGCAGCTCCTTCTACGACTTGGGGTTCACAACACCATACGTGAACTAATTGAAGCGCATTTTAACAGCCAAATTGAACGTCTGCAGCGGACAAGACAGGGTTGTCTCATTCTCTCTCGGTTGGGATACAGCGTGCCAAACAAACCGCAACAAGAGCCCAAACATCTTTCACTAGATATCAGGAGGAAAATTCAAGTAGCCCCCATACCCCGCAATATGCACCCTGATCGACATAAAGGCCGGAGACGAGCAAGAGTAAAAGCTCTAATGCGAATCGTAGGTGACGGCACATCTAACGCACCAGTCCTTTACACTGATGTGGCCCGATATCCACAAAAACGGGCCATGTGTCTGGTCGTAGTGGACAACACCGATTCTGTAACGGTGTCGGCTACACTTAAAACCCTGGACAGCGGCACGGCAGAGGAGGCTGCTATCGCCCTGGCTATTCTACACGCTTCACAATTACCAGCACCGGACGAACCAATTACCGTGGTTACCGATTCACAAACTGCCTGTCGGAACATAGCGAAAGGAATGGTCACACCCTACACACACCGTATCCTGACATCAATACACCCCACTTTGTTACACAGGGTGCGTATCGTCTGGACACCTGGACACGCCTCTCTCCATGGCAATGAACGCGCTAATGCGGTAGCTCGAGAGCTCACAAACCGGGCGCCATCGGAAGAGCTGTCCAACCCAGACGATGCACCAACAGCACCACTCAACTACACTGAAACGCTACAACACTACCGACAAAGCCGCATGTACTTCCCACCACCACACAAATCACTCAACCGAGAAGACGCTGTTGCCTGGCGGCAGCTTCAGACTAATTCATTCCCCTGCCTTTACATCCTTCATCTCTTCCACCCCACACAATATCCCTCATACTGTCCCTATTGTGGAGCGAAGCGCACGGTTTATCACTGCACCTGGGAATGTCCACAACCACCGGGCTGCCGCCCTATTCCTTCACCCTCACAATCCTCTTGGGAGACTGCGCTGACCAGCTCAGAGCCGCAGGAGCAGCGTCGGCTGATCCAGCGGGCACGTTGTGTGGCGCGAGCCAATGGGGCCCTGAACTAAGGGCTCCACCCAACGAGGATAATCCTTGAGGCCTTCACAAATAAAAGTTTTCTCTCTCTCTCTCTCTCTCTCTCTCTGTGACTCCACTCTTACAATATCTTGCCTGTTAATTATTTGTTCCAGTTTTACGCACTCGTCTTATTCCACAAGTTGCTTCATAACAACCTGACGCTTTGTTCATTGTACATGATCTATTCTAGAATAAAAATTCAACAAGATTTGCGCCTAATAACAATTTTTGTTACCGATGGTTCATAATAATTACGGCAAAAAAAGACATCTGCGTTCACTGCCATTTCACTTTGGAATGATCTATCTTCAGCTATTAATTACCGTGTTTCCATTGCAGTCTTTAAAAATCACCCTTGGCGTCACTACTTGGAATAACTGTTATCATATCTTGGCTGTTCTACCATCGACTTCTTTTTTTCTCTCCCTTGTAACTTGGATTTATTTTTGCTGCGCGTTTTCATGTTTTACTGATCTGAATTGAAATGTTCTATCTAATATGTTCTGATTTTGTCGATAATTGCGTACATTTGCTGAGCTGGTTATCATAATCAATGTTCGTATAATTAACCGAGGGCCTCACTACATTTCTTTTATTTTGGGACCTTCGCCTGTATATTTGTGATCTTGTACTACTTTTTTGAAAGCAATAAATCTGAATCTGAACCTGAATCGGAATCCTCAATTGCAAAAGAATGCCAGGTTGTAGGAATCTGCGGAGTTAGGCCAATATACGCGACGATGTTCTAAATAACTTTTGAGTAGCATGTCCGCCGTTAAGCAGAGATCAGAGTTCGGGAGAGAACGCATGGCACAAATAAACCACGTTAAGTACTTTCAAGTCATTCAATAAAAAATAGCTCGATATTGTGTTGTCTTAGCTAGACGTATCGACTTATCTCACCAGATGGAGTCATCGTAGTATCACCTTCCTTCTCATCTATATAAAATGAAGCACGGTAGTTGATAAACAGCAATATTTCCTTGAACGAACACGATATTAGGCGCGAACTTATGACTCAGCGCGGAAGATGACGTAGTGACACACTTCCAAGAATTATGAAAGAAAAAATCGAACTTCTCCCATTTTCAGCACAAACCTACATGGAGGTCCATACAAATTTCTCAGAAAGAAAGCTTCTTGGTTTACAAAAATTCGTTCTGGTCCGGGGATCTTACCCGAACCAACGCCTTTTCGGTATGGATGCTCTCCTAATCGAGCTAAACGGAGAAGCCAGCATTTGGGAGCGCGAGAGTGAATTAGTTGACAACTCGAAGCAAATGTAGACTGATTATTGCAAATCGCTTTTACGGAAAACCCATGGTGGCGGAAGGGTTACAGTACACTACACTGGGGAGAGGACGCCGAAAAATGCGACTTCACTAATTTTAGAATATGAAAATGATCAAGATGATTATAATGACTCTTTCATGGCATCCCCCTTTACCACTACTACGAAGGTCTGTTGTATATATGGAGAATTTCCCAGTTAATGCTTTCCATACGCTTTGAATTCTGCAGCGCTTTAGGAACATTTACGCTCCCTACTGGTCTTGCCGTGTTTTTGTGAAGATTTTGACATTTCGTTATAAGATGTTGAGTATCGTTTCTAGATTTGCTGCATTTAGGCATGCTTCATCCTCCTACCAGTATTGTTAGCTGCAAGGGAGAAAAATAAACTTTATTACATAGAGAGGTGAGGGAACACGCAAGAAGAAAGAATGAAATGTATTTGGTCTTTCAGATTAGAAGATCGACCTGCAGGAACGCCAGCGTCGCCTCTTGGTGAGCTTCTGAACTGTCATCGCGAAGTTCAGAGCATTGTGGACAGATGGCGGCGCAGATGCAACGATGTGCGGCACGCGTGGGTTTGGCGAAATTCGCGTGGAAAATGCGCAAGGAAATACTTTTAGAACAACCGGCGGAGCACACAGGCATAGTTTACATAGACATAGTTTGATACGTCGCAGTTTACTCCTCTAGAAACAGAATATCACAGCATAGAAAGAAAGCAAGTGAATGAGTGGACACAAGTTGGAGACACTGGTCTTTTCGTTTGTTTGTCGATACCCCGAATTACTTTTGAATGTGTAAGCATTTCTATGCCGACTGAACAAGAAAACTGTGTGTCGCTCCATCTTTTCTTTCCTTTGTCATGTAAGACGAATCGCTATCAAGAAATATATGTATAAATAATCCACTCGACGCCAGATCTATTTTGGAGTCGTTTGGGAGTAAAACGTACGCGTGGAGTTTTTCCTTAATAAAGTCTATGAAACATTCCCTGGAACATTCTTTTCGGACGGCATCAGCACGGTGCTCTTGTTTTTGCTTCTAGCCTTCGTCAGCGTCAGGGAAGACCAAAGAAGCGCTCACGCCGCGATCATCGAAGCGCGTGTGTGGCGTTAAATCTTCGGACAGTCAGAATTTTCTGATATTTACTATGCTCCACGTAGGCTTTACATGTCACCCTATATGGGGCTTTTGAGAGGGATGTGAAGATATCTCAAACATACGAATGTGTTAGTCTGGCTATAAAAGACAAATGTAAAAGGAGAGCAGTTTTGTGTAAAGGCTCCATTGAACGTTTTCAGGGTAGTGGAATAAAAGCCCTCTCTGGGACAAGATGTCAAGCCGACCTGGAGGATTGTAAGCATCAGTTCCGATGTTGCGAAAATTTAATGCGCCTTCCGATGAACCGTTCCAAGCAGTGACGAACGCTACAAAGTTGAAAGCCCGACAACAACATTCCATGAAAGGGCGCAACTACAGTTTCCTACAAAGCAACTCTAGCTTACGCATAACTTCCAGCTCCAGAAGGAGATTTGCATTAAGGATTTTGTATGAATGCTTTTTTTAATTAAAACAGATTGAATAATTACACTAATACGCATCTCATTACAGTCGTGACTGAGCTCGCCTCATTACATGTGGAAAAACCCGTTTTATTTGTCATGGTACCGTAGTTAAATTCACCTGACTTACATGTCACTTAGCGGTTTTTCAGTTCACGCTAACTTGGCGCAAGCGGTTTTTCGAGTTTTCATGCATAACATTTATTTTGTTGTTGAAAATCTTCCATGCTTAGTCCTTTGCCAAAATTGATACGTTCGAGGCAGCTGCCTTGAAGAACACAAGACCACTTGTCGAAACGCTGGCTCCAGCAACTGCCCCCGTTTAAGAATATTAACTGCGGAACACTTTAGGAGTCCGGGCTGCCGTATGCTGTCGTCGTCTCATGTAGTTTGGTGTAACGCTGGCAAAACCACGTATAGCATAGCCATCTGTAGCATACTGAGTGCGAGCCAAGGAGAAGTCTTTTTCCTCTTGTTGTTCGAGCGCCGTGATGAGGATATTAAGTGCGGAGCACTTTAGAGCCCCGGGCTGTCGTATGCTGTCGTCGCTTGGTGTAACGCAGGCAAAACTGCTTATAAAAATAGAACAAGGAAAGAGGAAGCAAGTGAGAAACAGAAACAGAAAGAAAGGAATAAAAAATAGGAAGAAAAATAGAAATAAATATAAATAAAGAGAGAAAAAAAGACAAAAGCCTGAAAAAATAAAGAGAGGAGGACAGAAAGAGAAAACCGAAGAGAAACAAAGAAGGCTGCCCCGCTCCGCACTTCCTTCAGGCTTGGCAGCACTATAGTGCGAAGCTGCCTTTTTTTTTTCTTCAAGTCTTCATATTCTCCTAACATCTGAACATCTGGCAAGAGATAAAACTGTCTTTCTGCTCACACCAATTCACCCAAGATTGTGAATAATGGCCGAATGGGCCGAATTCTGCATAATTCCTTGAAATAAATTAACAATAATAAAACTTTTATTACCGCACATCGTCTTCCGCATTTACTTCTGCTGTAAGAAAGAGAAACGCTCCCACTCCCACCTTCATCTACTCGGTCATAAGTAGTTTTTGGATAAAATGCAAACCAAATATAATATTAATGTGAACTAACAGACAATAATGCCAAGAAAAGTATAGGATATGTTATTTCTAATAATTGGGATATAAATGCGAAGAAAATAAAGTGGACGAAAAGATAACTTGCCGCCGGCAGGGACCGAACCTGCGACCTTCGAATAACGCGTCCGATGCTCTACCATTGAGCTACGGCGGCGGACATCTCCCCGTCCAATTTATAGGGTATATACGTGTATATTAAACCTAGGAGCGTCAGTCAGCGCCTGTCGCAGCCATGGCGGCGAGTGTGGAACACTCTTTTTCTGCCTTTTTGGCGTCACATGGCACGTGATCTTTTTACGAGCTGGCAGCTGACCAATAATCCCTCGGATACTACCTGAAAGCATCAAGTCTGCCAGAATGAGACCCTTGCTATGAATGAAGGAAAGAAGATGGCTTTTAAGGGCTCTTTTTCTTTGTTGGACACAATAATTATGAGAACTAACAGACAATAATACCAAGGAAAGTATAGGAGATGTTATTTAGAGTATAGGAGATGTAATAGGAGATGTAATAATTGGGATATAAATGTGAAGAAAGTAAAGTGGAAGAAAAGATAACTTGACCTGCCGGCGGCAAGTTATCTTTTCGTCCACTTTACTTTCTTCACATTTATATCCCAATTATTACAAATAACATCTCCTATATTTTCCTTGGCATTCTGGTCTGTTAGTTCTCATTAATATTGTGTCTAACAAAAAAAACGAGCCCTTAAAAGCCATCTTCTTTCCTCCTAAACAAATATAGGGTGATACATTTGAGAGAACATTTCTCAGTTGGTCCATGCTCTTCCATGTGAAACGCATTCCACTGTTGTTAATGTTCATCCGTTGTCTCTACGAAACGTTCTAGCTAATTTTACGGTCGCTATAGTTTGTTAATGGCGATGCTATAACGGCTCCTAGGCAAAAGTAGGCATGGAGTTATCGTTTTTATTTTGGTGTCAGTCGCATGTAGGAGGTTGTCTTGGCGAAAAGGCTGGCTACAGAAGGCTGGCGTCCCGAATCTCTGTCTTTTTGGATGTTCTGCCTTTTATCTCTCTGCATGTGCGTGCGTCTGTGTGTGTGTTATCCATTACAAAGTCCTACAATGACTAGCAATAGTGGCCTTGTAGTGATATATTACGTGCCGTATGTTGGATGTAACAGAGCGTGTGCATATTTCGCACGTTTTCTGTGGTTGATTTCTAGTCCATGAATAAGACCCAGCGTTTTGATAACTGCCGAAACACCTAAACAAGAGTCTCTGTTCTTGTGATATGTTGCGCCTATTGGGCAAACCACTAGTCCTCACTCTGATAACTCTGGTAATTTACTTGTAGAGAGTCGAGCTCATGTCACTTCTATGTCGTTCATACAGGGACGAAACATTCTGTCTTGAGCGCCAACTGGTCGCAATTTCTCATGCTCTGCTGCTGTTATGGGGTGTCCTAGGTTGCGTGTACAGCCTCCTCAATACAGCATAGGGTCTCGCGGATTCACTGTTCACGTGCATCTCAGAAATGGACCTTCGCGGAAGGGGGATTCATTTACCTATTACTTTAGGAAGGCTTGAAGCTGTACTTGTTGCCTTAGTTGCAAATGTCATTATTAGGTTCACCGACAGAACTAGATTTTTTTCAAGTTTTCTCTCACTGCTATGGAATCTTGTAAATGTGTTCCCGCTCCCCATGGATATCATATGTGACATGCTTATAGGGAAGCAAATCCAGCTTCAAACAGCTTACTAGTTGGCGCTCTTACTTCAACTTGTGAAAATATATCCACGGTTAGTGGATTATCGTGACTATCTTCCGTAAAAACTCTTGTGGATACATGTCACTGAACGACGAGGACTGCTGTGCGCGTTAAGTTATGTGAGCGCAGAAAATACAGGGTAAGAACGTACTTTTAGGCGAAATAAAAAATTCACCGCCATATCCACGAAGTGAATGATGTTAGAGGAGCTTGCTCTGAGATGATCGGGTAACCCGCGAATGCTCCGTACACATTCCTCTATCATCATATATAGAAGTGACAACGTTGTTATATATGCATTACATCCACAATGTTTATTAATTTACGGTTGGATGCACTATACAGGGTGTTTCAGCTAAAAAGCACCAACTATTAAAAAATTAAGCATAGGCGCTACGCATCTCCAATCAGCGCGATAGTGTTCTGAGCCATATAGAGCACGTCAGAATATTTTTTCCAATCCGCCAAGCTCGGCAATTAACAAAGATTGCTTAATGAACTTTTTAAATAGCAACTCTAGAGAAAGGTTTTCAATACAACAGTTGTAGCGCTTGTTCAGAAACATCGAATTTTTCAATCTGTGTTAAGATAACTCCCCTGCCTAAATTTCTTCCGGCCTTTCTTTGAAGCGCGCGAATTTTAAAAAAAATACCACGTGACTGCCGCAAGAAGCGCGGCGCTTTTAGTGCCCTCAAATGTAAGTTGAACGAATTATCAAAGGCTGCTCCGCGCACGAAGGCCGATTGAGCAGGCTGCCGGTGACTGCGATGGACGCTAAATGATGATGGAGCCGTACCATCTAAAAAAAAAAACTACAAAATAGCGGCCGACGCTTGTGAGTGCATCTTTTATCTTGGTCCTTCATCACGTTGTAACCCTCGCCCCTTCCAGTGTGTTCCTTCATTGGTGCGAAAAGAAAAGAAAAAAATGCCTACGCTGCATCAAATGCTGCCTACGGTCTCATGTAGCATTTGCTCCGTGGCTACCGCTTTTTCGTTGAAGAATTTTTGTTGTTGTTGCTGAAACGGTATGCTCATTTTGTCGCTTAACGTCCATCGCAGTCACCGATAACCTGTTCCATCGATGTTCGTGCGCGAAGCAGCCTTTGATAATTCATTCAACTTACATTTGAGGGCACTAAAAGCGCCGCGCGCTTGGCGGCAGTCACGTGGTATTTTTTTATAGTTCGCGCACTTTAAAGAAAGGCTGGAAAAAATTTAGGCAGGGTAGTTATCTCAACACAGATTGAAAAATTCGATATTTCTGAACAAGCGCTACAACTTTTGTATTGAAATTTTTTCTCTAGAGTTACTATTTAAAAAGTTCATTAAGCAATCTTTGTTAATTGCCAAGCTTAGTGGATTGGAAAAAATATTCTGACGTGCTCTATATGGCTCAGAACAATATTGCGCTAATTGGAGACGCCGAGCGCCTATGCTTAATTTTTTAATACTTGGTGCTTTTTAGCTGAAACACCCTGTATATATTTTGATGAAGTATATATACATTTGGATGAACTATAAACATTATATATAAACAAAAGATGTTGTTTTACCAAGTTCAAAAACATTCCTCTACCATCATATATAAACGTGACAACGTTGGTATAATGCATTACATACACAATGTTTATTCATTTAAGGCTGGATGCACTATATACATTTTGATGAAGTATATATACATTTCGATGAACTATAAACATTATATATACACAAGAGATGTTGTTTTAACAAGTTCAAGAAGGGCGTCCCTCGATGAGTTCGGGGACTGGTTTCGCTTTAAAGATGGTTGCTTTATGATCAGTGAAGTATGTTGTCAAGGGATGATCGATGATGGGACGCAATGGAAAGTTCGAGAAGGCAACATCGATACAGGTGCCCCCGATGGTGGTGGGACGTTTGCAGTCGTACGATACGCATCGGAGAGCGTAACGTGATATCATGTGTTGGCTGGTTATTGGCAAGGCGAGATCTTCCCGAGCTGCTGCTAACTAGTGCTTGCGCCGAGAGTGGTGTGTGCCGCCTTGAGCGGCGGCGCCATCTAGGGAGTATTCTTGAAATCACCGGAGAGAGCGCAGCTCTCTCCGGTGATTTCTTTCCGGTGTGTGCCGTCGCCGGTCACGCAGTGTGTGGACAAGGCGCGAGCATAAGAAGCTTAGCGAGCAAGCTCCTAGAAGTAATAATCTCAAAGCAGGTTTAAATAGAACTGATTATGATATCTGGGGTTTAACATCCCAAAGCCACGATATGATTATGAGAGACGCCGTAGTGGAGGGCTCCGGAAATTTCGACCACCTGGGGTTGTTTAACGTGCACCTAAACCTACGTACACGGGCCTCAGACATTTTCGCCTCCATCGAAAATGCAGCCGCCGCGTCCGGGATTCGATCCCGCGACCTTCGTGTCAGCAACTGATCGCCATAACCACTAGACCACCGTGGTGTTAAATAGAACTGATATACAGACAGATACCAAGGTGGCCAGTAGTTACTCTAGGCGGAACATTTATGTTAACTCATTTAATAACTTGTTTCCCACTCGTTGAGGTGCCTTGTAGTACG
This sequence comes from Rhipicephalus sanguineus, assembly GCF_013339695.2. Lineage (NCBI taxonomy): Eukaryota > Metazoa > Arthropoda > Arachnida > Ixodida > Ixodidae > Rhipicephalus > Rhipicephalus sanguineus. The sequence goes on from NC_051178.1 coordinate 202,979,559, forward strand.
CATATTGTGTAGATGTTTGGCGTGTTGCTGTTAAGGACGAGGTGGCGGGTTCGATTGCCGGACATAATGATTCTTTTTCGGTGGTACCTCACAGTGAAAACGCCCGTGGATATGGAAATTTAGGTGCGCCTTAAAGAAATCGAAGTGGTCAAAATGAATCTGATACTGAAGTGTCCACTCCAGATTCATGCTGAATTGGAGTGTCCATTCGTTTTATGGACACTGCATTGCAAAAGTAGCTTTTCTGACTGCACTTTGTTTTTCAGAAAAGGTATATTTCTGACAAGGCAGGAGAGGTATGTTTCTGAGAAGACTCATCCGTCCTAAATCATATCTTGTTGCTTACCCCCTGAAGTTCATTGCACCCTTATAGGAACGTATTGCTGGTGCCACGCAGCAAGCATTAGAAAGAATAGGGCGTTGTAAAGCGTTTTTACTACTTTGTCAAGCAATACAAGAATGTATTAGCGCGGTGAAAAGCACTTCAATGTTATTGAACTTATGGTTCCCTACTGCGAAGAGCCGACAAAGATACGGTTACATCTGGACATATTTCTCAAGGATGCGCGATTATTAACACAATTACTGAGCTTTCTGCAGATAAGAGACGCACTCTTTATCACCATTATTTAGTTCACCGCCCACGCACTGGAGCGGTTACTGCAGTGAGCCGACAGGAACAAGTGCGCCGCCCGAAGGACGGAAATTTTAAACAGGAAACGCGAGAGCGAGATAACGAGGTGCTGTTATTGCGCCATTCTTTCTTATTGTCCTTTTTCGCGCACACGGCTTCAGTTACACGACCCCGCTCTAGCACCTCTCGCTTCGCCGTCCCAAAAAACCGCCGCGCCTGCATCGGTAAACTGCACGCCTAGCTCCGCGAAACGAAGCCTGTACAACTTTTCAACGCTGAACGGCGTGTGCTCCCTATCTGCACGATCCGAGCGTGCTCGCGCTCGCTTTTTTTTTTTCACCCCGTTTATTTCATCACTGACCGCCATATTTCTCCCATGTTTATTTGTTTCCGATCTCTGAGCGCATACAGCGCAAGCAGCAGCAGTACGTCGTGGCGCGAAAGCAACCATTATTACGTTTAATTTGACGGCGAGATAAGCGCCAGAGTTCGGCGGGGCCGAGCCCGCCCGGCCGTCCGCCTGCGAGGCCTGTCTGCCACGCTAGCGATTTTGTAATTAAATTTCACGCCTGTTTAAAACTCGGCGCACGCGCGTCCCTCGTCTCACATTTCGCGGGCTGTAACACCGCCGCCCTTCCCTTCTTCCCGTTCCCTTCGGGCTTCCCCTTTCGTGCCCCTCACCCCAGCCTCTATCTCCCGACTACCCTGTTGTTCCTTTGAGGCGAAACCATTTGTTTCCTTTCTCACATAACCAACGAACGCGCGCTGCTCTAGCCACTCTCTGTCTCTTTCTCCTCTTTCCTGATTATTAACATATTTCTTTGCATTTTTCCTAGACACCAGCTACGGCTGCCCTTCGCCGAAGCTCAACTTCGTTGCCTTGCGTGTGGACGATATAGCTGCGAGGCTTGCTTCACTAGCACCTCTTCCGCTCGCGGATTCTATCTCCGTCTCTCCTCCTCATTTCCCCTCTCACGTGTACATTATCAGGTCGCTCTGACTTTTGCTTCTCTCGCGATCTTGTTTCGCCAGACGAGCGCCACCCTCTATCCCACGCCTTATCGCCTCGGCTTGGCGTAACGTCCGCGCTCCAGCGCACTCACGAGCCCCCGAGGCAACGCGAATGCAGCTGCGTTACAATGGTAAAAAAACGTGAAAGGGTGCTTTTAACAAATAGACCGGGAAAAGAGGAAGTGAGCAGAAGGCAGGCGCAGTGTTTCTTTCAGCTTCAGCCATATCCACGTTTCTTTCTCTCCGCAACACTACCGTCTCTCACCTTTCTGTTTTCTAACGTTTAGAAGAATGAGAAAAATGTACGGATGAAATTCGAAAAACACGGAGATAGAGGAACAAGAGGTGGCGGTACATGAAAACTGAAGGGCGGAGAAAGAGGGGTGGGGAGGTGCTGAGGCAGAGCTTCGCGCGCCCTGTTTATCACACTCAAATTGACCGTCACACTGTTGCTTTATTGCACTGTATGCGTCGAGACAGCGCCTCGCCTCTGATGGCAGTCTTTTCGCTCTCCCTCTTTCGTTTTCTTGTTATATTTCTCGAAATAAATAGAGTGTATGCGCGCGTTTTCGAGAGCTTCTGTCCTCTCCTCCGCCGCCCTTCGGTCGCATCGTTAACGTCACCCTGGCATCAGCCGCTCGGCTCTGGTGAATGCAGCGCTCGGCTGCACGTCGCGCTGCTGTCACTCTGCGGCGATAGAAACTGCCGCTTTTCGACCGCCTTCCGCTTGCGGCTCGTTGGCGTCAAAGGTGGCCGGTGAACATTGACTTTGCCCTTAATTGGTGCGCCTCGACTGCGTGCCCTGTGGAGCGAATAATCCCCTCTCAACATCGTGGCGCGCGTAACAGGCTTGAACACGACGCTTCATGGGTCTACGTAGTTTTGCATGGCCCGGGTTTTACTCCCCGTAGCCAAGGCTCTTTAATATTATATAGCGACAGTGTTTACAGCAGAAAGGGACGAAGGCACTACAGAAGTTTCTACGAGCTCCCAGCCTCGTTAAATCTCCATACACGCCTGTGTTGTTTATTTGTGTATGCCTAAACTCTACTTTCTCCTCAGAGTGTTTCCTTTTTACTTTTCTGTCTCCTCTGACTCTTTCTCCAGTGCAGGGCAGCAAGCTAAACCTTTCTGTTGAACTCTCCGCCTTTGGAATATTGTTTATCTCTCTACATATAAAGAGAGTCATTGTAATCTTAATAATTTTTACCATGCCTAAATTTTCTTTCTGAACAGAGACTATACATTGGTAAGGCATTTGTCTTTATGTTCTTTTTCATATTTCACTGAACGTTTCAGTGGATTCGTTCGAAGCAGACACCGGGGCATGTAAATGAACCTAAATTTCTGAACGAATGCGACAACCTGCTTTTCTCTAATGGTCCTCGTCTATTCTTACACGCTCAACAAGATTGACAAGCCTCATTATTTATTTCTCAGCGAGAAAGAACCCTTTCCCGCTGTTTCGAGCAATAAAAATTTATTCCTCTTCCTCCTCCTCATAGAATTTTACTGCAGGACGTGGGATGATAGAACACTGAAGTGAATTATATCAAGATCAAAGAATATAATACCATTTCATTTGTTCTTCTTTTAAGCAGTGTGGCAGTTAAAAGTTACAGACATCAAAAAAACTTACCTAGCTTATGCTCATAAACGGCTAACTTTTGTCGTGGATCGCCGTGGTGGTGTAGCGGTTACGGTGCTCGGCTGCTGACCCGAAGGTCGCGGGTTCGATCCCGGCCGCGGCAGTTGCATTTTGATGTAGGCAAAATGCTAGAGGCCCGTGAACTGTGCGATGTCAGTGCACTTTAGAGAACACCAGATGGTCACAATTTCCGGGGCCCTCCACTACGGCGTGCCTCATAATCACATCGTGTTTTTGCTATGTAAGACCCCATGCAGATATTATTAACTTTAGGCGTGCTCTTCCACACTGAATAGCGCGACAGTGTTTGATTTTCTCCATTCACTTCTCGTCTCGCATAGCTCGCTACAAACTCTACGCCAACAATTGCGCACCGTAAGTGTTTGCGTTGGCTTCCACGTGATCATTGCAGATCTTCCTTGAAATATTTTGTTCAAAACTCACTGTACTCATAAACGAAACAATTCCGGAAAATCCCCCGCATTGTGGGAATCAGTATCATGCGAAGCAGTCAGTGAGGTGCCCCCTGTGCCGCTTTATTTGGCAGTGAGCCAAGCATTAGGAGGTGGAGCGACGTATTTGCGTAAATTGAGTAGTGTGCCTATCGTGGGCTCACCTGCCACACCGACTACGCCGTGAAGCCTAAAAGGGTAGCTTATCGGCAGACGTAACGCCGGCACTCACGCCAGAACACAGATGTCAGTTTTACCTACAAGAAAATGCACGCTGCGGTGCGCTGATGTGCAAATCATGGGCAGCATTCTTTGGCGTATTGCTGCGGGGACGAGAAACGCCTGCTGAGTCATAGTAGCGCATATGTAGCCTTTGTTACATTTTTGTAAGAGCCGATAGCTGTTAGCACAGCCACAATTCGCATTAGGCAAGCATCAACATGACAAATGCTGAAGTAATACATTTACTTAACTATCTATGTGCGTGGTTGGTTGTTGCTTATAAAACTTACTATCTCTATTTTGGCTGTCCCTGGCTTGGTATCGACAATGCAGTGCATGCCCGCATAGCTCCGGTGGTGGTTTGCGGGTATGCGACACACGTGACGTGTACAGGGCCACACGTGAATATGTTTTTACAGGAAATAAAAACAGACTCGTCAAGTAAATGCTAGTTTGGACGCGCGGAACATATTTGCGTGGATGGATGTCATGAGCATCTCTTTTTGAACATGCTTGTGCAAGCTGTTTCTAGGATCATTATTTTGGCAGTTCTTCGTGCTGCGCATTATAAAATCCTAATACTCACGTTTAACATTACCAAGCGAACCTAACAGAAGCTTACTGCCTAAAATCTGAGAGTTTGTTAACCATTTCTTTGTTATTCGAAAAGAGTGGGAATATTGAGGAGCTTGCCTACAGAAAGAAACTTCATAGTTAAATAAATGTTTTAGGTATAACAGACTGAATGTGCGATAGGTTCTGAAGATCGTCGTCATTAAAGGCAGGCTTCGGGATTATTTTTCCAACTACTCTTCCTAATGTGCACTCTATTCAGAATACAGGAGTGTTTTTTTTTTCAGTCTGCTGCCATCGAAATGCAACACGCGCGACCCTGTTCGCATCCGCGACATCGTTCTAAACACAACAGTGACATAAAGCGCCGTAATATCGCCCCTCTTCCATACACATCCACACACACACACCCACACACACAAACACACACACGCACACATACATACATACATACATACATACATACATACATACATACATACATACATACATACATACATACATACATACATACATACATACATACATACATACATACATACATACATACATACATACATAGGTCAGCAAAAAATTTGGAGCTCACTCAGACTCACTCAAGAAATGTATTTTGTGCTTAGGGCTCACTCGGACTCAGATTCACCAAAATTTTCCTCAACCGGACTCACTCGGACTCAGACTCACTAAAATTTGTCTCAACCAAACTCACTCGGACTCAAAATCGCCAAAAGAGGGCTCACTCAAACTCAGACGAACGGCTCGACCTGCGTCTAAGTGAGTCTGAGTGAGTCGACTCATGAGTGAGTTTGCCGACCCATACATACATACATACATACATACATACATACATACATACATACATACATACATACATACATACATACATACATACATACATACATACATACATACATACATACATACATACATACATACATACATACATACATACATACATACATACATACATACATACATACATACATACATTGTTTCGCTCTTTTGACGTATCAGCCTTTACTTGAGAGCTAAACCAAAAAGAGGCAAGACAGCCCACAGTAGACGAAGAAAGCAGTAGCGTTCGGCTATCCCGGGACAATGCAGGCGTCGCCATTCGCCTTCGCCATAGCAACATTCAGAACCGAAGGGGGCTATGATCCCACTTCTTACGAAAATTGCGAAAGCCCTATCCCGGGCGCTAGAGCTTACAAATGCTGAAAGCCGGCAGCGCTCAGGATGTTCATACTGGAGTCGCAAGCGCCACCTGCGTTCGCCTTGCGACACTTCGTTGAGAAGGGGGATCTCAGTTTGGCGGGGACTCCCAGGGGGCGCCAACATGCAGCCGTGGCTGGCTTCTTCTATGGAGGAAGGGTTGCAGCGAGGACGGCTGCCGCGAACGATAAAAACGACCCCTGGTTGCGCTAAGCCCGAGCCCTGACGGGGCGGGCGACCATCCGGAACAGAGCTGGCTGTCTGCGGCGCTGCTTTTCCATCAGCGGTGCCACTGATCCACCACCGCCACTTCCTCCCTCGCAGGCATTCTCACACAGAGTGGGTGGTGCCACGTGTACAGCCGCCAGACAGATGACATGCTACCACGAGTCAACGATGACTTGAGTAATGACCTGGAGCGAGTAATGGGTCACACGAGTAAGCACTGCGACGCTCCGTTTCCTTTCATCTGTATCATATCTTTCTTTTTTAAAAAAGTCATGTCACTCAATAGAATAGGGGCGCATGGTGGTGAAGTTCGAGCCCTCACAAGCCGTTAGTGAAATGTCCACCGATTTCGAGGACGGATGTCGATATCCAGTTTGGGGAACGTAGCAAAAACGCATCCTAGTGCTAGAACGACATTTACGACTGGTATCATTTCAACGAGACAGAAAGATCCAATCAAATCTAGAAAATGTATTCTTTGAGAGAACCTTTTCGCATTATCAGGCCTCCTTGCCCAATGTCTCGCACAAGGTTGGCTGCCTGTCTAGAATGTGACACTACGTTCACTATAAAAAATGGTAGGTGCATGTTTATATGAAACACTTTCTGTGCGCTGCACTGTGATTATCATCGCAGATAGTAAGCGCAGTAGACCATACACAGGCCTTATTTAAGGAGGTTATTACGCCAGAAAAAATTACATATCCACGATAAATATAAAGTAAAATCATAACTACTTGCCGAATCACTGAGAATAATGGTAGACAAATAACAAAAAAAAAACAGTAACGTTAAAAAGCCTGGTGAACTCTAGCGGCGAAATCATACTTGTGAAATACGTTGGCATCTTTAAGTGACCACAAAGAATATTCTGTATAATATCACTAGGCAAGATGAATAGACGTGACTTATCCTGAAACTCTAGAATTCATCAAATTCGTCAGCAATGACCAATTCGATGAAATTATTTGCAACATAGGACTGTTATCAATAGGCATCTCTCAGATCAATTTTCCGGAGCACTGATATGGCTTTCTTAAATAACAAGCATGTTTGCCCTAATCCTGCCTTCTCTTTGCGTAACAGCCTCGTGGCATCGAGCACGAGCACTACAATCCGTCTCTTGTTCAGCCTCCTCCACGTTTCTTTTTATTCAAGTATGCAAACTTAAGGAAAAGATCACATTGCCTAAATAATGGTGCGTAGAACACAGAAAATCATGCGAGCACTTCGAATGTAAAAGGAATATTGAAACACAGTACAAAAATGCGTTGTTTGGTGCAGTCACTTTCGACGAGAAAGAAAAGTGGCTATTTATGACTCGAATGTTTACAAGCAGTCCGCCAGGACGCAAGTTATGTTCGCTGCAAGAAAGAACATGAACAGGTGTAGAGTCCGCATTATTTACCAAGTGCTGAAAGAGCGAAATGCATTTACTCCTCTTCCCTTCGTGCTGACGTTGCCAACACGTTCATCTCTCTTTAGTGGCTCTGTAGCCACGCTCAGCGACTGCCCTGCACTGAAAGAATCGCACTCACTCGCGTGCAAGCATGCGCCCGTAAATAATATTCGTACTGTTTCCCAAGCAACTTCTGCAAGGGACATGAAATTTGTATTAACAGAGACCCAGAGCATGTGAAAAACGGCCTTCTGCAGCTAGAACATGCTGGTAATGGGGTTAGGACAGACGTCAGTACTTTCGCATGGAAGAAGAGAAGCAAAGCTTGCGGACTTGCTTCTGGGCCTTGTTTTTTTATCCTGTCAGTTTCTAAACATTGCTAAACGTGCCTTCCTTGTCACCTCGTGCGTACATAAAAAGCGCGATAGTAACTAAACTAAACGCCCGGAAGTCGTCGAGTTTTCTTGCTCGAGTACCTGCCTCTCACCGCGACGGTAATAGAAATTTAAAGGGACGCTAAAGAGAAACAGTGAATCGGTTCAGATTGGTAAGGTGTGGTCGGAGAACTCTTGTGTAGTTTATTTCACCACCATAGGTTTATCATTAGAGGAGACAACCAAGTTCAAAGTTTCATTTTTAAATTTCGCGCCGAACTTTGTAATTCGTGACGTAAAATATTTCAAAGAGCATTTAACGTATTTTGGCGCCACTGGCCCGACGAAATTTCCACAAACTCGTCATGTCCAGTCTTTGACCCCCTCAGAGGACAATGTACTTCGATTTAACCGGTTAGGAACTACGTAGGCCCAAGCAGGCGCCGTCAAAAAGATGTGACGTCACGGCAAATGGTGCGGGAATTCCAAGGTGGCGTCGCCACCTGTATTTTCTTTTTGCGCGTTTTCTCGCTTATTAAGCGCCTTCTCGCAGCAAGCGTGGTGTTTTTGGTATCGTGGAAGACTACTTTACTAATGCGTGAAAAATCGTTTTGCTCATTAGTTTCCCTTTAAGAGTGATGGAATAGTCCTCGCCAAACGGAGAAGAGAAGGTGCCCTCTATGTCTGTCGAGTAGAGCAGGTGACGTAAAGACTCGGCCTCGAATGCATCGCGTGTCTGGGGCTTTTTTTTGCAAGCGAGCGAGAAAAGCAAGAGCGTTTTCCCCAAAGGAGGCCGCCAGCCACGCAGCGCGCGGTCGACACTTGTGGAATTGGCGGGGCGCGGCCGCCGCGAACACAATGCAAGCTCCGGCGCACCGGGGCCCGGAGCGCATTCGTCTCGGGGCGTCTCTTCCACGCGAGGCGCCCACACCAGCGCGACGGTCGTGAATTCGAGGAAACAAAGAGTGCGGCAAAAGAACACAGTAGCAAGGTAGATGGAAAACGAGGCGCAAAAGTAAATTCGCGTGCGGATGCAGTTTGCCGTCTCCACATTGCGGCGCTATCTGCGGGGGCCTCCAGCGTTCGCTTGCCTCGTTCGCTATATACTGTACTCCCTCTTTTTCTCGGGCGTCGTTTCTTCGGGACCGTTTCTATTTCCCGGCCGCTTTTGTACTTGTCGCAGTCGTCTTCGCCGCCGCCGTTGCGCTGTGTCAAGTGGTTTGGGGAGAAGAACACAGGCGTGTAAACAAGGTTGCTGGGAGGGAAAAAATAAAAGAAGAGGGGAGGGGTCGGAGGACAAAACGGCGGCATCGGGAAAGAAAGCCGAGCGCTTGTGCAAGTTCCGTCGCTTGTAGGGTGAGGCACAACAAAAGACCGCGATGTTTGGAGGAAAACAAAAGCGTAGTGAAATGCAGCGAAGGAAACAAAGCGAAGAAGACCGGCACGACTCGGCGCAGCAGCCATCGCTTAACTGTCTGTTGGAAAACTCGAATGAAACACGACCTGTAACTTTTCTGTAAGCGTCCATTAGAAAAAAATAATCGCACGAAGGCAGCTCTTTCGCTCGACACGGACATTCGAAGAGACGACAAAGTTCAGCTACGGGCGCCATAGAGACTTCATATTGATCGTTGTCAAGCGTGTCTTTTCGTTACTTCGTGTTAATTCCTTCTTTCTGTTAAAGTGCTCACCGCGTGTTTCCTTTTAGAAGTGCTGGTTTTTGTGCGTGTTTTATACAGTGTTTGCTATACATGCCTCTCCTCTGCAACGACAGTTTTTTAGCTCCCGCTTTTCTTCCCAACGCCAGTCTTGTTCTTTTTTGTCGTTGCCAGGCATTTCACGTTTGAGCGGAGGTGGAGACTGGAGCAAACCCTCATTGAGACGCGGGGCACGAATGTCGGTTAGGACCAGTCGGGGCCATATATACCACACTGGAGGCATTCGTGTCACGCTGACTACGGTTACTGTATATATACTATCTTTTCTTTGTTATCTCCCCTGCCAATGATAGGTTATTACTTTCTGTCCGTAAACGATAGTTGCTAGGCGGTACCGGAAGAAACGTCGCTACGACCGTGCGTGAATGATAAAGAAATATATTGAACAACCGCGGTCGACTGCATAGTTTTACATTATGTCAAGTGAAGACGCAATCGCATGAGTGTGGTTGGTTGTGTAGCGGTAACAATTTTCTGAAGGTTATTTTCTCCCCGTAACAAACACTACTATACCGTGAGAAAAAAAAATAGATGCGTTCAAATAGTCTGCGAGATTCGCAGAGTTAATAATAAGGCGGCAATGTCTGAAGTTCATTGCGTAGTGTGCACTAAAACCTTGCGAAACCGTCTCCACTGCTGCACACTTTCGTACTTGCAAATAGCCATGTGGCAAGCGGAAGCCAATGTGAGAGCTCGAAAGTACGATACCCGAATTCAGCCGGAAGGCATGATTTATCGTCCGGCGAAACGTCTGCCTAGTTAATGAAAACAGAAGAAAAGCCACTATTTTATGACCAGTGATTTCATAATACTTTACTTAAAACATATCTTTCAATGCCTATTTTAAAAAGAAAACAAATATGGCGAGTATGTATATAAGCTTCTTCTTCTTCATTATCTTCTTCTTGTCGTGGTCGGCGTCATGGTGGCCCTGAATCTTGCAGCGTGCCCAAATGAAAAAAATAAAAAAGATATCATGAATCGGTAGTTAAAAATAGTTTGGAATAGCATAATTAACTCATTGCAAATTACCCAAACCTGGCCATTTGGGAGACGGGAGGCACGATAAACAACGTGAGGTCAAAAAAGAAAAAGTAGTAGTAGTAGTAATAGACTTTAATTCAGCCAAATTCATAGGCCGAGCATTTCGACCGCCTGCGCGACCAGTCGACGCTGTTCTTCTTCCCCTTCGGTGCCGATCTAGTCGAGCCAGGTGGTGAAGGAAAGGGAAGGGAGAGGATAAGATCTGGATTGCTAAAAAAATAATAATAATGAAGAGGGTGCTTACGAGCATGGCTAAGTGTTTCACGTGTAGGACGCCGCGTTTCTTTCACCCAAAATTTCCACGAGTGTTATCATTTTCCTGCGGACAGCGCTGATTGCTATGAAAAGAGCAGAAAAAAAGTTTGCGGCATACACAGGTCCATTTTCAAAAGTTTTGCTGCGTCTACTACGTTAAGCAGTTCGAAATGGCCCTCCAGGAAAAACGCTGTGCGTGAAACCACTTCATTATTTTCTACATCTTCCCAAATGATCATGGTAGTAATGTGAACTCTTTCTTTCCTAATTTTGTCACTGATCCGGGCTACGCCGTGTTACGCCCGAAGCCAGATTTGGCCAAAGCCCGCTGCCAGACTACTGCGTCCCTCTTAGGGCAGTTCTTTCCCGGCACTTCCTCAACGAGGAGGTGCAGCGTCAAAAAAGCTTTTCTGTTAGCTTTGATTTAATATGACACTTGGGGTGAAAATTAAAGCGAGGCGAAAAAAAAAAACAGAAAAAAAAAGAAGGCTTCACCTGATCACTATCATTTCCACTTCGCTCTCGAAGTTCATGGGCAAGCATTGGCTTATTTTGCAGCCTTCAACTTTCCCATAATATTTAGGCGAATTTACTTTTTGTCTTAGTACTAAGAAAACTAAAAGAGGCGAGCATGAAAGCCAAGCGTCTTTTAAGATATTCATAAGGACTGAGTCTACCCAGGTGATCAATCAAAAGAACAGAAAGCATAAATAATGATTAGATGGGCAGATTTCATTCTGAGTCCTACTTTCTTGTTTTTTATCTCTCGGCGGTCGGAGACGAGACGGCTGAACCGAGAATGGTCGAGCAGGGTTTTCCCACGAGAGCCGACTTGGCTATTCTGTAACGGCGTTTGAAGTTTCTCTCTCGAAGAAAGCAAAATGACCGAGTGAAAAAGAAAAGAAAGAAAGAAAAAGGAAGTAGAAGATAGCATGCACAAACGTGGGAGAGGTGGCATGGGAGTACGAAGTCCACCACGACGTGATCCAATAAAAGAAGAAAAGGCATTCCTCCACCACTTGCGATTCAGAAGCAACGCGTTACTGCGGAGAACGTGGTAGCCGAGCACATGGTCTGAAGCTATGCAGCTGCGCAGACAGCATTAGCAGCGTACCCTAAACGGTGAGAATACAAGCAAAACGGGGAATAAGGAAAACCGCCGCTTGGACACGACGACAAAGCATCCGAAGAGAATACTTTGAAAGGCAAACGGGGAATAGGAACTGGGGAACTTGGAGCTGCACTCAGTAGCAACAAAGGCAAAGGACGAAGTTCAAGACAATGAAAGATGCGCTCCCACGTCAGTAAACGAGCAAAAGCAGCAGCAGAGAGAGAGACAAAAAGGAACAATGCTCAGACGATAAAATAAAAGGCGAGACAGTCGCAGAGGGCATACTCGAAGCGCCCAGTGTCTGTGTTCGCTCTCGTCCGTCTCGGCCTGTCTTTGAAAGCTGCGTAGGTGTAGTAAACACACAGACACACGAGTCTACGCAAGCAGAGGCCCGCTGGTATACACGAAAGAAACGAAGAAATGCCGCCAGCCATAACAAGGAACATAGTTGGACAGAAGGCAGCGTTGTGCGACACCGACAACGGCGTCGGCGGGGAGCGGCAGAAGCAGCAACAACTGCGAGGTCCGGAACGACCGAGACGACGACACCAATCAAACCTCCGCGAGGGAAACATACCGACGCGAAAGGCGAGCCAAGTAAAAAAATGGGGGATCCAAGGGAAATTCAGAAAAAAGGAGCGTCCTATTCGCCTTCTCCGTCGCTCCTTCTTTGCTCTTTACATCTTTCAGTCTTCGTACCCATGCTCGGGGAATCCGAAGTCGTCCCGGCTGCAAAAACGAGGGAGAGAAGGGCGGTGAAGCGCGAACCTTCACAACGGAACCAGTGCCAGAGCAGCCGATAGCCTGGGGTGGCGTCAGGACCACGAGTCCCCCCCCCCTTTCTCTCCTCGGTGCGGAATGCCAGGGCTGCATGCTCATGTGGAGGGTTTCGGCATAGGGGGACGGACTCTGGTGTTAGCGGTGACGTCGAGGAGGAAAGCATCCTGCGAATAGAGAGGGTATACGGCGTAAGGTGAAGACGAAAAAAAAAAAATGTGCGAACTCGGCAGAACGGGGCCTCGTAGATAAAGGCTGCTCTCCGCTCCTTCTCGCATCGCTGTCGGTGGTGGCTGCCAACGTCGCGGGACGACGAAGACTTTTTTCCGTCATAGCCGTATTGATTCGAACAACACCCTTGTGCGAACTCTCTGAGCTGGCTCGTGTCATTTGTGCGGGCAATTCTTTCGGGAGAAGGACTTTGCTGGATTTTCGATTTTCTTTCGTGCCGTCGCTGCTGCTGCTCTTTTTACACGCACGCACTACTGTCTTGGCGCCAGGAAGTTTAGGGACTCGTTCAATAGCGGGCGACAATCATTGATGGTCTCTCTCTCTGTCAGCTGGTCTCTTCTGTTGCTTCGTTTTATATGATCCGGTTATTAGGAGTGCATCTCCATGGAAGGCAGCTTTCACGTGTCGCTGGTGTTCGTACTTCCATTGTACTCTACAAACGCGAAAATTAACTTATGCCACCCTTCTTTTGCCACCCGCCCCTTTCTTTCTTTCTTTCTTTCTTTCTTTCTTTCTTTCTTTCTTTCTTTCTTTCTTTCTTTCTTTCTTTCTTTCTTTCTTTCTTTCTTTCTTTCTTTCTTTCTTTCTTTCTTTCTTTCTTTCTTTCTTTCTTTTCTTTTTTTTTTTTGTTGAGATCCAGGCACGATAGCTTTTCGTATTGGTGAAGTTGTCATAGGGCTAGCAGCCACATAAAATTGAATTGTGCAATAAAAATACGAGCATTTTTTTCCCTTATGATGAGTGTAGCCTGTTTCATTAATTCACATGAGCAGCCAACAGTGCATGACGAACACCGTTCTACGCTGTTTGCTACCCCACTCTAGAGGCTTGGCATTCCGCTTCTTAGAAAGCGATGGTCACGGTAGCCGCTTCCTGACTGAATATGTTGGAACTGGAAGTTCCAAAATAATCGTCTATTGGTTATGTTAGCGTTGTTGTCCATTTACACAATATTTCAGTCCCATTAGCAACAGTTGGGCATGACGTGAACTAAGAAGTTATGCCCACTTTAAAGTGCCTGAAAGGAAAAAGGCGAAACCCGAGAAAAGAATACAGAAAATCAGAAAATGACGCAAGTAGTTTCACTCCGTTAATGCGTGCGCAAAATTGCTTTTCTTAAGTGCAATCAACAGGGCTAGGCATATTTGTGCACTTTACATGCTCGCAATTATGCCTACAAAATTAAAAGCTTAGGTACGACCGCGACTTAAAAGGCTTCCGTGTGTTGTTCTTGCACATTGGGGGCCAACCAAAGTTTGCCGTTATTCAATCGCGGTTTATGAAAGTAATGCTGTTTATGTACCCTAATAATTTGTGATGCTTCTCCGTAGAAAGTCAATAACAATTTTGTTGTTGTTTTTTTGCATGCTGTGCAAGCATGGGCTGAGGCTTAAACAAGCGCATATGTTTAGGCCTACGCAGTGTAGAGGCGTTTATTGGACGCAGGCGTAAGGGTCGACCGGTAGCTCAACCAACGGCTAAATTCATGGATCGCGAGCATGAGCGGCATCCACGAGCAATGTACGGTAGAGACAGGCCCACTAGATGGTGCTTGAGACGGTGCTTGTGAGAATGTCCCACTGTAGCGTTACCCTTCGCTACAATTATCCCCGGTGACGAAAAGGGAGCCGTCCGGCGGCCTAGCAGCCGTCCGGCCACCTAGCAGCTCATCACTATGAGTGGATCATAGTACGGCTTGAGACGCTCGATGTTGACAATGTCGCGTCGACGACTGCGCATGTCCAACCGCCTACTTCGAACTTTACGCACCCGCTCCGCCGCGCGATCGAGCAACAAATTGCCGACGACCTGCCAGACATCCGCCTAACCTTCCTATGCCCGATGTGGACAGACCCATTAGATGGTGCTTGAGAGGACGCCCCCTTGTGGCGTTACTCTTCGCTACAACATGTTCCTTTTAGTAATAAAACCCATTCATGATGGCAAGGAAGTAATAAGAGCGCAGACAGAAAGAAAAATCAAGACCGAAGCAAGAAAACGCTTTAAAAGAACAAGTACACCATAAAAGCCGGTAGTTTCCTGCCCGCCAACCTAATACGACTTGCCCTAATTAGACCCGGTGGGATTCTGCATGTTTCTTTATACATACACGCACGTGCCCTGCACAAAATGAACGTCAAAGAAGCTGAAGGTCGCTGCAATTAGAGCGGCTCATTGCGACACTTGGGAGACAGCAAAGTAACAAGAGGACGACCAATAGCCCCACAATAGTGCCGGTGACCACGACGATAGTAGCGTTGAGAGAGAGAGAGAAAGAGAGAGAGAGAGGGGGGGAGGTGACTTGACTGTCTGGAATAACTCAACGGTTCGCGCAGATCAGTCGTTCTTTCTCATTTGTCGCCACGTATAGAAATGATGCGACTGCAAACAAAGAATATCGTGCGCGAAAAAGCAGTAGAAATGGAAAGGAAGAATGGAAAAAGAGAAAATGCTTAGGAAATAAGTGAGGCCCGAAGCAGGCGTCGGAATGGGTAGCGAGAGCGTAGTGGCCTCTCGAGGCAGTCTGCTGCTTCGAATGCTGGTGAAGCAATAACTCGCTCGCCTTGGGAACTAATGAGCGTATCAGAGGCAGCAGTAGCACCGTGGCGCATTTACGCAGAGCCAAGAGGTCGTGAACGGGCAGACCCGTTTTAAAGGCGCGTGCTGCCGTGCTGCCTATAAGGCGGCGGCCGAAAGCGAACGGTATGAATATTGCCACCCGCGTGATATAAAGCAGCAAAGGACGGCTTGCTCCAGTGGCAGATAAGGTCGGCCAACCTGCTGGCCAGATCCCCGAGTGGCCAGCTGAAGCTATCTGCAATGCTCGGACGGTGTAAATCATGCGCCGTTTCCACTTCGAGTGCTACCCTATCTCGCGTGCCCAAATTAAAGGAGTCGGCCGCGGGGCTGTAGAAAAAAGAGGAAGAGTTGCGCAAGGCTTAGAAAATTACCCTCGGCACGGTGCCTGAGTGCCGCCTCATGCCGTTCGCACTGCCCCTTCTTGCCACCGACTGCGTCACGACGGTGCATTGCACTCAGGAGTGCGCTGCTTTCAATTATTTTCGGCCGGACTGCGCAGCTTTTCAATTAAGTCCACGCGCTGTGCATTAGGATATTCGGAAATGCGGATCGCAATTTCGCTTTCCTTCTCTCCGCCTTTTAGCCTCGCTTGCCCTAATGCTGCGTGCGTAGAGTGGAAGTTCTTTCCCATAATAGTTTTCGCTAGCTTTGCATACAGTGCTCGTCCAGAATGTGCTAGCGAAAGGCAGAAGTAAGCGCTCACATCGAAAATTACTCTACGCAACAGTTTTACGGGCAAGGCAGGGTTGCAGATAGTGAACCAGGTGGTCGACGGCGTTATTATAGTAGAGTAATAACGTCAATTAATAAAAAAAAGATATAAGACAATTTTAGGTACGTTATTAAAACAACTATTTTAGAGGCTCATTAAACGACAGCTGTACCACAATGATTAATTTTCATCTCTATTTAGCCCAGCTCACATCAATTCACTTGTTCATTTAAGACGCTGAAACTGAACGAGACTGTGCAAGAAATTTCAAAGCGCAATTCACAGCTTTTCGTAAACATGAAATAGTGATTTATTTAAGATCAGCCGCTACATATTTACCACGCCGTTTTGCCTGGTAGGTTCTATAGTAGCGTGAAATTTAGGGTTATATGACTGTTTTGTTGTTGTTGTTGAAGGGTGCGGATTCAATTTTCGCTCACGCGGCCGCATTCCGATGAGGGTGGAATGCCAGGAACACCCTATGTGCTTTGATGTGCACATCAATGAAGCCCAGGTGATCGAAATTAACCCGGAGTCTCCTACTACGGCGTGCCTCATAAGCTTATTGTCGCGGTGTCGCCGGCACCACCATAGTGAAGTTAAGGATTTGGCGTGGTTTTGGCACCTAAAACACCAGAAAATATTATCGCCGTTTTTTTTTTTGCGAGCAACAAATGATGACTAAAACCCTTTATAGTTTGCAGAGCTGCCCCAGAGCAAGCACTCTCATGACCACAGAACGGGGCTAGAAATGGAGAACTTCGCTAAAGAAGTGAAAGACGCTCAAGGCGTGCACGAAAATGTTAATAGTATCTGCATCTTAAAATTGTTTTATTGCTATTTTAATTCCCTGGACATTGTAGGCGCCAGCCACAATGAGATATGATCGTCTATGCTTTGACTTTTCCACCGTCCACGCAGCAACGCCGTTGTTTACGTAACTTCTTTTGTTAACTTGCCATTCGTAATTCAAGACCTGTATTAAAAAAACGTATTACGCTAGAATGGTTTGTGAGAAAAGTTTTCAGCCAATCGGGATGCTGGGCATATCATTAACTGCGCCAGGTGGACAATGACTAAGAGCACTCACAAACTGGAAGTTTTGTAAAGTCGGCTTCAGTATTTAAGCATTGTAGTTTCTTCTCCGTGCACATCCCTCACTGTTCATTAAGTGCCCCTTCAAGCAATCGAGTGAAAGCACAAAGATTGTGTTGACATTTTACTTTTAGCTGACATCTATAACTGTAGGCTCTGTTCTGTTCTACGTCTTTTGGTTGGTTGGACCTTGTCAACCTGGCGCAACCCACTGTGGGGGATCGGCCATGAAACGGGCGGCACCTTATTTTTGAGATAAAATTGTTTTACATTTCAAATATGTTGGAAGCGAAGCATCTTCTTTTCTGTATGATGCAAGTGTCGGAGGGTAATTTAAAGTCTTTTTTTTTTCTTTGTTGCTTGTGTTGGTGATGAGTGGAATTAAAAGGGGGAGGGGCATTTCTGTTGGCTGTTCTTGGATTTCGAACAAGCTTGCTTCATCCTTAGACTCCTGGTTCGAAGAAGCCGAGAATACGCCTAAAAGTATATAGCAATATGACAGCATTTTGGCAAGATAGATCAGTTAGCGACCACTGTCACGCATGCACTGATGCTGCTGACGGAACTTTGTTCGTATTCGAACAAAACAAACAAAAATTCTGCTTACTACTTCAGTGTTTTCGCCCTACCAATTCCATCTTTTTGTCTCGCTTTTTGTCGAAGGTGCTGAGCAGCCTTCATGGCACCTTCAACTTTTGACAAGGCTTTCAAGGACAACGAACTAATGAATGAATTGGAACAATATTCGAGCAAGGAGATTGCGCTCGGCTACTGTTGAGGAATAGGTGGGAAAGGGGTCTCATAGTGGAGCACGGATAGAGCTCGCTACATACGTTAGTCAAAGTGTGTGTGTGTGTGTGTGTGTGTGTGTGTGCGTGCGTGCGTGCGTGCGTGTGTGTGTGTGTGTGTGTGTGTGTGTGTGTGTGTGTGTGTGTGTGTGTGTGTGTGTGTGTGTGTGTGTGTGTGTGTGTGTGTGTGTGTGTGTGTGTGTGTGTGTGTGTGTGTGTGTGACATTCATGAGTCAACTCACTCAGACTCAGATTGAGCAGTGAGTCTAAGACAGGTTGAGTAATATTTTCGTGAGTTTGAGTTCGAGTGAGTCCGGGTGAGTAATAATTTAGTGAGTCTGAGTCCGAGTGAGTCCGGGTGAGGAAACTTCCGGTGAGTATGAGTTCCAGTGAGCCCTAAGAGCAAGCTACGTTTATTGAGTAGTAGACTGGAATAATCTTAATACTGAAATTGTTTCTCAAAAGTCCTTAGCAATGTTTGAAAAACATCTGAATATGTTGTGAGTTTGTGTTTGTGTAATTTTATTTGCTCGCTACGTATGTTTATTGAATTCTTACAAATGTTTGAACAAAGCCTGCAATTTGTATGTGCTGAACTGTTTGTACTTTTTCATGTATATCCACCCTGCTAAGATCTGGTACCAGATCGCAGTATCTATAAATAAAAAATTAAAAAAAGAGTGAGTCTGAGTGAGCTCTACGTTTGTTTGTTTTTTTGCCGAGCTATGGTCTGAAGTGGTGTGGAAAACGTGGCCAGCTAACGCAAAAGCGACCGAATGGAGCCTATACCGAACAGAAGTTCGCGCATGCCCGAGGAACAAGGAAGAGCAAAGACTGATATGAAATTGGAGTTCACCCAACCATCCCCTAACCAATGAAATTGAAAAGCTGATCTTTGTAAAGGAGGCTTTGCTGTTGACGTACTGTTACTGAGGCAGATGACGCTTTGCTAAGCAAAGATCGGCATTTGTAAAGCGAGCTTTGCCTTGCCACTTGTCTTAGTGAGGCAAAGCACGTTCTACAGGAGCCGGTGCGACGGGGCGTGATTGTATTCGTTCTTCTCGAGCATAAAAGAAATCCTGACAAAAAGAAGGTCAGCCAGGTTAACCAGACCTCCATCCAGTACACTAACCGGTGGAGGCTGATAAGGTTCCAATTGGCACATTGTAGAGCACCGAGAAAGCAAATTTAGGTAGGTGTACAGTATGGTTTCACAAGAAAAGCTTTATTCGCTTACATTGTAGTTTTGACAAGTTTATTTGCCTAAAGGCAATAGTAGTGGCAGTATCAACAGACTGCTATACACATTATTAATGAAAACTAACTGTCTCTTAGTTCTCATTAATATTGTGTCTAACAAAGAAAAGCGCGCCCCTATAAGTCATCTTCTTTCCAAGAGACTGCTATGAAATACAGCTGTTGTTTCAATTCTCCGCCACTGATGCAGCTGTCATAGATAATCTTGCTTTCCGGCATACGCACGTTTATTTATACTCAATAAGCATTCTATTTTCGAAGTGAACTCATCTAACGCTTTGCAATTGTAGAAAAGGATGTGATAGATTAAAAGACATTCCAGATATTCTGCTACCAATGTGCCAAAAACAATAAACAAAACTGTTCGAAAGTGTTACAACGCTGGCGTTAACGCGCTTGCCAATTGCTCGCCTATATTCCTAAACGGACATTGTCTGCGTTATTGCAGAGGGGCAGGTACTTGTAACCGACATGCTTATGTCCCGGCGGTTTCTTAGTAGCAGTAAAAATGATCGAATCGACCATAGTTGTGTGGTTATTCGAAATTGGCTTAATCCTTTCAGTTGGCTCCTTCATAAATGTTTGTGATTTATCGAACAAAGTAAGGTTAAGTCTAATGCGACTACCAACAAAAGCGACGCATTCGAAGAGCCACTAAATGCTACAGAATGAGTATCAGGGCATGAGGCGTTTAGAAAACTGAAATTTACTAGCTGAATAGTTCGTGGTTAGGAGTGCCTTAAAGCACAGGCATTAACATTCCAGTGGATATAGCCCGCCTGCGAAACTACATATACTTTATTAGTAATCAACCGTGAATTTCAGGAATTTATTATTAGCCTGACTGGTATTTTCAGCCATAAAGCTCTGTCTAATGTCTTCTTTATTTTCGTTACACGAACCAATTTCTTTCCATTTATCAACTACAATAATATTATCGGGCTAAAGAGTGTTCTGCCAGTGATTCTGTGATATTGTTATCAATGTTAAGTTATTCGTATATGAATTGGCGTCTTGAGAAGAATACGACACATTCCAGTTGTTCAAATTTAACATATTCATTTCAAGCCTTATAGTACAAGGAAACAAAATAATTGAATCTAATTCGGATCACTGTCAATTAAAGAAATCTCACCCTACATTCTTGTTCGACGGCATCAACTGTACATAATTTGAATAAGCAAATCTCATCTATGCTAGTACATGCTATAGCGCTGAGGTTCCGTTTTCTTTGCAGGTATTCAATATTCCGATCAAGTCAACGAACCCGTGCGTCACTTGATATCTTGGTAAAGCTTTAAACAGGCAATCTATATTCAAGCAGACACCCTATTTTTCCTTATTGTGCTCTAGGTCGCCTTCTAGAATTAACCGGTAACGGAAAATATCTTCGCAATTGCTCAAAAGCGCTATTGACACCATCGGTCCTAAGAAAAGGCTATTTTATCAAGGTAGAAGTTCCTATTTAAACACTACAGCCCTCGTATCACGTTGTGCTATGGTGCTGAAACTACTTAAATAGACATTCAATGTCAGAATTGTTGTTATTGAGTTCTCGCAGCCAACAAATACGACACGCTGATACGGCTTCTCTTTGTTTTAGTTGTTCCAAGGACGAGCGATCTGTTCCAGGAGGGACGAGAGGTAAGAAAGCAACTTTTCGAAATCAAATAAACATAGCAAAAGGAAAACGCCCGGCTGCGTCAAGAGTCAAGCCGTGCCGTGCGTAGGCGACGATCAGAATGGTCGGTGGTCCCGGCACGCTCGCCTACTGACATCGTTTCGACAATAAGGACAAACGGGCCTATCTCTCTGCGTTGTCAGCGGGCCGTTCTGCATCCCCGTCGGATGCCGGCAGTCACGTCTCACCTTTACGATTCGGGCAATAGCGTCAGCACCCTGGCACCGCTCCGTGCGTACGCGTTTCCATTTCTAGCTAGCTGTCTTCTTGAAAGCCCGTGTTTGCACATTGCGTTCCTCTTCGTGAATACAAAGCGCGCGGTGGAGGCTCCGCGAACCGAGCGAATGCAGTCGTCGCTGTCTGTTTCCTTCGAAAGGCGCATATCCATTTCCCGTCGTCGGCTGGGGCCTGATACAGGCAGCGTTAAACGGTAGTGAAACATGAAAGTGCGTAGGCAGAAATTCTGCGTGAGCTCTTTCAAAACAATGCACAGAATTTTTTTTTCATACAACGCGGTACTATAATTCTGGTATATCACAGAGCGTTGTGAGAGTCTTAATTTTGTGATCACTTGCACCCACGTCTTTCTAGTGCATTAGTCTTACGCAATACAGCGCAAGAGTGTGAATGGGCTGTTTAAATATGTTTCTCAGCGTATAAGTAAGCCCGACATATTTTTACACCCGTGTTTTTTTTTTTGTCATAGGTGTTTCCAAGCAACATTTTATCGCGCTTATGCCATTTTCAATTGTTTTAGTGGTTTTTAATCACACATAACAAATACATTAAAACATAAGACAAAGATTCCTTAGTGTTGCACATAGCTGAAATGTACAAACTAGTTACCTTTCATGGCAGACCCAGTGATAGAGGGAGAGAGACAAAAAGAGTATGTTAGTGTGTGGGCAACTGTTCGCAACATTATTCGTATTCAGAAGAAACTGGAAGAAATTGCGCATCTTGCCTACTTTCTATAAAGACTACCACTCCATCCAGCCTTGCCTGCGGTGGCTGCATTAACAGCGAATCGTAAGGTTGACGAGATTTCAATGTGTAGAAATGAATGCGTGTGTTTATGCTTATAACATTGCTCTAACGCAGAGGAGAATGACACGAACACGTTCAGCCATGTCGGTCCATATTTTGGAATATTTTCAAACTGCAGTAGCTTACGATAAGCCATCGGCTGCTGCTTTGCGCGTATTCGTCAAAGAAACTGAACATGTGATTGAACATAGCTTTACATAAGGTTTGGCTCATAGAAAGCTCTTAGCAATTAGCGGGACTAGTCTAATTCACTGGGAAGTTATAACTGCATAGACATCCTCACTAATACTTGCAATTATAGTTGAACACTACTGCACGAACAGTCTATACTACGTAGAACGAAAGAAATTAAACGTTTTAGTATGGGCTCCGAAAAACATCTCCAGCTTCATTCCCTGGGTGCCTTATTAGTAAACGCGCTGCGGGTTTCGTAGGCTTTGAGCAAAGTCAGCCACTCTAGAAGCGCGTTAAAGTATTCATTGGGCACGTGCCGCGTGCCTGAGGGCGCACTTTGAAGTTGAGTGAATTCTGGGGTCAGACGACTCCGGCGTCACCTTGAGTTTTGTCCCTTTGAAATAGTGTTCACAACTTAAGCGATAGATTGCGGCTAGTATTTTCGATACGCTGAGGCAGAAAGTCGACGGCATAAAATTGAGAGTTAGGAAGACAGATGAAAAAGGAGGCACGGAAGTTTGTAAAAAGTCGCATGGGGTGCTTTATCTTCTTCCTTTCTCGTATTTCTGTCTTCGGCAACTACAAATTATGCTTTTTTTCTCTCTCTCTTCCAGCAGAAGCCTTGCTTACTGAATATGAATGGAATTATATGTAATCATTGAATTCGTATTTTGGGTAGTGATTCGCTTTTTCTTTTATGTCTGTCATGGACGAATCCTATATCCATCGCTATCTGTGCAAGTTTCCAGCCTAAGGACTGTAAGGTCAACTTAGTTTGTCATTAATAGATAGCGTGAGAAGATTCGAAATGCATTCCCTATTTGGTTGTCTGTACACTCTCTGTCCCCCCTTCTCTCTATCTCTCTCTCTCTCTCTCACACACACACACACACACACACACACACACACACACACACACACACACACACACACACACACACACACACACACACAAACAAACAAACAAACAAACAAAGAAACAAACAAAAATCTCGCACGCGCGTGTGCATATGGCTTGCAGCATTACATTATTCACTGCATTACAAATTTTCTTTTTCTAGGCCGATGCGTTAAGGTTTTCTTTTAGACCTCAAATATATGTTTTGCTGTTGCCAGAGACAAAAAAGGAACACAAGAGAAGTAAGCAGAGATACAGAGAAAGGGTTTCAGCAAAGACGATTCGCGTCGTTTGTGCCCAAATGGCCGACCTGCGGAATTCCACTGAGCGGCAACCAGCCGTACGTGGAAAGCAGCGAGGCGCTTCTTCGCAGGGACGACTGCGCCGGTGCTTCAGCAGAAATGAAGAAACGTTTGTAGCGATGCGAGCAAGCGTAGGGTTGGAGAGAGCGCTGAAGCCTTCCGAAGTAGATTCCCATGTTTCGGACTTCAAACGAGCTCGTTGGATTCGTTTCCTTCCTGGGGGTTCTAGCTAGAAGGAGCATCGCCGTCTCGCCATCCGCGCCGGTGATGGAGACGACGACGAGAGATGTCGTCGTTACAAATATAGCGGTGGGTAGAAAGTGAAATCAATTCCCCTCGGATGTTGACAGACCAACGGACCGCGTTGCGAGAGTGTTTTTACGTGTCGTTGATCACGCACCGGCCCTTACGCGTGGATCCCTCCCCACCAACGTTGACTCGCTCGGCTCCCACACGCTCACTTTTACTTGACTTCAAAGTTTCTTTTTTTATTTATCCCGCTTGAGCGCATGTTCTTGGAATCTGAAGCTTCGCGCTCTTTGATCGGCGGGCTAGAAGTTCATCCACCGAGTGCCTCTGGGAGAGACTAAGACGGTTCGTGTCGCCTTCACCACATCGTGGTGAAAGCGATGGTACTGACTTACTATGCTGTAGCCGAGAAAATGATTGTTATAAGTGCCTAATCGGAGCAACTAACTTTAAAATGCTGCAGTTATTTCGGTTTACTTCGAGAGTGACGGCGTGTGTGTTAGTTCTAGAGAGGTTACAGCAGATGATACCTCAGGGCCTGTGCCTATAACGCAGGGGACCGCAACGGCAACTGAATGGTTCTAACTTCGATTTTGACTTACCGCTTAGCATTATTATTATATTAAGCCCTTCTCTCTTATATACTACCAAAAACTGAGGACGTGCACTATTCAGACATAGCTATCATACTTTTGATAAGCACCCAAATGAAGCGGCTTAAGCGACATCTTGTGCCACTTGGAAGGATATTTCTTTCACTGCTATGAGCTTGGAGGTACACCAGTATGCTGGATATGATGCCAAATTACCAGATCATGGGCGAAAATTGCCCGTCGGGATACTGTGCTGATCGGAGTATTCTTTGTACTGAGTTAAATGGCAAAAAGTAAATACTGTGAACGGTGATTTGAGTGTTACTGAAAGAGGACACCTTCAGTGTATATTAAGCTGGAAGTTGACTGGAGCGTAGTGGGAATCTTGGTGCATAACGAAAGCGCAATATCGCTTTCGTTATGCGCAATATCGAGGTGAGTATTTGGTTCCGCGGTTTGTCTCTCCTTCTTGCTTCTAGTCTCGGCTTCTCGCTGTTTACGCTTTGTCATAAACCGGCAACTTCTTGTTGTCACTCCCGTGGTTACTGCGAGGTTTTGTTATCATCAACCCACGAAGTTGGTGATAACTCACGTTTGTAGATTCAGTGTCAATGCGAAAAAAAAAGCAGACTTCATAAGCTTTGTTCAGAATGCCATTAAATATAGCAGACACTTATGCTTACGCGCTACAGTCGTAAAAGGTGACCGTCACTGCTGATGGTTTCAGCACGTCGCTCGATGTTCTGCCCAAGCTGTGAGCGTTTTTTATTTGGTCAAAAAAGGAGATGTAACCTTATAGTACACGGCCCTATTCAGATACTTTATTCTGGACAGCAAATTACTATCACAAGAGCTTTCTTGATCGTGGAGGCCAAATTTTCACCTAAGAACCTGTGGAATGCTCACTGTGGATAACCACGCAGACGCGGTGAACAAAAACGAAATTATTACTTACTATTAAAGACACAAAAAATGCAATGCAACTCTATATTTATCTTACGTTTCTTTCTCAAAGTTAAAAGCACCGATTCAGCTAATGCTTATTGTGCAGAGCAATTTATTAGTCTTAATCCCGTATGTTGTGCGCTAACGATTACAATAAAGACCTGTAACTGTAATCTTACCAAAATGCAGTTGCTTGCAGCATCAGTATCAACTATCGTGGCCACAGAAACGTTGGCCCAGCACCCCTCCCGCGTTGCCAACTTGAGCAGCCTTAAACACCGGCCGTTTTTGTTATACGTAGTACGTATACCGCTGCAATGAACTATGTGTAAGGATGAACGATGAATTAGAAGGATGGATTAAAAGTGAGTACACTTCTCATTTTGATGACAGTCACGGATTAATTATGCGTTTTGCTCAAGCGCTGTTATCTTGACTTCAGTACTTTGGGTCGACAACCCTCCCGTTGGTTAAAAAGGCACGCTACGTTCTCAGCGCTGTGACGCGAAGTGCACGAAAAATACCGCTCTAAGCCCTCTGCACAAAGCACCCCTTTTCAAAATCCGCTCACTTGTGTTCAAGGTGGATCAATTACTGGCTTTTCGGACACTGGAACAAATTAAGTGTGTTGCTCTGAAGGGAAGCAACGCAGTCATCAAATCACACCAAAATGTTTGAAACGTTCGACAACAAACCACCCTATACAAATAGCAGACACGCAAACTGCGAAGCCTAAAGTGAGAATCGGCTCTCTAGTGACCAGAAAAGTTGTTTATGTCGGGACGTGCTCGAGGATGTATATATATGAAAACCCACAGCGCTTGATTAAAGTATTTGAAGCGCATTCTCAATGAAAGCTCAGCCTAAGTTAACAACCGGTATTCGAAAGCGAGAAAGATGATTAAATAAAAATGAAATAAGTACAAGCTAGTCATCCTGAACCCGGGTGTGCTGAGCCCGACAAACCAAAAGCAATGCATCACTGGCAGCCCACAAGAAAGAGGGAGGCAGGCGGGAGTACAGCTTCTTGTAGACACATAAACATGAGAGAACGGGTCCTTCACAGCTGAGAGGGAGTAAGACTTATCACGTTCATTCAGTGCAGTTTCGCAGATAAGAAAAAAAGCTAGAGAAGACACTACAGCGCGTGCGTCGCCTTGGCCACGTGAGGGAGAAAGGCGACGTGCTTGTGGCGCGAAATCAAGAACGGGGGGGTACTCCACCTACTTCATGAGCAGCACGTGTAGGACTTTGGGCAAAAAAAGGAAAGAAAAAAATGCGCACGCGGAAGTAACCGCGGCTGAAGCAGCTAGCCTTCAGAGCTGTTCTCATGGCGATCGATGGCGCCATCTATATGGCTACGTCTGCATCCCCACATCCCCTTCGTTCGTTGCTGAGCGCGGTGCGAGCTGCCTCCTCACTGCCATCGTCCCAGCTGCCTGAAGATGAGGAACAGCCATCGAACGCACAAAGAAAGGGAGATGTGGCAGCGTGGAGACGAAGTGTTAGCGAGGAACAAAAAACGGGTATTTTTTGACACCCAGGAGTAAACGACGTGTAGGAGGAAGAAGGCGAAAACGGGCGGATCAAAACAAGGACGGGAACCCGGTGATAAACAGCGAGGACTGACGGGGAGGGATACGCTGCGCGAAGAAAAAAAAAAAAAGGAAGCATGAGAGAAGACGCTGAACAAGGAGTGAATCGAGAGACGCCGGTCGAGATGCGAAAAGAAAGCAGGTACATACAGCATCCATAACAACTAATGTTTCCGAGGCGTGACAGAAAAGCCGATAGAGCATCTGCCGCTGCAACGACGTCGTCGACGTAGCTGGGTGTCAATTCGTATCTGTAGCAATTGAGGCGCCGTGAAAAATGCCTCGCCCTACTATCTTCATTGCTTACACGCGTCCCAACCACCCGGGGAGAACACAATGGCCGCAAAAGGCGGGAACGTTCCTGTCGTTTGAAGGGCGTCAAGAAAAAATGTCGCAGACACATTCTTTTCCTTCCGAAGGAAAACGCCGAGCGTGCGTGTTTGCTTCCTTTATTTCGTTTTGGGCGAGTACGTGTACGATGCTCTTGTAATAATCCTTTTTTTTATTATTATTCCGTTATGTGGGCTTTCACCTTCGAATTTTTCGAAAGTCAGTTCCGTTATGACCAATTCTTTCTACGCGTCGTATCTTGCCATTCTTGGAAACAAAATAGCAAGAATTGTCGGCTTCGTGAAGCCGGCGTAGTTGTAATTGTAACAAAACAAGCCGCCGTATGAAGAGAGAACGTAATTTGCCGAGAAAATGAGGAACTTTTCGATCTCGATTCAAGGGGCGTTCGATTGGGGAGCAGGCTCCCACCGACGAACTATATAAGAAACGAGCTCTAACCGTAGCTTACTCGTTTAGCAATAAAACGAAAACACCCAGCGCAAACTACGGCATTTTTTTTTTCTTCAGACATCAATGAGGCAAAACGGGACCCCGCGCTCGTTGCCTTATGGCTTCTGAGTCTATATTCGACATTGACAGGCGCTAGCGCCCGTAGCGCTGCCACCAATAACAAGCAGCTATTCTAGGCGAATCAATGCTGTCATCGAGGCTCGAAAAAGAAGACGAGAGATCGAGGGGTAGAAAAACAAGGTCTATTCATTTATTTTTTATATATGGTGGCTCTTATTGAGACTTTCATTTTTCATCTCCTTCTTTTTCTCAGCGTGCCTTTTTTCTACAAACCACGCTAGAGAAAAATATCAGCTGTTGGAAAAATGAGAACAATAGAGTCTGTCGTCTTTATTGCCTACTTGTCTTCGGCTCGTTGTCGACTCGTGTCTTATCTCTTTCTGTCTGGCGAGTAAGTTTTTTATTTTTTTTATTCCTGCTATTCCGTGTGCTTTCCTTCTTGCTTATATTTCAAGGTAAAATTTATTGCACTGAGAGTTCGGTGTCCAATCTCCTATTCGCCTCTGTCTGCGAAAGGGATCGTACGGGAACAATGTAAAACGGAAATGTGTCACTCATGTCGAGACCCGCTGTCCTTACTTGAGCGTGCTTTTCTACTCGCTGTTGGCACCCAACACTTGTCTCGACTCCCACACGTGCAGACGTTGGAAGTATTGTCGAAACAGCGCACGTAAGACAGCACCCGTGATTCCGGAATCTGTAGCGGATAAGTTCCCGTAGCTATAAGGTCCTGACTAATGATTTTTACATTGTAATAACAATATAATTTAGGGGTTTTTACTTGCGAAAACCACGATGTGATTACGAGGACGTCCTAGTGGAGGGATCCAGATACTGCGACTGTCTGGTGCTTTTTAACATTCACTGACAACGCACAGTACACGGGCCTCTAAGCACTTCGCCTCCAACGAAATGCGACTGCCGCGGCCAGGACTGAACCCGCAACTTTCCAGTTGCCAGCCGAACACCGTAACCGCTGTACCACAGCGGCGGGCACTAATGACTTGTAATTCTGAAGCAGTGACAGCAATATAATATATTACTGCGGAGCTGTTGTGTTTTTCATTATGCCGTTGCGCGTTCGCAAAAGTTAGCATCATCATGAATGGCATCTGCCTTTCTAGCGCGCTCAACGCAATAACACGGCCGGCGCGCGCTCTCTTCGTCCTCTTCTTCATCTTCTGCTTCGCTCTGCGAACATGTGTGCCCGGCGCGCGCTCCCCCGCTGCGCCGATTTGTCCTGCGTGGGATGCAATAACTCGGATGGGCGAGAGAACAATTACGGAGAGAGAGAAAGAGATAGAAAGAAAAAGACTGAAATAACAATAAAAAAATAAGTAGAGTGACAAAAAGAGAAAGAAAAGATAGAGAAAGCAATACACAGAGAGAGAAAGAAAGAAATTTACAGACACAAAAGGCAGATAGGAAAATTACACGATTTCCCGCTAAAGGGGACCATGAGGCGATGCGAAGCCGGAACACTTGCACGATCGCGTTCCGTTGGCGTTCTTTGGGCATGCTACCGACCTCTCGTCGTGGAACGCGAAGAGGAACGCTACCACGCGCGTCTTGTCTTCCTTCTAGCCTGGCCGTTAATTCTCACAGGGCGAGCGGGGAACGCAGTCGGCAGGCGTACGAGATGGGGGGCAGCGTAGGAGAGGAGAGAGAGGGGGAGGGGACGCGCATGCGCTGGTGCTCATGGCGGCGTTGCGCAGGAGAAAATTTCGGCATGTCTAGCCTGCGTTTCAGAGGAAGAGTGGAAAGGGGGAGGGGAGAGGGGTAGTGGACAGGGGGAGGGAGAGGGTATGCGCATGCGCAGTAAGGGTGGTCACGGGGCACACCACCACCACCGGATTGAACTCTGCCATAAGATACTTCGCATCTAAAATAGAGCGAAAAAAAGAACAATAACAGAGAGGAAAGAATAGAGACACACAAGGCCGCCCAGCTCCGTCGTTCCTTCAGACTTGGCGCCACAAGTGCGAAGCTGTCTTAATCTTTTTTTTTTTTTTTTTTTTGATACAGATTACCTTTCAAGTTCATAGAAGTGCATTTCTTTCCCTTTTAAGGATTTAATTGAGTGGAATTGGGCTGAGCCTGATACGAAGTAGGAAGCCATTTAGGTGGGGATGCCGCCTTGCCTTTTGAAGTTCGTTTCCAGCTTCGAAACGCTCAATCTGATAAGCCTCGGAAATTGCGCCTGGAGATTGCGCGACTAATGTGGTACCTTCATCAAAGCGCTGACTAATCCGTACATGAAGTCCGTGCGCGACGCAAGACATCCGCACACTGCAACTAATGAAACATTGCTCGGTGATGCCTTACCATTGAAATGATTTCCACGAGGCGTATCTTGCGACTCTGGACAGAATATTACGCCGAAAATGTCCGGTCTCCGCTTCCTGTCATTAATTACCCTCTAGGAAGCTTTTGACTCTCGTGTTCCTTCTGAGAAGCCTACCGAGGAAGTACATCTAGTGATGTTCCTTTTTTCAAAAGCAATTGTTACTTTGCAGAAAGCAGTCAATGCATGGGCAGAAGAGGTCGCCGCAGACAAGCGGCCAGCTCCAAACCCATGAAATTTCTTTTAATAAAGTTGTATCCTCCTCCCTCTCTCAACCTTCATTCGTAGTCACTGCTGTAACACAAAAACAGAAATGTCGATACGCCTGTCTTCAGCGTCTTATGTGAAAAAAATAAAATCGGCTAAGTAAACTGCAGTCACAATGCATTACTGTTTGTGGTGAAGTAGGCAGTGGATGATCTGTCAATGCAGTTATACGCTAACGCTGAGCAAGTGTCTTTGTCGTTCACTTTCGTTTGCCTTTGTCTCCTTCACAGCAATTCAATCAAAAGCTACAAATAATGAGACCTACGCTTTCGTTCGCTCTATTATCTTGTAGTTCCATATGGTTGCATAAACATAACTAAATATACCAGCAGCACAGCTCAAACCGCAACAAGGTCTACATTTATTCCTTTTTTATATGTGAAAGTGGCGATCATTGACGCCGTAATGACCGAAATCTGCCAAGAAATTATAGTCAATGAAGACTACTTGTTGCATACACGACAGGTAAGTGCATAGCTCTGATTTGTACTGCCCAAAATGCGATCACGTAAGCGCGCTTTACCGTTCGTTCTTAATGCTCAATAGATATAACTTTATAAAGCGACAAGATAGCGAGGTAGCTCATGCGCGCAGCAAGGCGTCGCCTCGTATCCGCGAGCAGGGCTTAAGTCTTCATCACGAGTGAGGCCCGGCCGCTACCAGCAAACACCATCCATTTCACTCGACGTTCTTTCCATACGTCCGCAGCGACCCAAAGAGAGGAAACAGCCCGTAAACACTATCTCGACAAACAATGGAGATCTGACACAATCAAGGCTTCTCCGTGGCAAGCCTCCTCTGTCTGAGTGCTGATCGTCCCCTCCCCCTCCGCTCGCACTCAACCCCTGGCGCCGACAACCCCGAGCCTGGTGGCTCGAGGGAAAGCCGGCCACGCAAAACCTCTGGCTGTTCTCGAGAACCCCGGCTGATAGACGCGCATTAATCCCTTCACTTCGTCGGACGCCCAGCGAGCAAAGCTTCCCGAGCAGCGACCCCCGCGGATGGCGCCGCGCGCTTCAGTCACCCGGTCCGACGCGCACCGCTTCCGTGCACCGCTCCATAGGGCACGAAATTCTACACAAGCCCGAACAGCGCCACTAATCTTGGGAAAAAAAATAACAGTATCGCTAACTCTCTGTCGCGTAGCTTCTGTGGTATTGTACGAATAGCAGTTCTGAGACCGAAGAAAATCGGACTCGAATGGGGTAATAAACTAAATGAATCAAATATGAGATATTTCTCGAATTGTTATTGTTTGTGATTAACTGCACAGTGAAATGTGAAATTAAATGTAATTTGCACATAATCAACAACTTCAAAGAATATTTTCATTCACACGCAAAAAAAAGCAAAGTAATTGTCTATATGCGGTGCGCATTCTAAGATAACGAAAAATCCTTGGACCATGGGCTGTCGCCGGAGCCAATGTTTCGACAAGCGGACTTGTCTTCTTCAAGGATGCAAGGTTTTTTTCATCGCTTCAATATTCTGCCTTACTTGCATCATAAAGTATGCATTTAGAACTCTTGGAGGGTAACAAATGTCAGGCACCGGAAAGAGACAAACACGAAGAGGCATACTACACGCCAGAGTTGCCAAATGGCGCCGAGCTAACAAGCAAATAATCATCCCAAAAGAAGCCCCAAAAAGCGGCGCGGTTCTTGCGAAGATATCTAAAAGAAGTGGAAGCTTTATACATTTTTCTCATTCTTGAAAATATTCTTTAATTATAATAAGAAGTTACTCAAATACGAAGAGAAGGTAAGCGCAACTATGAGCGAAAGCACGGATTTACATTTTAACATAGTCTTAGGGTAGGATCCACTCTCCTCAGTGAACGTTTGCCAGTGCATGAATAATGTTTGTTGAATACTCCAGCGTGTGTTTGATTACAACACTCAACTACACAAAGTCATCGACAAAGGCTCTATTAGTGAACGTGAAGAGCAGTAAAATAACTATATTTGCAGCAAAAAATCACTGCATATCTACGAAGTGAATGATGATGAACGAGCTTGCTTCAGAGGTTAAATCCGGTAAACCGTGAATCCTCCGTACATCTGCTCAATCATCATCATATAAAGAAGTGACACGAGAGTCGTTGTGGTGTGATTGCGTATACACGTTATATACACAATGTTTATAATTTACATATCGATGCACTATATACGCAAATTTGAATATTGATGCCGTATATACATTTCGTTCAAGAGCTTATTTACGGATCACATAAGCTCGGGGAAACGCTTTCCTTTTAGTATAATGGCTTCTTCTGCTTCGCGGGCTCTCAGCTCGGGCTCCACTTGTGTTTGCGCCCGGTTCGCTGCGGCCTCGCGGGCCCGTGCCGCCTCCGGGTCCGCTTGTCGACGAGCCCGTTTAGCTTCGGCATCGCGTGCCCTCGCAGCTGCCGCCGCCTCGGTGCTGGTAGTGGCTTGTGCTTGCTGTCGGCGCTGGCGTCTCTCTTCGGCCTCGCGAGCTCTCCCCGCAAGGTCTTGGCGGCGAGCCCGCACTGCTGCCTTGGCTTTACTTTATTTTTTTTTTATTGTTTCTTGTTTTGGTTTTTTTCAAGTGGTTTATTTTTTTTCCAAGTCCACGATTCAAGGGTGCGTGCTCCGCTCTCGGCGGAGCAGTGAGAACTAGCGTACATGGCAGGAGGGGCGAGACACAACCCCCCAGCAAAAGGAGCAAGCTGCTAAAACGCGAACAAGCCCAGAAAACGCGACAAGCGATTGGAAAATTCTAAAAGCAACTGGGTGAAAAAAGGAGCCCAAATCCGCTTATTATAAGCGGAACTGGCAGCTCTGCTACACGCGCCATCCCTTTTTTTGTCCACCTTCGTCCTTTTTCTCTTTACAGTGCTTAGCGTTTTCTTTTTTTTTTTTACTAATAAAGTTCTAACGTCTACCTTTGCCACAATGAAGCGTTAGGAACTACGCAAATCATTTCCACAATGAGGCCTTTCGGAAATGTATGATGTGATGCGTAATGATGTCAAGCTTTTAAGGGTAGCTTTAAGTGTGTTCGTATTCCTATAGGTCTGTGTTCATTTGTATGCCTAATTATATCGTATGTTCTTATGTACACTATACACACAACTGTTGTGCTTTTGCTCCAGGTGTATTGTTATAGGGGGCACGGTGTGTGTAAAGCTATGTCAACAGGTTTTTGTCTTTTCGCCTCCGACCAAGAAAATTAGTTTGAATCGAATCATTTGAGTCATGACACAAAGCGAATGGCAACGTTTATAGGGCGGTTTCTCCTCGTAAATTCAGGAAAAAGAGAGACAATTTCGCACAAGTTCGGCTGACAGGAAGATAACGGAACCATTGCCTCAAAAGATATATTCTTGAGCTCTTGTTCTACACCATACAAATACTCATCACCGTGTGTTGGGAGGCTGCTGCAAACGAAAGAGTGCGATATGCCCGGTTCCGTGTTTTTATACGAGCGGTGATCGCAACTTGAGCTTCCACTCTCGTCACTATATATATGTATATATATATATACATATATATAAAACTAAAATGAAAACTAAAAATATAAAACTAAAAATGAAATAGACTTCATAATGTGCGACCACCCGGGCATTATACAGGATGTGGAAGTAGTTAACAAGATCCGATGCAGTGACCATAGAATGGTAAGATCTAGAATTCAACTAGACGTGAGGAAGGAACGGCAGAAACTGATACGCAAGAAGCCGATTAATGAACTAGCACTGCGAGGGAAAGTACAGGAATTCAGAGTTTCACTTCAGAATAGGTACGCGGCGTTAACCGAGGAAACCGACCTTAGCGTTGACGCAATGAATGATAATCTGACTAGTATCATTAAGGAGTGTGCAGTCGAAGTCGGGGGTACAGTCGTTAGACAGGACACTGGTAAGCTATCCCAAGAGACGAAAAACCTCATTAAGAAACGTCAAGCTATGAAAGCCTCAAATGCAACAGACAAAATAGAGCTGGCGGAGCTTTCGAAGTTGATCAATAGGCGTAAAGTAGTCGACATAAGAAAGTATAATATGGAGAGAATTGAGCATGCTCTAAAGAACGGAAGAAGCCTCAAAGCTACGAAGACAAAACTGTGCATAGGCAAAAATCAGATGTATGCGTTAAGGGACAAGGATGGCAAGGTCACAACCAATATGGATAGAATAGTTGAGATAGCGGAAGAGTTCTACAGAGATCTGTACAGCAGCCGAGACAGTCAGGATGATAACGTAAGAAGCAGTAATATCCCAGAGGAATCTGACATCCCACCAGTATTAACAGGAGAAGTAAAGAAAGCCCTAAAGGGAATGCAAAGAGGCAAAGCCGCTGGTGAGGATCAGGTAACATCAGACCTGTTGAAAGACGGTGGAGAGATTATGGTAGAGAAACTGGCCACCCTGTATACGAAGTGTCTCTCGACAGGGAGGATACCAGAATCTTGGAGGAATGCCAACATCATCTTGATCCATAAGAAAGGGGACGTCAAGGACCTGAAAAATTACAGGCCCATCAGCTTACTGTCCGTTGTCTACAAGCTATTCACAAAAGTAATTGCTAACAGAATTAATACGACATTAGAGTTTAATCAACCAAGGGACCAGGCAGGATTTCGTACAGGCTTCTCAACAATAGACCATATTCATACTATCAATCAGGTGATAGAGAAATGCGCGGAATACAACCAACCCCTATACATAGCCTTCATAGATTACGAGAAGGCATTTGATTCGGTGGAGACATCAGCAGTCATGCAAGCACTGCGGAATCAGGGCATCGACGAAGCCTATATAAACATAATGGAAGACATCTACAGCGCATCCACAGCCACTATAGTCCTTCATAAAGAAAGCGACAGAATCCCAATAAAGAAGGGCGTACGACAGGGAGACACGATCTCTCCAATGCTATTCACCGCGTGTTTACAGGAGGTTTTCAGGGCCCTAGATTGGGAAGAATTAGGGATAAGAGTTAATGGAGAGTATTTCAGTAACCTGCGCTTCGCTGATGACATTGCATTGATGAGTAACGCGGGAGACGAATTACAGCTCATGATTACTGAACTGGATACGGAAAGTAGAAGAGTAGGTCTGAAAATTAATATGCATAAAACTAAAGTAATGTGGAACAATCTTGGCAGAGAACAGCGCTTCGCGATAGGTGGCGAGACGCTGGAAGTTGTAAAGGAGTACGTCTACTTAGGACAGGTAGTAACCGCTGAGCCGAACCATGAGAGTGAAATAACTAGAAGAATAAGGATGGGATGGGGCTCATTTGGCAAGCATTATCAAATCATGAATGGTAGTCTACCACTATCTCTCAAGAGGAAGGTATATAACAGCTGCATCTTACCGGTACTTACCTACGGAGCAGAAACCTGGAGACTTACAAAGAGGGTTCAACTTAAATTGAGGACGACGCAGCGAGCGATGGAAAGGAAAATGATAGGTGTAACCTTAAGAGACAGGAAGAGAGCAGAGTGGGTCAGGGAACAAACGGGGGTTAAGGATATCATAGTTGAAATCAAGAAGAAGAAATGGATATGGGCCGGGCACGTAGCACGTCGGCAGGATAACCGGTGGTCATTAAGGGTAACTGACTGGATTCCAAGAGTGGGCAAACGCGTAAGGGGAAGACAGAAAATTAGGTGGGTAGATGAGATTAAGAAGTTTGTAGGTATAACGTGGCAACAGAAAGCACAGGACCGGGTTGATTGGCGGAACATGGGAGAGGCCTTTGCCCTGCAGTGGGCGTAGACAGGCTGATGATGATGATGATGATACATATATATATATATATATATATATATATACATATATACATATATACATATTATATATATATATATATATATATATATATATATATATATATATATATATATATATATATATATATATATATATATATATATATATATATATATATATATATATCGTCTGATGAATACCCGCGGACTTGGTAGACAAAGGAATGTGGGGGGCATGGTCTTCAACATATGTTTGTCATTGTTAACATAGAGACTGGCATAGAGGGGGGGGGGTGTTCACACTCGATAATAATGCCTGTCTAGGACTCCTGCTTCATTAAGGCTTTCTTATCATTCCTCATTTATTATCGAGCCCCCAATCGAGAAGACATCGGCTGTCGCTTTTTTTCTTTCACGTCATATGCCGTTTACGAAAAGGGTAGTCCGTGTTGCCGTTGCATGGTCAGAAAGTTACGTTGCTTCGTCAGAACAACGAGGCGTGGTATCATGCGCTTGAAAAACGTTGCACGGAACTTTTACGTGGCAACGCGTAGACGTAGGCGAGCCACGCCGTTGATGACGGAGGGGGCACAGGGCTTCGTTCTAGGAGGCTTGGGCATCGCGGGCAGCCTCCTTGACCGACCCGGAGCAAGAAGCTCACGGTGGCGGCTTTATTTTTTTTTCTCTCTTTCCTCGCGTGCGAAGTACTTCTTGACTCTGCGGGACGCGTTCTCGACTCCACCCTAAATACTCCAGCGGGAACGGGCGCTGATTTCCCCCGAGAATACAAGACGGGGCGGCGGTCTAAGGCGTCTCAAAGAGGAGCGGCGGCGAGGAAGCTAAGGAACGAGGCAGCCAGAAGGAGTAAAAGCAGCGCCGTTGCGCAGAGACGTTGGGGCCGTGAACACCGCTAGCACTGCTCAGTGGGGAAAGGATGGGCACGGGCGAGGGCTCCTATGCCTTCCGAGAAGCCAAGGCTCTGCTGCGTACAGCTCAATAGCGTGCGACGTGGACCGGTGCGCACTGCGTACAGAAGCACTGTTTCCCAGAGCCCCCTCCACACCCGCCTCCCCTTTTTTTTTATCTTTTCTGATACCGAACTCCTCGTTCAACTTTGCCCGGCTTTCGTTTCCTTCTTCGAACAGCCCGCGTAGCGATCATCTTTCCCGGGTTCCGTCGTCTTTTCCGGGACAGAGGCAGCTTCGCTTTGCGGAGTGTGTTGACTCAACCCATTAAGGCACGCGCTCTTACGAGACGCCTACGCTCCCAATGACGGAGCGAATTATCGACTATTCCTTTTCATATTATTGTTAGATTGCTGCGCTTCATTTAGAGACAAACTTTTATGTGGTTTCCTATTGATTTCCTTGCGCGATCGATGCGTTTTGGGCGGAATGAATGATAATTCATTCCGCTCAAACCTGATGTAGCAAAACAAGAAATATATGTATATTACGGTTTTAAAAAAACAGAACTCGTATTTGTTTTTTGTTTTTTGTACTTTAACGAGACTTGATTAGCTGCGTAGCACAAAATGATTTTTTAACCGCGCATATGATCTTGCGCAGTCTGCGACTGCACGACCTGGCACACGTGTTACACCAAGCGTAATTACTTTTGTATCTTTCAGTTGTCACAGTGCAGTGCCTCCTGAAATGATTTATTCTCACGCAACTTAACGCTACTGCATGCTACAGGATTGACGTTAGCATCCATTGCGAAATTCATCTGTTGCGATACAGCAATAAAATAATCATTCATAGAATACATACCGGAATAGAACCTAAGGGCACCAGTTAGTATGCAGAAAGGATACAGAGGGACAAGCAGAAATATAAGAAGAAAATGCCAGGAGGTTAACCAAGGTAGGACCCGGTTTGTTAATTACTCTGCACGTGGAGACGGAAAAAGCGAAAAGAAAGACGAGCGCGGATAATGGGTGAGCTGATCTTTCTGCATTGTGCGCTCAACCGCAAACGTAGCTTACTTTCATTAAGAAATCTAGTCCCACGCGCCCGTACAGTTCGATTGTCTTTATTAAACGCATTAGTACATTGGCGGCCTGGAACTGCCGGAAGTACGCGCTCAAGGTACAAAGGACTTTGCTTCTCAGGAAGGTTTCGCATCGAAGCGACTCATGTTAGCACGCAGAGGACATACGTGCTGTTGTAGGCTGGAATGTGCTCTTTAGTTTCAACACCTCCGCTAGAATGACACACGTTTATGGTCATTTCGATTAGGAATGACTAAGAATGAGAAAACAAACGGCAAACGTTCGTGAGTGCTATTCTGAAGAATAGGCAGTACGCTAAAGTTATTCCATCGTGGCAGGATGTTCAAAGCGGCAGGCGAAGTCGAGAGTCAGGGTTAATCGAAAATGATCGATAGCTAGCGAAATCAAGCAAATTATAATGTCGCAGCGTAATGGCAAGCGGATAAAGCTTATCGGATAAGCGGATACATACTTATCTTGCTGATGAGCACATTATCGGCCCTGTCGTGGCCGGTAATTCTGCAGTTGCTTGACAGCCATTATAAGTCGCAGCTTTTCTGGAAATTTTGGCGGTAAGTATGCTTGATTTCAGATACCACCTGCTTATTAGCCATGACACAAGGTGAACGGTACCGTTTCCAATGCAGCCTTGGCATGATCTAAAGATATCTATTAATAAGACGGTTCCTAGAGGACGTTATTAACGTCATTAAGAGCCCCCAGTTGTGGGGATGTCAAAGTAATAAGATCAAAAGCAGTAGAACTCTACAGGCGGAGCTCGACGGGACGATCACATCGCTGGCAGAGAAGTTAAAATGTATAACCGTCCATGTGGATATGCGCGGGATCAAAATAGTACTCAGTGATGTGAAAAATGGGCGGCCGCTTCGAACGCGGTGGCAAAGTTTCTGTCTTCTGGACGCTTCGTAGAAATGAGAGGCACGGGCAACTTAGTAGCTGCTGCCGACGCCGAACTGCTGCTACACTGCTGATATTGCCTCGAGCGGTTACTTTGTATTTATTCGAGTGAGCTTCACTCACAGGAGAAACTGTTACCAGAGCTCGGCACAGGCCACGCAGAAACGTTTGGGAAGCTTCTAGATAACTTTAGACTGTTCGGATGAGATTTCACGCACGACGCGAGTAGTGTTGTTCTGGAGCTAACGCGAGCACCAACGATAACGCTGAAGTTTCCGATCACTCATGGATGAAAGGCGACGTGTTTTATAGGCCACACGTTTATCGATGACTGACAATTGTGATGGCCGCTATCGTTGCACTTTCGTCTTCTGCTTTCGTCGAAGTATGCGAGAATCGGTTGCACTCACCACCGATTCTGGCACACTTGGATGAAGACGGATACAGAGATACAAACAGACACAAGCTGCGTAGGACTTGGCGCCGTACAATGAGCAGAGGACGGAGGAAGAGAAAGGACCATTTCTTACACTAACCCGTCGCTATCAAGGGCGGAAGCAAATTATTCTACGACGGAAAAAGAGTGCCTAATTGCCAATAATTTGAGCTATACATCAAAGTTTTGTCCCTATATAGGGACGAAACTTTGACGTATACCTATTAGGCAGGCCTTTCAAAGTCATAGGTGACCACCGCGCCTTGTGTTGGCTTCAAGGACTTTTCCGGAAGCCTCGCACTCTGGAGTCTCAGCCTTCAAGAATTCAGCATCACCATGGTGTACATCCGGATGAAAGCGCTGTGACGCCGACTGCTTGTTCAGTGCCCCAAATGACCCGCTGCCGTAAGGTGACCAGAATGACGACATTTTCTTGGGAACTGCAAGCACATACGACATCGTCGAACAGCAGCGAGCCGACCCAGAACTGAGAAGTCTGGTGAAGTACTTGGAGGGCTAGACTTCAGTCGTCCCAAAGGTATTTAAGCGAGGACTGGCATCGTTATGCTTGCAAAACAACGTTCTCGTGAAGAAATATTTCTCGCCAGTCCGAGCCATAACTTCCCGTTGCGCCTTCAGCAGAGACGCACATATCATAGACTTGATGCATTTAACCATTTAAGATTGCAGTTGCTGTACACGTGAGCAACGCTTTTAATGAATGAATGAATGAATTTCCTCTAAAATGTGTGCTACTGTAATGCAGGTTGCTTTATTGCTCTTTCAAGATGCCTTCTTTTTTGCGAGAAACGACTTATCGATCTTGTTTATGCCGTGCCTTGTAAGCTATAGTAGAACTTTCAGCGCTTTAAAGCGAAGCTCCCTATTGCATTTTTCACGTATTCAGAAACCAAAGTTCATTCATTGTATTTACACTTGCACGTGTGACGATAGTATGGAGAGAAACATGAAATTGCGAGGAAGAATCACAGCGCTGTAGCCACTAAGTATAGAATAAAGAATGCAGCGTAGAGCAATAGATGATGCCAGACAGTGATTGATGTACCAAAAGGGCTTGCAATTTTGCCAGAGGAAGAAGTTTTCTTAAGCTGTAGAGCAGCAAAATTGGGCTTCTAGGCGTGATGGGAGGAGATGCGCGTAGCGTCAGCAAGCAGGCCAAAAAAAAAATAAAAAAAGAACAGTGGTAATAAAACGCCTAAATCTAGATTGCCTTTTCTTTGTGTGTGTGTGTGTGTGTGTGTGTGTGCGTGTGCGTGTGAGTGTGTGTGTGTGTGTGTGTGTGTGTGCGTGTGCGTGCGTGCGTGTGTGCGTGTGTGTGTGGGGGGGGGTGGGGGGTGGGGGGTGGGGTGTGTGTGTGTGTGTGTGTTTTTCAGGCTTGCACAAAACTCGATTAGCTACTATTGTGTCACGAAATACGTTTTTCGCACTTCCCATTGCATCCATAAGTTTGGTCGTTTTATTACGACAACTAGCGATATGGCGTTGTGCAGCAATGTCGGTAGCTGTCTGACTTCGGAAATGGCTCCGTGTGCTAGCTTTGTGCTTTGCACAATTTCTACCGTAGGCTGCTGTTCTTGACCGCCAATGCTGCGAGCAGTTCAGTTACTTACCAATGTACCTGACTGCACGCTTTTGAAAGACATTCGAAGTAGAAACACTAGCCCAAAGTGTAGAATAAGAGTAGCACACGTATCCATGTTTCCATCATATTACGCTTTTTCCACGACGAGGCCTGTTTCCAGTCATCACGACAATGCAAACATATGGCTGATGGCTGAAACTACACTATATGTAGATCTAGTTGTGCTCGACAGTATAACTCCGAAAAGGCACAGCTATTTTTATTGTTGTTGTTGTTGTTGTTGTTGTTGTTGAAGCATTCGAATGGTATGGTGAAAAATTCATTGTTTGAAATCATTAGCACTTCGCGCCTTTTTTGTCAGCCTGCTGAAGTCTAGAAAACACATCAGCAACCAGTGGATTGTTGCGCAGAGGTCACAACTCCCGAAGTTGTATTTTGCCTACTTTTTTTTATTATTGTTAAAGAAGTCGTAGTGAAGTCACCGCTTTCGTTATGTTTTCTGTAAGAGCTGCGATGTGCCAGAGTTGCAGCGATGATTGCGAAGGTCAAAATTCCAGCATAGATGTGCCAAGATGAG
Source organism: Rhipicephalus sanguineus (assembly GCF_013339695.2). NCBI lineage: Eukaryota > Metazoa > Arthropoda > Arachnida > Ixodida > Ixodidae > Rhipicephalus > Rhipicephalus sanguineus. The sequence goes on from NC_051178.1 coordinate 203,021,099, forward strand.
TGAACGCCAACGCGCTATGTGCATTTATTCAACCACGCACAGCAGATACATTGCAGGATTTATTTGCTGACTGCTTCGTACAAAGGTCCATAACCTTACTCATCATGCCATGAAGAGTCGCTTCGAATTTTAAACAAAACGTTATCGAATTAAACTTGGTCATCGAAATTTGTTCTGCTTGGCGCAAAGCGAATCAGCAGCTCTCTCATTTCCAGTGAACGTCCGTAACTCTTTGTTCTGTTCTTTGCACACATGTTAATGTTGCACTTCTTATATGTCAAAACAACCAAAAAAAGAAAAAAAAAGAAAACACGTGTACCACTTTGGTGAGTGCCTTGAGAATACCTGCGTCGTGCTAATGCAATGGCCTGGAGCAAACAGCTAATTATCAATGAATCCTCGATGTAATGCACCTCATTGTAAGCCATAAACAGGAAAAAAAGCGATGCAAGTACAGCTCGTTCAGTCAAGCGAAAATGGAAGGAAAAATATAAATAACAAATTGAAATTACCCGGCTTCTATTTACATTATATGAACGAAAAAACGAAGGAAACTTTTCTCTCTCGCGTCACTGCAATCGTTGTTAATAAAGAAAGCAAACGTGCGCGTGTTTCACACCCCCCCCCCCCTTTTTTTTTACGCAGACACTGAATATACGAAGCACTTTTGAGTGGTTGCGCACTTTTACTTACGTGCTCACTTTGTTTCGGCGCCTCTAAAAAGCACAATTTGCATACTAACTGCTGAAACACTCTTCTTGAACGTAGTGCGTTTCTGGGCACTTGCGCGGTGAAGAAAGAATATTTTATGCAAATCAGTTACTAATCACCACGTGTCAGCGAGAAAGTAAAGCAGCCCAAGACAATTGAGATTTTGAAAGCGCACCCCATCGCTGAAATGCATTTAACCAAGAACAAGCACCATATTCTCGTCTGGCATTAATGCAAGAGTTGCGTGGATAATGAAATTAATATAGAAAAGGTCAGTCTTTGTCGGAAGTTTTCTCGTAAGAACCTGCTGAGTAAAGGTCCAATATCTTGACGTGCTTCAGGCGGTGTTCTGCGATTAAAACAAGAAAGTGGGCTTAGTTTTTAACTCTTTCATAGCCACATTGCACTTAGTTAAGTGCCAACTCTTGTCCTTGAAAGTCTCCAAAGGACAAATTAGATGAGCATTAAATTGAGAATTTATTTCGATAATTTTGACTAGGCAATCAGTGGCGCTTGTCGGTGAAGATAGAGAAATCAGGTTTTTAGCGTTTGATGAAAAATTAGGTCGACACCTATGAATTGTACAAGAGGCTTAATTTATGTAGTTATCGGTGCTTAAGTCACTGGTTTTTCATCGGTTCAAGTTCACGCTAAGCATGATTGCTAAGGACCTGCAGCCTGTTTATTTAGGCGTTGGCTTGACCCTCTGAACTTTCGCCATTCTCCCTTACTACGACTATTGGCAATGTTCAGGCTCAGCTTTTCTTAAGGAAGTCGTGACTCTTCCTGGACAATAAATCTAATGACGTTGGAAAAAGTTTCACAAACTCTTTATGGTATGCAGTGAATTGCAACAGAGAAGAGAGCTTGCAAGAGACAGTGTCGAAGTCACTGTTTTTACTATAGGTGGTGTCGTAGGCGGTTGACTGAGGAACGTAGGTGTGTAGACACGCCATAAAATCTCTGCAAGTTTAGGCGACGATTGTATCTCGACCAAACCCAAAACATTTATTTATGCATCCAAAAACTACACAGTGGGCTATGAGGGAGACCGTAATAGAAGTCCTTGGATCAAGCTGAATCACACATGCTTCTCTACTTAAATTGCATATGAGTAAAAGTAGACTATAACATTCTTGCGCGTCGCCTCCGTTAATATGCGACCAGCGTGGCTGACAGTCAAACCCACGACCGCACGTTCAGAGGCAGAGCCCCAGAGTCACTGAGTCACCGTGGCAGTTAATAAAGGTTGGATAACTGGGTCTTAATAAAGCTGTCCGACTCCTCTTCCAATGTTGGTGTTAGATGCCGAGTTGAAAAGGAGAACCTGATTTATATTAAACTAGATATACTTGCGGGCTTCAACACCCCATGCAAACAAGCAGATTATAAATACCCCGAAAGGATCGTCTGTTTTTTGATAACATAAATATTTTGTGCCTCAATATACATTATTGCGTTCTATTACAGTCTACCACGCTGTACTGTATAATGCGATGTTGTACAGATCTACTGGAGCAAAAAAAATCTGTTTGCTGCCCTTCACTGCAGGACGGACGAGCTAAAAAGGTGAAGAGCTGCTGCAAGGAGAGATACAGAAGGCACGCGCCAACGATCACAGTCAGGGGCACAAAGTGATAAGAGTTCGTAACACATCTTTTTGTAGCCTACAAGTTTCTTGCCTTTAAAGAGCTAACAGCTACGGGCGACGACGCCGTATGTGTTCGATATCATACTTTTTTTACTTGTTAAAATTAAATAAACGTATTTTCATTGGCATTTCAATGATGCCTTGAACTTGTGTATATTTTTATCTTTCTGTTTATTATAAGAGTTTCCTCCTGTTTTACAGCGAAAGCTGTTATGAGATCACAACAACGGCCGTTTTCGGCGCCGTAGTTGTCCGCCGCCGCCGCCGGTGTACGTTACCGCTATCGCGCGAAATAAGAAAGAAGAACGAAATAAGAAAAATTATTCATGATGGAACGGTGTGCGAACCTGGGCCCTCTTCGTGGCAGCCCAGTATTCCACCGCAGATCTACGCCGATGCTTGAAACTCATTTGTAAAAAGACCCTATACAGGCTTCATGTCGGGAAGGAACCACATTAACATATGTAATATAGCGTGGTAGAAGAGTAAAATAACAACCAGGCGTAACACAACGCGAATTCTGTAACTATAGGCAACCCACATTGAGAATTGCGCAACGAGTGCGTTGTTGAATGCTTCCAACCCATTACAAAAGGTTTCAGCCATAATTCTTCATCGTCATCAGGCACAACATCAACAAAGTGCACGTAATGTCTTACAGGTGTTTAGCGGGTACCACCGCTCTCCGCAGAATGAGGAAAAATGGCATAGTGGCTGCTTCCCTCCTCCACAAAAATTATGATTTATAGCGTAGTGGGTACCTCGCAAGTGCATCTGTATTGGTTGCCAAGGGAGCCCATCAGGCTCCCATGATCCATTTCCTTGGGGTCTCAATAAATTTCTTTCCCTCTCTCTCTCTCTTTCTCACGTAACATATGTTGTGGTAGTAGAGTGAAATAACGACCGGGCGTCACACAATGCGAATTACGTAACTACTCGGTTGTTTAAAGCTTCCAACCGATTACAAAGGCCTCAGCCATAATTCTTCATCGCCATCAGCCACCGCATTAACAAAGTGCACATAATGTCTTACAGATGTGGAGCAGGTATCTCGCTTCTCCGCAGACTAACGAATAAGGACATGGTGGGCGCTTCCCTACTTCACAAAAGTTATTATTTAGGGCGTAGTGGGTACTTTGCAATTGTACTTCTAATGAGCCCAAGGCAGTTTACAATGGCCCTAGTTTACGGTACGGTTCCCTCATATCAAAAACCCACAGGGTCCCTTACGCATTCACTTAAGACGACTCGAAGGCGGAAGCCCTTTTTTTTTCTTCGCAGTCGATGATGGGGCCCCGCCACCCTTCGAAAGCTTTATGCAACTAACGTGGTTTTGCATTGCCTCCATGATCGGACCACTTTTGACCAAGCTATGTCATACTTTACCAAGCTACGATGTCATGTGATGACGTCTTCATGTGACGTTACCTCACATGACGTCATAGTGACGTCACGATGACGTCATAATGACGTCACTAATTCTACCGACCTGCGACGTCATATGGTGGCGTCATCACGTGATGATGATTTTTTGCATCAATCGTCCCCGGCGCCACGGGATGCCGACGCCGACGGTCAAACTTCGCGTTTGATGAGACATCTAGCTAAAGCGTTCGCCTTAAAACTGCTTTCTTAAAACATCTCCATTTACACCCTTTGTACGGTCTATTTGAAGGTCCCTGCTAGAGACAAAAACGTGCTCAAGGATTTCCTCGTGGTCCCAATAATCACGCACATCGTGTCGTCCATGGAAGCGCGGTTAAAAAAAAAAAACTTCGCAAGGGCTTTGTCTAACAGCCATCGACAAAAAAAAAGTCACCGGCATTAGAACAAACGCCCGGTGACCTTTTTTCTAAGAGGAAGTGAACCGGCGACGCAGAGTGCTGAGTTACGCTAGGAGAGATGCCGCAGGGCCTCAGTAAGAGCCGACCGAAATAATTTGGAGCCACCTTGTTCTCAGCATGAACGTTCACCAGACGCACAATGCGTGATTGTTCTTTAGATTCAACCCTAGTCGAAATCAGGTCCCTGCGGCAGGAAATCCACCAGCAAGAAAGTGCCGAGTAACCCGACAACGTAGCCACTTAGCGATTGTAGCGGGTATAATGGAGCGCGCTTCGCGAACTTCAACAAGAACCTGGAAAGAAAAAAAAAACATCAGTGACGAATCTTGCACTAAGCACTAAGCCGCACAAGCCTTGAAACAGCGAAACTGGACCATTCTGAAGACTAATCTGGTTGATTCTAGGTTGTTTCTAGACCTTAGCTAGGTGATGGGGGCTGTTTCTAGGTTGCTTCTAGGCCGTTGCTAGGCTTTAGCTTGGTGATGCTAGGTTGTTTCTACGTTGATTCTCAGCGCAGAGAGGTTCCAGTTAAACCACTGACACGACATGGATGTCCAACCAGAGACAAACTCGCGCTGAAACCAAGCGTTCGCACCTCTCGTAGATCTACGGGCACGCCGTCGTTGGTGTAGGCCTTCCATCGCTTCCGGGTCTTCTCGCAGCCTCCGTTGCCTTTCCCGTTCGCTAGTGTTTGGCTAACCGTTGCCTTCTTCCTTTTAGTGGACCAGTGGTGAGTAGTGGGATTTACCCAATTTCTGTGGCACATACCCCTTTATGATGATGACAGTTTTCTGGCAAGCCGCACACATTTGTGTGGCACATACACGTTTGATGGGCTAACTGTTGTCTCTTTCATTTGTAGTGGACCAGTGATTAGTAGTGGATTTTACCCAATTTCTGTTGCACATACCTGATAGGCCACACAGGATAGGCCGCACAAATTACGGCTGCCTTAAAACAGCTTCGCTGTTAAAGGACTGCATTGCGTGCCGATTGTCATTTCACTTTTGTTGAATTTCAACGAACTAGTCCACAATTGAGAGAGAGGGATGAAAATATTATCTTCAAAACCCAAGTCCTGGTCCGAGCTCTAGGGTGAGGTTTCGCTGACTTCGCCCAAGATGGTGAGTATATTGTGAAGCAGTTGCCCATGGAGGTTTTTTTGCCCATGGAGAATCGCCACACAGGCCTCCCATGTAAGTATGTTTGTGCAATGTGAATGGCGTTCAGCTGTACTGGCTCTGGGACAGTGCCAGTATGTGTGGGGTGTAGTCGCTATGGAACCGCACACTAGGCAGTGGGGTGTACTTGGGGCTTGTTGTATTTTGGGCTGCAGGACAAGTGAGGATCTATTATTCCTCCCAGGAAACGTTGTGTCTTCTCATAGCTGATAGTGTGCCCATTGATTTTGATGATGCAAGGCGTCATTACCTTGAGCGTAAACATATCCAGTGCGCATTTCTCCGACGACAGCTCCAGTCCGAGGGGACTGGAGCTGTCGTCGGAGAAATGCTCACTGGTTGCGTTTACAGAGGTGCCCCTGCAATGCTACTTAACTGCTGCGGCTTCGTGTATAGACGTGGTGTGTGATGATGAAATGAGAGTTAAGGTGTCACAAATGATCGCTGAATTAGGTAAGCGGTACCAGTGAAGAGGGAGGTGCTTCTTTCCATCTGGCTGAGTGGAGGATGAGAGTTGAGTCGAGATGCACTTGTGAATAAAGGGGTAAGTCTCGAGTTAAGCCACGCACTTCTGAATCGTACAAGGCAGATGGAGAAGCCTGCGCACAAATCGTTTGGACGAAGTCAAAAAGTACATAGGGCGTTGCTAAGGACCACAGACAAGGAAGAGATGTGCTTTGATTTTCGCGGCCACAGCAGGACATGCTTTACTGAATGGAGGACGAAGTAAGAGCTACAATTTCGCTCTGCCAAAGTTGGTGTTAGCCTGTAGATCAGGTGTCGAATCTTGCGAATTGATGCACCATTTCACGTCCGTCCATATGCGGCTAGAATTAAGGCTCGTTCACACCTGCCACTAGTACCGGTCGCGCGACCACGTTAATCGCAAACCTTTTGAGCCAATTACATGCGCAGGAACAGGGAGTCAGCTTATTTTACGAGGCAATGGAAACCTGAGCCATATGCGAGTCGACGTGAATTCTGTGCGGCGACGGGTACAAGTCGCACGCAGGTGTGAACATTGTTCGCCTTGAGTCGCTTTTTGGTCGCCAGTCACAAATGTTCGCGCGACCAGTGCAAGTCGCAGGTGTTAATGAGCCTTTATTATAGAAACTCCCAGCGACAATTGCCATGTTATACGCTCTGCCTCCACGCCACCGGCATTTGCTTTTGATCGCGACTATGTCAAGTTAAAGGAACCACCACATCGTTACCAATGCATACGTACGTGTACGGAGTACAGACCCGCTCTCACTAATGCCGACTGCGGACTTCTTTAACTTCATTAAGCGATGAAACCGAGCCTGCGCAAGATATTGAATAATGTCCAACGGCATGCCGAAAAACGTTTTTTAGCAGCCGCCCGGCAGGACACGTCGTAGCTCGGCACCCTGCGTTCTGTATCACCGGGACTCGCGACGAGTCGTGAGATGTTCAGAGCGGCACTTCCAGAGCGGTCGTGCGTATATGCTAGGCCATGATACTGTGCCCTCTACAAAACCTACGCGCGCGCTCGCTCGCGGATTTGTTGAAAAGACGCCAGCAGGCCGAGCCCCCGTTCCACCTCCCGGTAACCTGATTACCGATATCACATTCGACACGACCACCTCCGCGCAAGGTCCGCGAAATTCACGTTGCGTTTCAACGTGCCTTCCCGCTTGCTCTCGCATCTCTCAGCTGCGAATTACACCGCCCCATTCTCATTTAATCACGGGTTGCACCTTCGCGACGTAATTCACTTACGTAGCGGGGGCCGGCGTCCGGCCGTTCGCGTGCATGGTTCTATAGAAATCGCGAACGCGCCGTCGGATTCGAGAAATTTCGCGTTAAATAATTCAGCGTGCACGACTACGCGCTTATTTTGTACTGTGCAAAAAAAAAAATCCACAAGCGTAGTAGATTTTTGTTTTGCATTTCGCTGATCAGATGCGCTGCTGCGACATTATGGAGCGCTGCGGCAACGAATCAAATCTTCTTATGCGTGCAAGTTAATAGAATCTGTGTGGCGGAATCACATTAGTGAATTTGTGACATGTGCTGGTGCAGTAAGAAGATATTTAAGGTCGACAGCGAAAAGCAGATGCACATATTAGGATAGATAAGGCTTGGTTGGCTTAGGGTAAGCTAAGTATACCAAAGGCGCATTTTAGAATAGGAAGCGAACTAAAAATGTTTATCCAAAAAAGAAGAAACCTACAGTCAGCAGCTGAATAATTCCCTCTCTCATATTTTTTTTTTCGCTGCAGAAAGGCGACTACGTTTCGATAAAGCCACAAGATGGGTGAGTAGATAGTAATTCATTATTGTACAAAAAATAATCGCGCCAGGCATGTAACAGCGTATCATCGCACCAGACGTCACATCATGTCAATTGCGAAACAAGTGAGTGGTTTAAAGGACCATCGATTACAGAGCGCTCACGCACAACTGATGATCATAATCAATCCCAGCACGAACAAAGTGTACAGGTGCGTAGGTTTGCCTGTTGCCTTACGGACGCGTAGTGGGTCATTCGCCAATTCATAAAATGATGAAATAGGGCACATGGGTACTTCGAACTGTACTTCCATTAGGCATGTTAGGAGATTTTAAAATGCCCATTGTTTACCTGCAGACGTTCCTTTCCTCTCGGCATGGTTTAGCTTTCAGAGAATATGTTGTTTGCATACCTGATGCTTTTGATTGGTGATTTGATTGGAATGGCGTGCTCGGTTTGATGCGTTGTAAAAACGAGCCGTAGGTGCAATAAATATGTCAGTTGTAAGTTCAGCGCTCGTCCAGTCTACTGTGTTCCTGCGTCCTCGTCTTTTATAGCGCTGTTTTTCCCCAGCTAATGTAGGTCCGGATCCCATGAGTTACCCCCAGTAATGTTCAGTTGTCAGTAAATAGTCCCCAGCTAAGCATGTACCAACTCGCCCAAATCAAAGTCTTGCTCGATGGTTTAGGTGTCCAATGAAACGAAGCGCGACAAGCGAATAGGAAGACGATGCGAACGGTGCCCGATTACGCTATCGCGTTCCACTCTTGAGGGCAAAGCTCAAGCGTCGTTCAAGTCATTTTCTTTTCTTTTTTTTTTTGTTAAGTGATGCATGCCTTGCGTACAGGCTGACACAAAAGATAAAACAAAAATAAAAGAACAATGTTCAGATTCACCACCCTACTGAAGCTCTTGTTTCTCCAGGTATCTCAGTACGCGCAACAATTCCTGACATGGAACCCAGAAGGATGAAAAACAAGGACAAAAACAACAACGCAAGAGATGATACAACGCTTGCGTGTTCCGCGAAACATACACAGCGCATAGGCATAAGAGATGGCGAGGGAGTCAAGAATATGCTCATACGTGTAAGGCGGCAGTAGCATATATCCACCGCAAGAACAAGTGACTGGTAAGAATTTATCGCTCGCACTTTCGCCCGTCCGCGGGAGAAGCGTTGTGAAATATGCAGGAATAAGAATACGGGGAATAAAGGCGCAGCTCAGGCGAGTGTTGCGCGGGTTCGGAAAAACGATGGTGTACCCCCTCCAGACACACTGGAAAAGCCTGCCCGGTTTGTGACGGGCGCTCGTCCGTTATTACGCATCACATATTCCTCGTCGTTTGTGCACCTGCAAGACGAGTACATTGTTTTACTTCAAGAGCATTGTTTCGCAATGAAATTCGTCTCGTTTTCTTTCTTTCTCGTGGTCTCGTTGATTTTATGGCATCGTTTTTTGTTTAGCGGCAGACAAATCCACAGCCTCGCTGAAAGTTTGCATGACCGCTCAGTTGAAGCAACAGGCATCTTGCTCTGCTTTCTTAGCGTTTTTTTTTTGTATCTTACATTATAGCAACACGTTTAAACAAACGTTAAAAAAAGTAGTTTATAGATATATAGTGCCAGAAAATTAAGCAGGAACTTGTCCTAGCTTGCGGGTGAGACTTAAGGTCCATAAAACTCAAAGCGATCAACTATTCGAATATCTTATTCTTAGAATGATGCATAATACACAACTCGTGCATAATACACAACACAATTGAATGATACGTATAGTAGGAGATGTCAGATTCCGAAAACCATACGCGAGACCTACTTCATCCTTGGACTTCATACAGAACCCTACGGCGACGGCGACGGCAAAAATGCGCCTAGATTGTCCATATAACTGCTATCGCAGTAAAAGCATGTTGTCAACGCGTGGATTCTATCACAAACAACTTCCATTCGATGACCGTGAAAACTTGTTGAGGGAACGGGGGTGAGGAGACTCTTCGCATAGTTTCTGGATTCAACACATCTCCGAGACATTGAGATAACAGGACAGGAATATAATCAGCAGGCACGGAGAGAGCGCGCAGTCACAAGCCATCTGGACTCGCTCGGCTTTTGCACGCGCCCTCTGTGAGTGGGCAGCGTCTGCGTCCAGCCGCGTGGTGAGCTCGTTTCGCCATCACAACAGGGCTAGGTAGATAAGTGACACCCCCCTCTCCCTTGCACCAACCCGCAGTGATAAGGCTCTTAAGAATGCGAAACAAGCCGCTTTTGTGGTTCTCCACAACCGAAGCCCGACCTCTCCACCTGACATTCCACTGAACTATAACTTCTTTCTTAACTGAACCTCTCTGTTGACTTAGCTTCTTTAGTCATAGTCTGTACTTCGTTTAAAGGCTCGCTTTACACTGCTTACTGATATAGAGCGCAGGTTGTCTTTGCATGCATCGAACTTCAGGTGAATTCAGGATGACAAACACATTCTCGACGATTCTGGTTATGGCTTCGTCTAAAGATAAGTCCTCGTCGTTGGCAGAACATACTCTCACCCCCGCCTTTCGAATTTTACTTACTCAACGAAGCCGAAGGTTCAAAAGGATGACGTCATAGCTCACTTATTATTTAGTCGGCTTGAAGCCATTATTCTGAAACATAATGCGATATGTTCAATCCGACACGTGGCAGTTTCCGAAGCGGGAAACGTGACCTTGGGCAATATCAGTTGAACTCTTCCAGATAGAGGCGCATTGCCTCTCAACACCAAAATGTTACATGCGTAGACCATGTTTGCTCTGTGAGTGCTCACCTACGCCCCTGCAGTGGAGCAAGAGGGTTTAACGATATTGTATTTAAAAAAAGAATTAATACTCGACAATAGATCAAAATATCTATATACGTGAGGATACGTGAGATTATCTTAAAAGCAATCTGGTTGGAAGCGTAGAAGAATGGCTGAAGGCAAACTTTGATGCTGTCAAAGTTTAGTTCGCTGACGCCACTTTCCTCGCGCAGGAAAGCAGCGATAAAGAAGAAAGATTGAAATAAGAAAAACGACTGCACAAAATGGAGTTAGCAACAAACAATACGTTGCCGTTCTTCCGCAATCTGTTACGCCTGCAATCTATCATCACAGGTCTTACTTATTAAAACGCCTACAGCACAGGCGGGGCTTTAAGTAAGACACACCAACGTTCTTGCTCTGTTACAAACAATGGACCCAGCTTTACGCATTTGTATTTTTTTTCGGGAGCAACGGTGAAGCGGCGTTTCATTTGACGAGCGTCATTTTTCATCAGGATACACGTCCCAAAGCCTCTGTGTTTACTTGTCATTTAATAAAAATCCCCGCCTCCTAAGCCCTCGTGCCTTTTTTGCTGATGTAGTCTTGGAAGATTCGCTGCACGAACGTCGCAAATATATTGCGTTATGTTGGGAGCCGAGGGCTGTTAAAAGCAACTTGCAAGATCTTGAGATTTTATAGCTACTAATCATTGTTAACTTTCTTTTTTCTCCTTTCTTTTTTCTTCTTTTTTGCAGACAGGATATTGCTTGAACTGAGCTCGTCTATATCGGCTTCAATTTAGATTTGGAAGAAAAGTAAGTCCGTATTGTTGTATTTTCATTTATTTAATAAAGTGTCGCTGCCCTCGGGGTGCCGTATTAAATACGTGAATAAAGAAAGTGCCATCACTGTCATCTTCACAACTAAAATTAAGATAAAATCCCGCAGCATTAACAGTATTATACTTGTTTAGAGACATTGTGGGGGTCACGTTGGAAATGCCACGACCTGCCAACATATTGAAATTAAATTTAGCTTCCATGCTTCCAGAGGCAACAGTTTCTCTTATATTCCGTATGCAAAGAAAATTCGTGATTTATCTGATAGGGAAGAACACTGACAGCGACAGCATGCAGTGCTTAGCGTTGCGGTGCGAGTTCTACAGTTCCGGGTTTAGCGCTGCCGTAGCAGCCACACAGGCCCCGCCGGAGGGAAAACGCGACATGACGATTGCTTTGTTAGGATCAACTCTATTTCTATTCCGTTAGTTGCGCATAATCTTTGTTTTCTGTTTAACCTCCCCGCCTTTCGGCGTTACATTTCTCTCTCTCTCTCTTTACTTTCCATGCGTGACCGAAAAAACTGCTTTATTATAAGATAGCTCTGATTATACAGCCCTTATAACATCCTGGCCAAGACACAGTCTAATGCAACCAATGTATTGACGATTTATATGTTTACGATTTATTTTCGTTGGTTACATTTCCCATTACATACTAATAAATGAAATCAATCCAACTATTTGCAGTCAGTCACATCATGCACTCAACTTTCCCCCTTCCCCTCTCCCTCCGTGAATTGTTCGTCGCGCGTGGCTGCGGAACGCGTAAGAATTCCTCAGTCACGCCGAACGGACTCACCGAAAGGGGTTGGTGGGGCGCGGGGGTGGTGGGGTTAAGTGAGTGATATTAGAAAACGATGGCACTCCCGCGTGCGACAGAAGCACCGTTTAAGCGCACGTTTTCAGCGAGAAATGTGACAGTTACTTCGCGGAGGAGTGGTCAGAAAACCAAACGGCAAGCGCGATCGGTATAGGACCGACTTCTGCCACGTGCATGCGCAAGTTTACCGTATTTCCACATACAGCGAGGATGCCAAACGGAAAAAAATTCCGGTAGATCCCACGAATTGTGGGAATCGATGTCATGCGAAGCAGCCACCGAGTAGCTGCATACGCGGCATGTTTTTATTTCGTATTTTTCTTTGGCTTGGAGCCAAGCGTTACGAGGTCGATGAACGTATTAGTGTACATTAAATACTTGTGGGCATATCGAAGGCTTATGAGGCACGTCGAATACATTGGCACCTAAAGGATAGCTTATGGTCCCACGTAACGTCGGCACTCACGCTATAGAAAACAGGCTGTTCATTTCATCGAAACGAAAAGCACGCAACGATGTGATGATGTGCATATGAGAAGAAATGGTTGTTGGCGTATTTTTACGGGGTAGAGCAACGCTTGAATACGGCTTGCTGAGTCACAGAAGTATATACTGTTATAAAATTGGATGGCCAACACTGGAACCACAATTGATGTTGACGCGACATGTGTTTTTTTTTTTTTTTCAAAGCAGTTTTGATGCACTGGCGAGGCTCTGTGTTTGAATACTTGACTGCAACGCAGAATGCATGTGTTCAGGACTCCAGCTCGAACCGTGATTCTGTCCTTTGCGTCCATCGAGGTTTTTCGCCCACCGACAACGCCGCCAACGCCGGCACGAGATTTTCTTCGACACGGGTTCCTAAGCGCTATCGTGTTAAGCTTTCCAAAGTCTATTATCACCGTTCTTTGATCTATATAGATTGTGTATCACCTGTAGCGCATACCTGCATTCCATAGGCAGTGGTATGCTTATATGTGCCACACTGGACCCAGTGAAAGGGTTTAATGACGTTTAAGATGGTGGTATGCTGGGCCAGTAATGACGTATGCGAGAAGTTCTTCAAGTTCTTCATGTGATGACCAGTTCATCGTGTTTGTGATGCGCTAATGCCTTCTTATGCTAATTTTAGTATATATAAAGTCAAGTAGACGGCCACGAGATTCCAAAGTCGTAGGCGATTAGATATATAGACAAACAGACAGAAACGGCAAGAGTGGCTTTGGTACGCAAATAGATGCTTCGCATTTAACAGGCACTGCGATCTAATGTAAATAATGGGCCCTGAAGTTTGCGCTGAATGTTTGCGATGGCAGCATGTTAGCGCTGCGGTGGTCAACGCATATTTGCATGCGTGCGTTGTTTGTGTATACAGCCGCCAATGAACGAAATGGGACATTGCGAGCGCTTGATCTTTAACGCATTCGGCGTCACATCTTGCTTCACCGTAAATTTTCTGCGGGTGATATTTGTTGGGGTTTAACGCCCCACAACCATGATGTGATTATGAGGGATGCCGCAGTGGAGGGCTCCTGAAATTTCGACCACCTGGGGTTCTTTACGTGCATTTAAGTCTAAGCACACGGATCTCAAGCCTTTTCGCGTCAATCGAAAATGCGGCCGCCGTGGCCGGGATTCGATCCCGCTACCTACGGGTCAGCAGTCGAGCATCATAACCACTAGGCCACCGTGGCGGGTAAAATTTTCTGTGTAATATTGTGATTCAAGTGAGGAGTATTTACGTTATTGCGTAAATAGTGTGCATGCTTTTCAATAACTAGCGGTGGCACGTTTGTGCTTTTTGGACCTTGAGAACATGGGCAGCAGATAAACAGCTCTTGGTGTACCATATGTTATCCAACGCCACCACGTGTTTGTTTGAAGAATTACTGTTGGTAGGTTAATGCGTGCACGAATATGAGCGCCCACAAAAGAAAAAAAAGCGATAATACACAATATCTCCCTCGCACACAGCCAAAGCTAAAAAGAAAAGAAAGAATAAAAACATAATCTCAGGGCCTTACAGTTCAATAATATGCCCTTTGAAACATATTGCTTCCAAATGTCTCCGCACAGAGGAAGTAGAATAAAACACGTGCAAGGACAAGCCATCAATGCCGGGGCAACGACAGCAGCGGTGACTTGCAATGTGGCCTGCGTGGTATCGTGCATGGCGGGGACGTCACCCGTGTTCGCCACTTTCCTTTCACTCTCTCTCAGTCAGCCGAGGGGAACCTATATAACTTTCGAGGTAATGGCATGACGCGCTGTTGCATAACCACAATCACGCAATCACGGATGACATGCCATATTTGATGCACATGTAGAACTTATTCGTAGCGCTGTAGGAAAAGTCATGATAAAAAGCATGGCTGATCCCTCCGTCATAGGAATCGGTATAACACGAAAGTGAAACGTGTCTTCACAGAAGTAGTGCTTATTGTGTAGTGATATATGAGAGCTTGTACAATGTATATTCGTATTTGGCAGCTATAGCACCGTTTGACGTGGATGCACCCATGTTGACAGCATGTCTCTATCGCGACGACTAACGCCCATGATCATTATTAGACCGTTGTGGTAGCTGACGGTGTGAACATATATTTGGACACAGCGAATCGTGAATCCCGCGTAAGGATGATATCAACAAGCTCATAATCAACACTGGTACCCGGTATGCGCTTCTTCAAAGCGTCGTCAATTAAGGAGAGAAACGGTACGGTGTGCGCTTTCTAGTAATGGGTAGCCGACGCCTGTGCTCATGCATACATAACACACACTGCGCTTCAGCAACACGGGAGGTAGAGGTTCGTAGCCTGAGCCGCAAACGCGTGCGTCCCGCTGGCCTCTGTCTCGCAGGCGCGGCTCTCGCTTCACCAAGGCACGACATTCGTCCGTCGAAATCGCGTTCTTTCTGCAACGCATATTGCAGCAGTTTTGTTAGTCGGTGCTCTCGCAATTGAAGTAGTCGGCCGCGGAGAAATCCCGTTGGTGCACGAGGAGGCTGCACTACTCTGATGAGCTGACGCACGCTAACACGAAGCCAAATGCAAAGAACGTATCTGCGTCAAGGGTGCCTCGGCGACGCCAGCGCGGCCAGTCTACCTCTCTGGTATCGAGACGCTTTAACCATTACCTCCGATATCGCGTGCGATCTCGGAGTAAGCGCTACTAGTAAGTGTCGATCGTGAAGCATTACTTCTTTTCACATCTCACAGACGGCGGCACCGCCCCGCTCCGCCCACCGCGAAAGAGAATGTGTGAAAGATATAAGGCGCGTTCGCGCCGTGTCCAGCATCTCCCCAGTTAGCTTACTCGGTAGGGCATCGGGCGCTTGCCGTCGCGGCCGCAACGTCGTGGGTTCGATTCCCAGCGGGGTACCTTTTTCTTGGTTTTTCTTTCTCACCCGTTGGCGTCCATTTTATCAACGTCATATCCGTGACGGATGTACTTGGTGGACCCCGGCATAAAACACTTTCGTGTTAAAAAAGAATTCTTCCTAAGCTATTTTATTAAGAGAGAGAGAGATAATAAAACGAGAGAAAGGCAGGGAGGTTAACCAGAATTGTAGCAACTGGTTTGCTACCCTACAGCTCTTCTCTCCGCTGTCCTTTCCCTATTTTATTAACTTTGTGGGCACACTATCGGGGCAAGTACGCCGCTATTTCTACGCCTGCACATATTCTGTCTTAAGTCCGTTTCATCAATCAAGATAGAGGAATATAAAGAGCAAAAATATTTCAGCCAATTCCACGCCGTGAAAGCTGTCGTACAGTGAAGCTGTAAGCGCGGGAATATAAAGTATTTTCTCACATATAACCCGCACCGAAGAACGGGAAAATGTGCTTAAATAGAGGGGGGGGGGGGTATATGCGAGAAAATACAGTACGTAATTAACAAGATCACGTGATGTCGTAAATCTACTGCTATATTTGAAATACGCACGCTTACAGTTTTCGATCATCATTATCAACGTGATTATCATCATCGTCATCATTTCGTTCTATTTATTTCTTTATTCGCTCCCTCCTCCTCTGATCACGCCATGGCCTGCGTGACGCCTACTGCTGCTGCTGCTTACTACTACTACTACTACTACTACTACTACTACTACTACTACTACTACTACTACTACTACTACTACTACTACTACTACTACCACTACTACCACTACTACTACTACTACTGCGACTACAAGGTTGCAAGGTAGACTAAGACAGCATATCACTGTAAAAACAGGGACCTCATTCATAAGAGCGTCTCGTTGGCTACCACACGCTATGGGAGCGGAAGTGAGGAATAGACAGAGGGAAGAGAGGAACGCAGCGATCGTGTGCACGTGTCCGGAGAGCATCGGGCCGTGAAAAGCACTCGCACAAGTCACTCGCTTACAAGAAACACATGAGTGTTTTCACTGCTTTCTCGGTCGATGATCGGTGCGGGCATGTGGTCGTAGTGTCCCGTACGACCAGTGTACGGTCATGAACTCGCATGAATGCATCGCACATTAATTGTCCTTGCACGTTTAATCGAGAAAACCGGCAGTTCATGTGACCTATTTTCAGTAAATAGATAGAAGTAAATATGAAAAAAACTCCCAGTTTCGCCGCAAGGGCGCAGCAATGAATGCGATAGCAAGAAACTAATGCTATACGAAGTGAGGCTCGCCAATGGATACTCTCAGTTTGAACAGCGCTCCTGTTGCAAAGGCGGCCGAAGCAGCGAAGGAAACTAGCGTGCTTCAAGTGTCGAGCTGTGACACCTGATAGTTCGCGCTCATCTTCTGTTTGATCGTTTAGCGGCGTCTCTTGAGCTCGAGTGACTTTCGTACGCTCCGTAACACGAGTGCGGACATCACGGTGAAAGCTGAAGGACATCACGGTGAAGCGAGAAAACCGCGCGAGCAGACAGCGGAAGGGCAAGGTTCTCCCTGCGCAAATATAAGAAGAAGCAAGCGAGCTCGCCGACGACTTTTAAATGCGCCCGTCGCGCTCCTAGCGCCATCTCGCTGGTAATGAAGAAACGCTCATAAGCGCCGGCCGTCTCTGAGTCCGTCCAGCGGTAAAGGGTGTGTATATAACGCTCGCCGTTAGCTACGTGGAGGATCTGTGTTTCGTGACGTAGTGGTTAGCGCCACTCGCTGCGGAGCAAGAGGGCACTGGTTCGATTCCGCGCTTCGGAAGCATTTTTATGAATTATTCTTCTTTGGGGCTTTTATATATATATACATACTTATACATATACGGTGCATGACGGCGACGGCAAAATTCAGCCGAGACTGTCCATATAATTGCTATCGCAATAAAAAATGAAAATGAAGTGGGGAAATTACCGAATGGTACAATGGTTACGATGCTCGGCTGCTGACCCTAAGAACGAGGGTTCGATTGCGGCCATGGTGGTCGCATTTAGATGGAAGCAATATGCTTGAGGCTCGTGTACTTATATTTAGGTACACGTTAAAGAAGCCCAGGTGGTTGAAATTTCCGGAGCCCTCCATTACTGCGTGCCTCATAATTGTATCGTGGTTTTGGAACGTAAAACCCCAGGAAATATTATTGCAGAAATTTGGTGCCAACCGACTTCGTATTGACAGGCATAACGAACAAACACGAATGAATAAATAAATCAATAAATGATGTACTTTTATGTGGCAATTGTGGTTAAAAAATATGGCATTGAAAGTCAGCATTATTTAGGTTGTAATTTCCGCAATAGGACACACATTGATTTGTGTAGAGGCTTGTTTCTTGCACACAGTTTCGGCAGTACTCCGATTTCGCAATTCTCGACAGTGTGCATTAATTACTACTAATGCACACGTTGTCGAAAATCCGAACAAAGTTTCACGCCGTCGAGTGCTAACTCACTTTCTTTTTTCTCGCTTGCGAAAACGTTTTGAAAGTGTCATTCTAACGAATAGTGTCGCAAACCGCAGATAACTCTACAGAATTGCGCAACTGTAGTGCAAGCGCCACTGTTGCAGCATCGTGCATTCGTGCGCGCGATGTTGAGCATGGCATATTGAGTTCTAGGTAGGTGTAGCTACGAATGCGACAAGATGCAGTATGCAAAGAAAAACAGGAGGACACATCCAACTGCCATTAATTATTTCTCGCCTGTATCGTTTTCACTTATCTCACTTTACGCAGCGCGGCACTTGTCCCGCGAGCTGCCTGCGCTGTGTATAATTGATGGGACGCTAGCAATTAATGGAGAACAGCGTCGATACTACGCCATCCCACGCAGCAAGTTCGCAGAGTTTTAATTTGTGAAGGTATTCATTAGTCCCGTACCTTTTTTTATATGCTTCCGTCGAGGGCTGTGGTCTTTTCTTTTTTCTGACTTTTTGATGCTTTTCGCTTCGAACGGCGGCTGAGGCAGATGCGATACCGAGGTCAAAAGGGGAAAACAATGCCGTAAATGGGCCAGAAATTATCGGTCACGGTTTTTGTTCGACCAGCTTAGTTTTTTTTCTCCTTTTCTTTTTTTTTTCAGGGGCTAACCAAATTTTCTGCGAAATTGCGATTGTGAAACTGAGAAACTAAAACTTCTTGCCTGGGCCGCTGTCTGGAATTCCCGAAAGTTAAAGAATAAGCCGTTATTTAACACGTGTTACGGTGATTTCTTTCCAATTTTTTTTCGAAGAAAAGAAAGCCCTGCTCCAGCATAGTGCTTTAGTTGAGGCTCTTAACGGCAATGACTCCAAACAAGCCAGCAGAAAGTGTTTTTTCTTTTCTTTTTTCAAAATATTCCACAAACAAAGAAACTAAAAATTAAAGAAAGTGATATCTTTGGTCGTGTTAATTTGACAAATAGTATTCGCTGCCATATGAAAATTACTTCGGAGTAACATGGGACGAAATACCCGCCACGATGGTCTAGTGATTGTGGTGCTCGACTGCTGGCCAGAAGGTCGCGGCGGCCGCATTTAGATGGAGGAGAAATGCTGGGGGCACGTGTAGTTTGATTTAGGTGCACGTCTAAGAGCCCGAGGTGGTCAAAATTTCCGGAACCCTCCATTACGACGTCCTTCATAACCATATCGTATATAGTTTTCGGACGTTAAACCCCACAATTATTATTACGACCCTAAAGAAGCAATAGAAATTGATTTTTTTTCTTCAAAGTATTCCACAAACAAAGAAACTGAAATGGAAAGGAAGTGGTATTTTTGGTCGTGTTAATTTGACAAAATGTAATCGCTGACATATATAAATTAGTTTGAAGTAACATGCGATGAAGTTTCTTGTTGCTGCAACTACAACAGTCTAACAAAGCGTATAGTGTTTCTGGTTCCTCTGTAGAACCAGCTGCAAATACAGAACATTATCTCTTCGTTCAACAACGTTGGCCTTATAGTAGTTTCGCTGCCCTTTCGCCTCTGTTTCGTGGTTTTCTTTTTGTATGCAATAGGCTGTAAATTTAAGCTCGCTATACCAGCTAAACGACGTCAACTATCTCGGAGCGTACGGGGAAGCCGAAATAAATAGAATAAAAATAACGAAAGAGAAATGAACGAGTTAAAATGAGGAAGTGAATGACGACGCCCAACTTTACATCGACGTCATTCATTTGGCCGCGAGCCCATGAAAAGTTCCGCGTGTAAGGAGCCATCCGTGTCCAACGGGACATCTCACCCGCGACCCTCCCTGCGAGCTCGGAGGGGTTCACATCTTGTGCTCGAATGAGCAGCCAAGCCACGAAGCAGGACTCATTCATCAATTGCCGCCAGCAGGGAAGAAATGGGGAGAAGGGGTGGGCGTGTGCAGCGAGAGAAAAGGCACGGGAGAAAGGGGCCGCCGAGGTGGAGAGAAGAAGAGAACCGCCGCTGTCCCAGCCGCGACCCCCGGTCAGCGACAGACCGTTCGCTACTCTTCTCCAACTTGCTGGGATCTTTTTTTGTGTGCGTCTTGCTTTACTTCGCGGCAGTGGTGCAAATAACCAACTTCTTTTCCCGGTTATCGCATACATTTCGCAGTAGTTCCTATTTTTGTCACTTTGCCATTGCACTCCTTGTTTTATCACCGCCCCGTCTGCGGTAGACTCATATATTCGCCCGCGCTTTGACGAACGCCCTGCTGGGACATGTGACGCCAGAGGCAGTTTGGCGGCAATCAAAGCTGGACTGAGTGTAAGAAAAAAAAAACTGACTGCACTGCAACAAGCACCATTCGTGCCTTCCGTTGGCCTCTAGCAGTGACTGAAGAGAGTGGCGTTAGAATTGGCGTTGCGAAACGTGGAAAAGGCGCAAAAATGAGAGAACGATGTAAGGGCACATCGAATGGGAGCCCCTAGGCAATATGTCGCCAGTTTTCAGACTCATTTCAGTTCGACGTTAATATGTCGCTTCGTAAGAAAGGACGGGTCCGTATACTTGCGCAATTGTCAAACAAGGCAAGTTTCTCCTGCTTAGTCGACAGTTCTGTCATAGCCCAGGGCGAAGGCGACGTTACTCTAGCGTGTACTGCCGCACGCAGTCTTCGCAGACGAAGGTTTCGAGAGAGCATGCTAGAGGTCGTCGCGCGTCTTTCAAAATGAGGCAAACTTCTAAAATGCGAAAGTTCAGCCGCCGACCTAGAGCATTCCCGCTAGCAAGTCTCGCCGATCCAGGACCTGTTCCAGCACTGACGTGACTGACAGGCCTTTCGATGAGGTTTCTTGTTAAGAAACCCTAGCACACATGATATATCAGTGACAAAGTATCTTGCGCCCCAACCAATAAACGCTGCACAGCTGGTTTCGAGTTTAGCAACAATCCAATGTAAGTTTATTGCTGTCGTATTCTGAATGACAGACATGTGTGTGTGTTCAAGGTCGCGACTATTTCTGTGAAGTCAGAGTAGATGATGAAATCGTACCTTCTGTGATTCATGAGCTGTACGCCCTTTCCACAAAGCCACTACATGCACGTAACCGTTTGCACTTCGTAATTTGTAAGGCGTTCCAGTAACTACTTTGGCTGCGAAAGTATAAGGTACTTGCGTCTGTGTATGGTGCCGTGGGAGCTTGCCGCTATGGCAGTAAATTAGGTCAGAAGCTGGGGGAATTTCTGCTTTTTCCGAATACTTTCTTTTTGTTTTACGGGTTTTTCGTGAGCTGTTTGTCTGTTTGTCTAGTACCTGTAGGCGCTTAGCGGTAGCTACATGATGATATCATACTTGCTAACCAGAGACTTTTCACCCACCTTGAGCTTCGGTCAAGCGAATATCTCTTGAGAGACTGCAGTTGCTAGAAATATTTATGCGCAGTGCCGACAGCACAGGATTAGCCACTGGACGCAGCGCCTCGCAGTAAATTGGGCTGCGTGTTTGATATGTAACACAAGAAGGCGAAAGCCTTACTGTGCTTCTTTTTTTATTTGAAACATTACCCGCAGCGCCTTTTTAGGCATTATTTCGGGGGACGCAGACTTTCAAAGACTTTCAAAGAATGAATCCGCAGTCTTGCGGCCAACCAAATCGGCTGGCAACATATTCCATTCAGTAATCGCTTGAGGAAAAAAAGAATGCTTAAAAAGATCAGTCTTGGGAGTGTATGGCCGTACTTTAAATTTGTGGTCATGACGAGAAGACTGATAATTGGCGTTTTTAAAATAATCTGAAGCATTATTTCCTGTTTTGTTGTTATAAATTAATTAAAATAGTTTCAGTCTTAGATTGCGTCTCCGGTCTTGCAAAGATTGTCAATTGAGGTCTCTCTTCATATCTCGGGTTCTTTGAGAGCGGTCATATTTTCCCAGAACAAATCTTGCTGCGATTGACTGAACGCCCTCAAGTGCATTAGTATGTAAGTTGTGAAACGGATCCCACACAGGGCAGGTATATTCCACTATGGCTCTAACGTAGGCATGGTACGCGGCCTGCTTAACCTCTCCAGTTACACGTTGAATATTTCGTTGTAAAAAGCCAAGGACTTTTCCAGCTCGACTTACAACGGTGCTAATGTGTTCAGACCATCCCCCATCCTCAGAAAACATAACACCCAAATACTTGCATTTGTCTTCTTCTTTAATAACTTGGTTGTTTAAGATGTATTGATTCCTGAACCTATTTACCCTTTTAGTAAAATTGACGTGAACGCACTTATTATTTAGTACTATGTCATATTTTTGCACCACGCCTCTACATGATTAAGGTCATCCTGAAGCTGTGTGGAATCCGCTTGCTCGGTCAAGTCATTATACAAAACACAATCATCAGCAAACATTCTAATAGGGCACTCACTTATATCTGAAATATCGTTTATGAACACAGGGAAGAGAAATGGACCCAGTACGGAACCCTGGGGTACCCCTGATGTCACTGAAACTAAACGTGAACATGATCCACCTAAAACTACCTTCTGTTTTCTTGATGTTATATAGTCCGCAATTTATCGGCAAATGGTCTTATCAATGTTCAAATTCTGCAGTTTTTGTAACAGAATCGAGTGTGATACCCTATCGAATGCCATAGGGTAATGCCCTATGGTGCTGAGGGTACTATGATAAATAAATGAATAAATAAATATATAAATAAATAAATAAATAAATAAATAAATAAATAAATAAATAAATAAATTAATAAATAAATAAATAAATAAATAAATAAGCTGTCCTCTGTTATCTAAGACTGGTGCTATATCATGATAGAATTATATTAATTGGGTTGTACACGAAAAACCCTGTCTAAACCCATGTTATAATAATAATAATTGTTGGAGTTTAACGTCCCAAAACCACGATATGATTATGAGAGGCGCCGTAGTGGAGGGCTCCGGAAATTTAGGCCGCCTGGGGTTCTTTAACGTGCACCTGAATCTACGTACACGGGCCTCGAGCATTCTCGCCTCCATCGAAAATGCGGCCGCCACAGCCGGAATTCGATCCCCTCTAAACCCGTGTTGCCTAATATTAAAAAAATCCAATTCAAGTTAGGTGATTCATTAAGGTGGAATATAGGACATGTCCAAGTAGTTTACATCAAATCGGCGTCAGCAAAGTAGGCCTGTAATTGGATACCTCCGATTTAGAGCCACTCTTATAAACAGGCACAACAATAGCTACCTTCCAGTCGTCAAGAAGTGTGCCCTCATCTGGCGGTTTCTTATATATAACATGAAGGTAGCGTGCTACTGCCTCAGAACAGGGTTTTCAAACTCTTGGGGATATGCCATCTGGCCCAGTTGCCTTACTTTCGTCAATTCGTTGAAACAATTTTATTATGCCATTAAGTGAAATCTCTATCTCGCCCATGGGCAAATATTGTTCTTTTTTATTCGCGACAATAACTGGGGTAGGAGGGCGGAAAGCTGATTTTAAGAAGTCGTTGAAAAGTGTGGCTTTATCACTGTCCTCAGTTACAGTCTCGCCATCATGACGTAGATCTTGTGGACTAACCTTCTCGCTACCACATCGTCTCCTATACTTCCAAAACCTCATCTTATTAGGGAAGTCAGTGGCCAAGCCCATAAAATACTTTTTCCTTGCTTCTTTCAGTTCACTTTTATAAAGTGCAGTGCTGTCTTTCATTTTATCAAAATTTTCAGGGGATTTATTTTGGCAATATTGAGAGAAAGCTCTCTTGAGCTTTTCCATAAGCTTAGTAAGATACCGATTAATCTAAGGTTTCTTCCTCTTGCTTAGCTTATTGCTTGAGATGCTCGGGACGTAGCACCGAATGAGCCGAGTAATGCGCTCTTTAAACACTAAGCATAGCTGCTCGACGGTTGCTTCGTCGGCACTGCATTCGAATAACAGAAACTGATCCTCTAGTTGCTCTGATATTTCATCATATTTGGCTTTACAGTAAAAGAAGATTTTCCTAGATTTGCATGTTTTCGCATTAACAGGAGATCTGGTTAGCTTAGCGAAAACAGCGTTGTGGTCGATAATACCAGGAATAGTGTGTGTCTCGGTAATGACATCAGGGGTATTACAATAGGACCAGATGAGTAACACCAGATGTAAGACGACATGTAAGACCAGATGTAAGACCAGGAGTAAGACTAGGAGTAAGACCAGGTGAGCAGTACGCATGTTTGACATTAAAGTGGACCCTTTGAACGTCATATGCGTGCCCCCTTTTCGTATTGTTCATGTGTTTGCGTCTTCCGCTCACCACGGCCGTCTTTGTTCCGCTTCTCGTTTCGCAGTTCGGGATTCCCTCTTCATCAACATCGTGCTGCTACAGGCGCAGAAGCACGACCGGCGACACGCGCTTCTTCCGCAGTGGCATACTTGCACGTCCGTGCACTCGAGCTGCAAGGGCGTGCACGCTCCACCACTCGCATTCTGGTAGCCGACTAGCGCCGGCGGCAACAGCCGATGCCGCAGCAATTGAGTCTAGTTTGACGTAAATGAATGAGCAGTGCACTCGCGCCCATGTCATGCGCAACAACATCTGTTATCGTGCAGAGTAAATCCAAGAGGAGGCGTTGGCTGCACTTGCTCATAGCTGTTTAAGCATGCATCCTCGGGTGGATTTTTTGCCAAGGCACGTTTCGTGCCAAGGTCACCGGCTCTCCGAGGGGACCTCCAACATATACACCAAAGCCTTCCGCCGTAATATGCTTAAGCAAGGACACCGTTATCCCTTTTTTTTTCTTTCTTCATTGCATGGTAATTTTCGCGTTATGCAACACAGTCTCTTCCCTTATTCTAAACATTCCTAAACATGACTTAATGTTCAATCAGGTTATTTCTTCTCAAAGGTGTACTTTGTTTCCTCACAAATATTCATGTAGGAAGGAAGCAAACAAAGACAGAAGGCTGGGAGGTTAACCAGAAAAGTGTCCGGATGGTTGCCTTACGCTGGGAGAATGAGAAAAAGGGATATAAATATGAGAAAGAGAGAAGGGAAGGAAATAACGAAATTAGCAGCGAATGCACTCACGTGTGTGGGATCGCACCACTAGTCGGAGACGTTCACAACAGGTTGAAGAAATCTTGATTGATACTGAATCTCGCGCAAACATGTTTGAAGGAAGTAAATTTCATACACTTTAGAGGTTAGAATGAATTAATAATTTAACGTCCCAAAACCAAGATACGATTATGAGGAACGCCGTAGTGGAGGGCTCAGGAAATTTTGACCACATGGCGTTCTTTAACGTGCACATGATCTAAGTAAACGGGCCTCAAGCATTTTCGCCTCATCAAAAATGAAGTTCGAATTTTAAAAAATGCCATTATTTTGTAACAGCGTGTGAAGAGATCGCTAGAACCCACACACTTTCCGGCAGCCTTGCGAATAAGGGAAGAACCATGTGCGCTCATTATAGAGTTAACGTTGGTTCCAAACTAACTTTGTAGCCGTCACTCTTACACGGCAAAACAAATCACAATGCCCATGCTTATTGTTCACCTATCAGTTAGCGCAGCCACATGACAAATGTCAAGCTAACGTAACGACAGAGAACAAGCTGAACAAGCTGTCTCTTGGCGCTCCTATTCGTGCATTCTTTGAGACATCGTGGGACATGGAAATGTAGTGGTGCAAGCCCATTTTGTTTAGTACCGTAGCAACAGGTCTCTTCTGGCTCTACTTATTTGGTTTTTTCTCGGTTCCTAAAATGCATAAGCACCGTTTGTTTTACCTGCAGTTCCGTGTTGTTTTGTAATTTCGATACAAAAGTGACATGCACCATTTACCTTCTTATTTCCGTACAGCATGAGCGCAGTCGGTTAGCGTTGGCGTTAGAGCGTTCGCTTTTGCAGCATCTCCACCGAGCTTCCTTCTTCGTCTCTCAATTCCTTCCTCCCACGCGCGCCACACATATACGCACGCGCGCACACAAACAAGCACAGAAGAACGGCCCGTTGTTCCTTATGGTCCTTATAGGAACAAAGATGGACGTCCGCTCAGAGCGTATGCCCCCCACACGAGTTCTTACGCGCATATCTTTTTCTTCGCTTCCCACCGTCGTCCGCGGCGTTCGTTTTATGCCGCCTCGTTGCCGAACGACGAGTACGACACCGGAGGAGGATGCTCGACGAAGACTCGGAACTGCCTCCGCGGGTGGTCTTTTTTATTTCTTTTGTACGCACACAACACACGGCGCATGCAAAACAAGAGCCATCTCAGCAAACAAAAGGAGTGTGCGAAAAAAGAAGTAAACACAACAGACTAGGATGAAGAGTAGACTGAAATAGCGCAAAAAAAAAAAAAAGGATGCCACGATTCTACTTGTCAGACAGTACCAGCCAGCCGCGCATATTTGCGCTGACGATCTCGACAAAGCTGACTTCCCTTTACCGTGCTTTTGAGGCCTCGCTGTATTGTTAT